>NW_027256881.1:3583353-3761306 GCF_029215685.1 Pituophis catenifer annectens
ACCTAGTCCTTCAAGTGGGTTAGGATCCCAAGATCATCCTGTAGGGCAGCCAAGCCATGGGGTGTGTAACACATGCTATCGACTCTGATGTCACTTGAAGAATGGGTACTCCGGCTTGTCTGAAGTTTCCGCTTCCTTTCCCTGTAGGATTCGGATTATAACTGTGCCACCTAGTTCTGCGTCAGAGCCACACCCTCCAAATAATCCTTCATGGGCAATTAGTAATGTGCCACTCCTTTTATAATAATCCACTTGCCAATGAAGCCTTTAAATTGCTGGAATAAAGAGATGCTTAATTTTCCTATATTCTTCTTCCCCAGAAAGTACCGTATTTTTCGGACTATAAGACGCACTGGAGTATAAGACGCACCAAGTTTTCGAAGAAAAAAAAAAATTAGTTTTTGGCCTCTGTGCATCTCTCCCTGGCCTCCAGGAGCACTGTGCAGACCTCCCAAACCCTCCACGCGTCGCGTTTTTGCCCTCCCCAGCTCCCAGGAGCACTCTGCAGGCTTCCCAAACCCTCTGCGCATCCCGCTTTTGGTGAAAATGGGACGTGCATGGCGGGGTTTCGGGAGGTCAAAAATGGCTGTATTCGGTATATAAGATGCACCAACATTTCCACTCACTTTTATTGGGGGGGGGGGGAGAATGTGAGTGTGTCTTATACTCCAAAAAGTACGGCACAATATGTTAACTGCTTTCTACACAAGTTGGCCAAGTTCTTCTGAAGCACAAAGCATGTCTTGGAAATACTTGCCCACTATACCCACATATACAGATTCTCTTTTTTTATATATATATACAGAGGTTTTTGAATTAAGAAAGTCCTGAAAAGGAGGAGAAAGTCCCTTCAATCCTTAGCACTCGGTGATTTTATAATTAACCCAGGTAGAAAGCATTTTTAAGAAAGGAAGGAAGACACTATGTATTTAAGATATAAATAAGAGACCACTGGGCCCAGCACCTGCATTTCATGGAAATCAGTAGTATACCAATCACCTTTCACTTTCCAAACTTGGATCTAAATCTGTAGAATACGAAGAGATAGGTATGGCACGATAAAAGAAAAAGAGATTGAAAAAGAGAAATATGTATTATCCCACATAAAATGGCTTATGAAATGAATGGGTATATTGTCTAATGTTGGATGTTCATATTTAACTAGAAAGGCACTTACATTCTAGTCCAATCCCCTGCTCAAGCAGGAAACCCTATACCCATGATGGTGAACCGGTGGTACATGTGCCACAGGTGGCACAGAGCCATATCTGTGGGCAACCGAGCGTTGCCCTAGCTAAGCTCCAGCACGCATGCACGCACCGGCCAGCTGATTTTCAGGCCTTCCGGGCCCACTGGAAGTCGGGAAACAAGTCATTTCCAGCCTCCAGAGGTCCTCCGGGGGGGGGGGAGAAGGCCATTTTCGCCCTCCCCAGGCTCCTAGAAAGCCTCTGGAGCCTGGGGAGGGCAAAAAAACGGGCCTACTGGGCCCACCGGTAACCTTTTTGCCGTCACTTGCCAAAAGTGGGGGGAGCACGGGGGGAGTCGCACGCCCATTGAATTATGGGTGTGGGCGTGCAAGCACACGACCCGTGCTCCCCCCGCTTTTGGCACGCGACGGCAAAAAGGTTAGCCATCACTGCCCTATACCCTTTTGGAAAAATAGCTGTCCAATTTCTTCTTAAAAACCTCCAGTGGTGGGGCACCCACAACTTCTGAAGGCAAAACCTTCCCACCGATTAGCTGTTCTGTCAGGAAATTCTTCCTTAGTTCTAGGTTGGATCTCTCCTGGATTACTGTGTTTCCCCGAAAATAAGACCCTGTCTTATATTTTTTTGAACCCTGAAATAAGCGCTTGGCCTTATTGCCATGCGCTCAAAAGCCCAATTGGGCTTATTATCAGGGGATGTCTTATTTTGGGGGGAAACAGGGTAGTTTCCATCTGTTACTTCTAGTTTTGCCCTCCGGTGTTTTGAAGAATAGGTAGTCCCCCTCTTCTTTGTGACTGCTTCTCAAATATTGGAAGACTGTTCTATCATGTCACCCCCTAGTCCTTCTCTTTGATAAGATAGACATACCTAGTTCCTTTTACCCATTCATCCTATGGCTTCCAAACCCCTTATCTCAGTTGCTCTTCTCTGCACACTCTCTCCAGGGCCTTAGCAACAGTGCTAGCACCCATTCCTGATATGTTATCAGCATTTAACAATGGCTAATTACAACAGTACTGGCTGTACCAATCCGTTCGCTTTTTAAGTTTACTCCAAATATTTTCAAACAGAGCCTAGCAGCCTCTAAATTACACATTTAGAATGCAGCCATTCTTATTCCATTTCGTCATTTAAGTAACCAAAGCGGGACAAACACCAAGAGTTATCTATGTCAGAGGCCCCCAACCTCTCGGGTGCCAGGGATGAGTTCCATGGAAGGTAGTTTTCTGCAAACTGGATCCTGGATCTCGCATGTGCATTAATAGGGCTTTGTTTGCTTGCACAGTCCAGTCCCTGTGGAACGGGGCTTGTCCATAGCCCAGGGTTTGAGATCTCTGATCCATGCAAAGTGAAGGCTTAGCCACAGTTTAAACCACAAACCTCCCATCCCAAAATAGTTTTGCTTTAATTACAAGCCTTCTGTTAAAAGTAACAATTTTTTATTTTTTATTTTGGTAGAACATCTGCTAAAAGAGGCTTCTCTAACCTGGTGCCTTTCAGAAGTGTTGCATTTTCAATTCTGAATTCCTGAGCCCAAAATGCCCCCAGGCAGGGCAGCAAATCTACCAAAAGCTAATTTAAATGCTATGGGCCAACCCACAAATCTTGAAAACAAAAACTCAAGGAGTCTCTGGGTTCTACTTCTTTACCCCCATAGAGATCAAGCTATAACTGTGAATTTGTGGCTGAAATCTCATTTTCGCTGTAGATTTGGTAGGTGGCTTTTTATATATGTCCCTCTGCCCTGTGAGAGGATAATAGCATGTAATCTTACAGAAGTACTGTAACAATTGTAATTAGATATTGTTCTAAACGTTTGAAAAAGCTCAGCCAAGTGGCATGCTATTATACATCAAGATTTAACGCTGGCCCACGCTGTGTGCTGAGGCTGGAATATCTCATGTTACATGCAGAAAGGGGGGGGGAATTCTCCAATAGACGAGAACACCTGGCAAAAATTTCTGTTCATGGTCAGAATATTTATTACGCCCGAGAACAGAAATTCACCTGAGCCCGTGCAAATGTGACACACATACACACTCCATACAGAGCTGCAGCTGGTCTGTGAAGTCACCTTCAATGCCTGTACAACAAAAGCCCGTGGTACCATCCGTGGCACCTGGTGCTCATGAATCTGATCGTGAAAAGAAAAAAGAAAAATGGTCGTTTTTTTAAATCACGGGGTTCCAATTTTTCTCTTCTGCAAGCCCTCACTTTGGAAACCATTAAAAAGGTCGCCCGGTTTCTAGCAATACCGTTTCACCCTGTTAATATTTTAACGTTTTATACTGTCGCAAAGAAAAGGAGAATACAGGCAGTCCTCGACTTACGGCCCATTATTGAGGCCAACATCTCTGTGGCCAAGCAAAACATTTGTTAAGTGAATTTGCCCCATTTTACAACCTTTCTTGCCACGGTTGTTAAGTGAATCGCTGCAGTTGTTAATAACAGTTATTAAACGAATCTGGCTTCCCCGATGACTTTGCTTATAAAAAGGTCACAAAGGGGGATCACGGTGGCCCCTGGGACACTGCAACCGTCATAAATAGGAGTCAGGTGTCTGAATTTTTATCACATGACCAAATGTTTGTTAAGTGCAAAAAATGGTTATAAGTTGCCTTTTTCAGTGCCGTTGTAAGTTGGAACGGTCACTAGATGAACTGCTGTAAGTCAAGGACTACTTGCATTTGTAGCTGAGGGTTGAAATAATGGGTCCTTGGTACTCTCTAAAACTTGGCTGTTTTCTTGCAGACGTTTGCTAGCATCAGTAACATCAGTTACCTGTCGTGGCCCGCCAGCAGCCAGCAGAGTTGGCAGCAGAGATGGACAGTGGGGAGGTTGGGGAGGAACATGGGCCAGTCCTGGGGGCTGGGGAAAGCTCGGATGTGGGCTCTGCGTCAGAAACAGAGAGGGAGCTAGACGGCAGTGAGGCAGAGGAACAGCTGGAGCCTGTTCCCAGTGTGCGCATGCACAGAGCAGCCAGAAGACAAGAACAACTCAGAATGCAGGGTCGATTCGGGGGTAAAGCCACACCTTGGAGGGGATTGGCCCCTCCCATAGGAAACAAAAGAGGAGGGAACGGGGAGTGGGGGTTTTGCGGGAAACAATTCATTCCTTCGGTCGTTTCAAGATCTGTCTGTGACTCTGTGCCAAGTTTTGCCTTGCCCTGCATTTGGAAACTAGTTACCTGGCAGCTTTCCAAGCGAGATAAGGTCTGTGTTGATAAATATTCCTCTGAAAGACTGCTTGCGAAGCCTTGTAGAACCTTACCTAGTATAGGTAATGAAAAGTCTGCAAGAAAACAACCAAGCTCAGAGAGCACCAAGGACCTTATATTCTCGCTTTTATCTTGTAAGCTGCCTAGAGTCACGTCTTTAATTGATTTAATGAATTAAAATAATTATGGTTCGCAAAAGTCGGCCAGTATCTCCTTTTTGTAATGACGCTGCTTCAGAGGTTTGGTTTGTTGGAATAAAGACACTCTCTATGCCCTACTCCTCCCATCTCTTTTCTATACCACCGCTGTCCATTAATTTGTTCCCTCCTCTGGGCTAGCCACCGCCATCGCTTAAAAAAAGAGAGCAAGGTCAGCAGAAACCATCCCTTCTTCTGCTTGGTGTTCTCTGCATGTGCTCAGAGGGCTGGATGCGGACTGGAAACATAACAAAACCGCTGCGCTGAAAAGATTTGCGAAGTTGAAGATGCTATTATTGAACGTTAAGGCCTTAAACGGTTTAGGATGGGGATTATCCCCTGGACTGGTTCTCCTGCTATGAACTCATCCAGTTACTTAGATAATAAGAAGGACAAACCCTTTTGAAAATGCCTTTTCCCTGTCAAGAGATTGGCTCTTAGGTGAAGCAGCAAAGAACCCCTTTGTGGATTTCCTCTTGAATGTGATGCCTTTTGCCCCTCCCTCCTAGTATTTAGGAAACACACCTATTTCAATTCAACAATTACACGATGCAAGCGGAAGGAATCGAGCTTCGGAGCAGCCACACATGCCCAAACTTGCCAATTCCTTTTTATTGAAAAAGTTTTACAAGAACAAATTTTCCCATTTCCCCCACCTTTCCCACCCTAACCCTCCCTAGCCCTCCCCTCCTCCCATGACTTCCCCAAGGTGAAATCCAAATCCACATCATATTATATCATACTTTACCGCCCTTCTAATCTCCCCCCTGTGTACTATACATTTCTACATAACATTGAACTATTCTACCCCCTATATACTATACATTTCTACACAACATTCAACTAAAAGCTATCTGATACTTCCTAGTTTGGTATTTATTCTGCACATAATCTATCCATTTCTTCCACTCCCATGCATAAGTCTCTTGAGTCCGGTCTTTTAAGTATGCTGATATCTTCGCCATTTCTGCAAAACTGGCCACCTTCAAAGTCCATTCTTCAATAGTAGGCAAACCATCCCTTTTCCAATATTGACCAATCAGTAACCTAGCTGCTGTCACCATGTACAATATCAATTTTGTTTCACCCTTGAAAAACCCTTAACTATACCCAATAAAAACACTTGAGGAGAAAATTGGAGTTTTTTCTTCAGAACATTTTGCATAATCCACCAAATTTTTATCCAGAAAGCCTTCACTTTCTTGCAAGTCCACCATATATGATAATATGTAGCATCCAAACAATCACATCTCCAACATTTTGGTTGACAAACTTGCCAATTCTTTATAAAGGTACTCAATCTGCATTTAACAGAGTTTGCAATCAGAAAAGGGCTTTTTAACAAAAAATATAGCTGAACTGGAAAGCAGCCAGTGTCTCAACAGAGAAGCAACCTAGAACTAAGGAGAAATTTCCTGACAGTTAGAACAATTTATCAGTGGAATGATCTGCCTCCAGAAGTTGTGAATGCTACAACACTGGAGGTTTTTAAGAAGAGATTGGACTACCATTTGTCTGAAAGGGTATAGGGTTGCAATGGCGAACCTGTGGCACGCAGAGCCATTTCTGCAGGCATGCGAGCCGTTGCCCTAGGTCAGCTCCACCACACATGCACGCACGCCTCCCACCGGTCAGCTGATTTTCGGGTCTCTGCCGCATATGCCGGAGACGCACATGCATGCCCATGTCGCCCCTCCCCTCCCAGGAGTCTCCACACAACCTGTTTTGGACTCCAGGTAAGTACAGGGCTCGTGCGGAAGCTGAAAAACAGGCCTACTGGAAGTCCGGAAATGAGCTGTTTCCAGCCTCCGGAGGCTTCAGGGAGGCCTGCTAGGCCCAAAATGGGGGGGGGGGAGGTTGTGTCGCATGCGCCTGCACAGGAGGGTGGGGTGTGCAGGGGGGGCATTGCATTATGGGTGTGGGCACACGCATGTGCAAGTTTTTGGCACCTGAGGAAAAAAAGGTTAGCCATCACTGGTATAGTGTCTCCTGCCTGCCAGGTTGGACTAGAAGGCCTCCAAGGTCCCTCCTAACTCAGTTATTCTATTCTAACATCCAAGTCACTACAATAGCCTAAATCTCATAACCTCCTTTACTCACAACAAAGGCCCTTCCCTGGCAAAATTATATTTGAGCAAAAAAACAAAACAAAACCCCAGAATCAGTTATGTACTGGGTTGATACACTGGGGAGAACCCCCTTAATAATAATTATTTTATTTTTACTTTTTATTTCTTAAATTTATATGCCAGCCATCTCCCTGTCGAGCACACTGAGTGGCTTACAAAAGTATCTTCAGTTCAAACCCTGTCAACGTTGTCTATTCAAGAAAAAGACTCTGTGATCTTGGAGAACTGCTGAGTGAAAATATCTGAGGGATCACTTCTGCCCATTAAATCTTGCAGAGCGAGCTTGTGGTGGGTTCCTTTGGCGAGAAAGCTACGTTTGGTGGGGCCCATGAGAAACATAGAAAACTGACAGCAGGAAAAGACCTACCCTGTTTTCCCAAAAATAAGACCCAACCGGAAAATAAGTCCTAGCATTTTTCAGGATGCTCATAATATAAGCCCTATCCCCAAAATAAGCCCCAGTTAAGATTGTCAGCCAGATGGATGCATTTAGTACCATATTTCCCCCAAATTAAGACCTAACCAGAAAATATGCCCTAATACATCTTTTGGAGCAAAAATTAATATAAGACCCAGGCTTATTTTCAGGGAAACACGGCAGTGATCCATCGAATCTGCCTTTTGAGGTTTTTTAAAAAATTTTATTAAATTTTTAGCGAATGAGGGACATGTGTTTATCCCAGGCATGTTTATCGCAGTTACTGAAGATTGACCCACTACCTCAGCTGGAAGTCGGTTCCAAGCTTCCACTACTCTTTCTGTGAAGTCATACTTTCTAACGTGTTTTTTGAACTTCCCTCCTGGCAGGTTGAGGTTAGGCCCCCACATTCTTTATTTGTGCTTACTATTGGAAATACTGCCTTGTAGAATTTTATTCACATCCATAATATATTTAAAGGTTATAATCATGTCCCCCGTTCTCTGCTGTGGTGCCCCGACTTATGGGACATCTTTCCTCCCAAAATTAGATGATCTCCGTTCCCTTTTGATATTCTGAAAGGCCCTCGAGGCTTGGTGACATTATCAGGCCTGAGGCTCAGAGCCTTTCTGATTTTCTGAGATGGTTTTATTGTTAACCTGACATCTTTATCCTTCTCAATGCCTAGAGTAGTGGGGGTGAACCTTTTGGGTTCAAAAAATTTGTCAAAAATTTGGAAACCGCCTAATTTGACTATGCTGGTGTGTGTCTCACACATATACACAACAACAACAAAAAGAATTCTTTACATTTTATTTTTTTAAAATACAGTCCAATTATGTGTGTGATTCCCCAGAATCTGCCACATGGCAATTATCTTCAGGCAGTGTTCTCTTTATTTGACAGGGGCCCTGAGCTTACTCGAGGCAGCTCCGAGTCTCATAAGGCTTTCTGCTCTTGAAATGGCTTTAGAAAATGCTCTTTCACAGCCTGTGGAGCCCAGGAAAATTGTGTGAAGGCATTCCCTGTCCTCGCACTATTTTTGGAGGCTCCGGAGGCTGCACAAAAGCATACCCCATACTTGTGAGGCCTTTGTAGCCTCTAAAAATCACACAAGAATGGGATATATGTTCAAGAGCAGTTGTTGTCAGGTGTTGGTGAATGTTGGTATGTCACCCAAAACATTGGGATGTGTCACCTTTGACACAGGTGTGGTAGGTTCAGCATCACTGGCACAGGAGTACCTGAAGTCAAGATGAGAAGCAACAGATGGAAACTAATCAAGGAGAGAACCAGTCTAGGAGGAGAGATTTCCTCACAGTTAAAATAATCAGTTGAACAACGTGCCTCCAGAAGTTGTGGGTGCTCCATCAATGGAGGTTTTTAAGAAGAGTTTAGACAGCCATTTGTTTGGAATAGGGCCTCCTGCTTGAGCAGAGGCTTGGACTTTAGATGTCCAAGGTCTCTTCCAACTCTGTTATTTTGTTAGATGGTTGGGTGGCATCTGTAGTTTCTATAGAATGCTTTGTCAACTACACTGCTTTGTTGAAAAATACTGTTTGACTGCCTGGGGAATTCTGGGATTTGAAGTTCACAAGTTTTAAAGTTGCCACGGTTGGGAAACCTTATCATAACATCTAGAACCCATTACTTTCTACAGTGTTTCTATAGATCAGTGCTTCTCAACTTTAGCGACTTAAAAGATGTGTGGACTTCAACTACTCAAAATCCTCCAGTTGAGATGGCTGGCTGGAGAATACTTGGAATTGAAATCCACGCATCTTTTAAAGTTGCCAAAGTTGAGAAGCATTGGTCCAGATTTTTAAAATGCAACCAGCCAATGGCTTTTTAAAGAAAATGAAGGCTGTATACAGATTGATATCTCTGCTCAAAATAGCTGCACGCTGTAATTGCATGCAGCCAGAACTGCATAGAGAAACAGCTTAGGAGGCTAAAACGGAGGAGCAAAACTTTCAGGAAAATCTGCTTCCCTCTGTCTCCCTCAAACACTGCTGTGCAGAGGCCCCATGTTCTGCCTAGAATCAAGGATTTCCGTTCTGTCATGCCTTTAACTGCTGCCCTAAGCTAAAAGACAACTTCTGCTTTCCCACTTCGTAGTACTGAAGCTGCACATTGGGTATAGAACACTGGATTTCCGACTAACGGTTTTTGATTCCCCACAAGCGGGAATCCAGCTGCCTCCTTGTGAGTAAAAGGTCTTTCCGATGGGGAAAAGAACATAATGCAAACGTGTGCAAGCTGAGCTGTGAGCAAACCCAAAACCAGCTGGCAACAAACTCCACAGCTAAGGATCAATTTCTGTGTCAGGATTTAAAACTTGTAGGAAGTTCTGCAGTAAAAGCTGATGATTAATAAGAGAATTTGCTTACAAACAGAGTCATCTGGATAAACGGATTCTGTTTTGACACTGATCTATAACTTTGATGGTTTGGAATTAGGAGCACCAGAACCCTGGATCAGTACTTCAAGACTTTCCCCGCCGGATCTGACAATTTGCCACCGTCAACTCGCCATGGCCAACTCGTTGCAGGATAAAAATCACACTAATATCAAAGAAATGATGGAATAGAATCATTAAAGAAAGGATGCAAAAAGAGGGGGGAATTGAAATGTGAATGGCAAAAATTGAAATATTTTTTTATTTATTTTAAATAATGAAATAAAATTGTCCCACAGTAAATTGTCCCGAGGCGAGTTGTCCATGGCTTACGGTACTAGTCCACAGACCAGGGGTTGGGCACCCTGCTCTATACTGCTATTTATTACTGTAATTTATATGGTCACCTGTTTCAATTACGTGAGTCTGGGCATCTGAAAAGAGTTAAAAACTATACAAATTTAAGTCTATAGAGATTCTCATTCATCCAGGTCATGGTGGTCCCAAAGGTGCTTTTTCAGGAGGCAACTGGACTTCCTTGTTTTTTCTTTTGAAGGCGTTTCACTTCTCATCCAAGAAGCTTCTTCAGCTCTGACTGTCTGCAAGGAATATAAATCCTTCCATTCCCCACCATCCAGTCGGAACTGAAGAAGCGTCTTCTTCGAGACCGTCTTCTGCCACCAGTAGCCTCCCACCAGCCAGTCCGCTCCCACAGAGAGGGTCTCCTCAGGGTGCCATCAGCCAAATTATGTCGGCTGGCGACACCCAGGGGGAGGGCCTTCTCTGTGGGAGCCCCTGCCCTTTGGAATGAACTGCCCCCAGAAATGCGTAAGATCTCCGATCTCCGTGTATTTCGCTGTGCCCTCAAAACCTTGTTGTTCCGCCAGGCTGGGCTATCAATGTAAAGATTTTAATTGGTTTTAAATATGGGATTTTAAATTTGGGGGTTTTATAATTAAGCCAATTATTTAATAATTTTAATTATTTTTAAATTTTGTCTGTCTTTGTGCTTTTAATCAGGCTGTACACCACCCTGAGTCCTTCGGGAGAAGGGCGGTATAGAAATAAAATTAATAAATAAATTAATAAAAAACAACTGAGTCAAATTGCCTCCTGAAAAAGGACCTTTGGATATTCAAACATAACAATGTAACACTATAAAATAAAAAAAAAACAGCAAGCACACAATTAGCTGTCCAGCTTTAAGTACGTCCGATTCTACGAACAGCCGGATTGAAAAATATATATAGCCCAGGTCCCTTCCCGACGAGATCCCATAGCTAAAGAGCTAAGAATAAGCCTGATGCTTGTGGAAACGTACTTTGATGTTCTTGTCAATGAGCCTCACCAGCTGAAACACAATTAAGGGGGGAAAAAAGATGCTGACTGTGGCAAACCCGTTGACCTTTTTCTTGCTAGGTAGTCAGCATTATTTCCTAGAAGAGCTCGCTTTCCAAAAGGAAGTGCACAAAAATGCTGAAAATGCAGTGTGTACTAGTTTTGATAATGCACAACCATAAGTAAGCCATTGTTCTGTTCCCGGATCAAAAACAAAAAACAGGTCTACAACATATTTTATCTCAACCAGACCTCTAACAGGATACTACGGTCAGAGTGGGAGTTTGAATACCAAAACAGGAAGTATCTAGGCCATTGTAGGCTGCATTAACAGAGGGATAGAATCAAGAGAAAGTGAGGTTTTAGTCACTTTATAATGCTTTGTATGACTGTGAAAGTAGGACCATAAGAAAGGCTGAGCACCAAAGAATTGAGGCCTTGGAACTCTGGTGCTGGAGAAGACTCCTGCGAGTCCCTTGGACTGCAAGGCGATCGAACCGGTCAGTCCTAGAGGAGATCAACCCTGACTGCTCTTTAGAAGGCCAGATCCTGAAGAGGAAACTCAAATACTTTGGCCAATGAGAATGAGAATGAAGGACTTACTGGAGAAGAGCCGAATGCTGGGAAAGATTGAGGGCAAAAGAAAAACAGGACGACAAAGAATGAGGTGGCTGGATGGAGTCACTGAAGCAGTCGGCGTGAGCTTAAATGGACTCCGGGGGATGGTAGAGGACAGGAAGTCCTGGAGGAACGTTGTCCATGGGATCGCGATGGATCAGACACGACTTCGCAACTAACAACAACAAAGACCATACTTGGAATACTGCGTCCAATTTTGGTCGCCGTGAAATTAAAAAAAATAAATGTGGAGACTCTAGAAAGAGTGCAGAAGAAAGATAATTAGTGGTCTGGAGGCTACAGCATGTTGAACGGTTGCAGGAACTGGTTATGTCTAGTCAAATGGAGAGAAGGGTAATCAGAACGGACGTTGGCTTAACTGAATGTCCCTTCCACTGATAATAGTATCATACGGCTCAAAGGGACCTTGGAGGTCTTCTAGTCCACCCCCTGGCCAAGGCAGAAGACCTGGCTTATACCATCCCGGTTAGGGGTGACATGATAGCAGTCTTCCAATATTTGAGGGGCTGTCACAGAGACGGTCTACCTGTTCTCCAAAGTATCTGAGGGCAGGGCAAAAATGGTGGAAGATCATTAAAGAGAGAGCCAACCTAGAAATAAGGAGAATTTTCCTGACAGTGAGAACAATCAGTGGAACAGCTTGCCTCCAGAAGTTGTGGGTGCTCCAACACTGGAGGTTTTTAAGAAGAGATTGGACAACCATTTGTCCAGAATGGTATAGAGTCTCCTGCTTGAGCTGGGGGTTGGACTAGAAGACCTCCAAGGTCCCTTCCAAGTCTGATATTCTGTTATTCAATTACATATTTCATGAGATCAGATACAAAACTTTACATCTATCTATAGATATATATATCATATGGAAAAAAAGTCTAAAA
Source organism: Pituophis catenifer annectens (assembly GCF_029215685.1). NCBI lineage: Eukaryota > Metazoa > Chordata > Lepidosauria > Squamata > Colubridae > Pituophis > Pituophis catenifer. The sequence continues at coordinate 3,595,773 of NW_027256881.1, forward strand.
CAATTGTGCATTTTTTTAAATATTTCTGTATAATCTGCCTTGCCAACTTTTAATCTTACAAAGGAAGTTAAAGGAAAACTGGCATATACTTTTGCTGAGCTGATTTCTTGTCTACCAAAAAAGCTTGTATTCGAATAAAATCCTTAGAATGTCACAAGACAATCAACACAGGAAGTCAGATGAGAAAAGCACTGCAAAATTTTGCAGGAAGAGTTGAGTTTTAAAAGCCAGAAAGCGAGGGGAAAAAATGAAGCAAGCAAAGGCATACATGCTCAGCTATGCGATGTGGGATTGTGTGAAGCACATTTTAAATAAAATGTTTCAGTACCAAGTAAATTGTGGCATGCTTGCATAATCACACATTACAAGATAAATTATTTCTCCCAGGTGAAAGGGGGGGAAAAAACCTGGGAGGGTTGGAATATACAGAAAAAAAAAACGTGTGTAATTGTTGCTGCAGAATGACTGAATCTTATCAATGCTTTGTTTTAAAATTGTGTAACAATTCACATTGTTACAATGGTACACTTGATTTCTCAAAAATTATGTTTGGTCCCTCAGGATATGGGGACATACAGGTTTATTTCAAGAGTGCCCCTTACCAGCTTTGTACATATTTATTTTCAATCTGTGCTTGGCTACCGATCTCAAACATATGGTTTTGGCAGCTAATAGGGAATAAAAATAAAATAAAATCATAACAATATATAACACAGAGAGCAAGTGAGATTAAACAATACAACATAATTTTTATTGTTATAAGGTGCCAAGAGTACCTCCACAGCAGGATAGGTGGCAAATAAATTTAACAAATATAATCAATATTTCTTTATTAAATTTATATTTCAGTCATCCCCGATAGGGTGACTATGGACCGCATAAGCAGTATCATATAATCATGATACAGGCTTAACTCAAGTTTACGTCAAGGTTGACTCAGCCTTCCATCCTTCCATCCGAGGTGGGTAAAATGAGGGCCCACATTGTTGGGGGGCAATATGCTGACTCTGTAAACCGCTTAGAGAGGGCTGTAAAGCATTGTGAAGCAGTATATAAGTCTAAGTGCTATTGCTATTAACCACATACTCTGAGCCTCAGGCTTGGTCACAAAACCATTGTTTAGAGTCACTGTAACAGTGAGAAGGGCGGCATGTAAATTTATTAAGATAAATAAAATTATACTTTTAGGGTTCTGTGGAGATTCTCAAGTTTGCTCAGTTCAGCATCTTCAGAACTGTAGAAGCTTTGGATGAGAAGTAAAATGTTTTCAAAGGAAAAAAAAATAAAACCCAAGAAGGCCCAGTTGCCTTTTGGGGGAAAAAAAAAAAACACTTTGGGGACATGCTTTTAAGAGTCATACGGAAAGCCAGAAGGGTCAGGACAAACTGTCTCACAAACAGAATTCTGGGAGTTGAAGTCCACAAGTCTTAAAGCTGCCAAGTTTGAAGACCTCTGTGCTAGGTGATACCCTAATGTAGGGGTGCCAAAGTCAAGGTCCGGGGGCTGGATCCTGCCAGTGCTTAGATCAGGCCCGCGGGGCTGCTCTGGAAACAGCGAAAGACGGCCCAACGGTCCCTCTGCCAGCGAAAACTGAACTCATGAGCCCCTTTTTGCTGGCAGAGCGCTCGGGCCACCACAGGTGCCAACATGAGTGACGTCAAGCTGGCCACGCCCACCTTGGCCACACCACGCCCCCCCCACCCCGAGGTCAAACACAACCCTGATGCGGCCCTCAATGACATCGAGTTTGACACCCCTGCCCTAATGCATCTGAAACATGCCTCACCTGTTGAATCTTACAAGACCAGTGGACCAGGGGTGGGTTCTACTTACCTTTACTACTGGTTTGCAATGGGGGCACTTGCGCAGAAGCTTCTGCACATGCACAGAAGCATTCTGATGACGTCAGGGTCGGTGGGCGGAGCCTCCCACCGGTTTTACTACCGGTTCTATAGAACCGGTGTGAACCGGGGGCAACCCACCACTGCAGTGGACACAACCAGGGAGAGAGCGCCCTGCAGGAAATTATAGTTGAAGAATATATACAATCTAAATTCCCTCAGTACACTAATCACACATATTCTTAAAGGAGATGTAAAGCTCTCCTAGCCATATGTTTGGCAAACACGGTACTTATGTTTTTACTGCTGCTTTCTGAGTTCCCATCCCTTCAGAGAGCCATTAAAGGAGAGCTGAAGTCCAACTGGCAGGGATATAATCCTATTATAAGTACGATTAGTTTTCAGTCGGCCATCAGGCTACTTAATTTGCACTGCAGTCCTTTGCCTATCAGCATATAAGTCAATCCCTTGTGGCACTGATGACTGGTCCTCTTCCTGTTTGCAAAGGTTTCGCTGCTTGATGACCACAAATTGGGCTAGAAAAGAGTGTTGAACTGAAGAATGAAGGGAATGTTTCAGAGTGTTGTGTGGGGCACCCCAGAGAGACATTAGCAAAGCTTCCAAGTGTTTGTCTGCAGGCAATATTTCTTTGTCAGAGACAACAAGGGTAGTAGTTCTTTCATTTTTCAGTTGAAATTGTAGGCCAGTGTTTCTCAACCTTTGCAATTTTGCAAGCTGTGTGGACTTCAGCTCCCAGAATTCCCCAGCATGTGCTGGAAAACACACTACAAAGAGATTGAGAAGACCCCCCCCCCAATTCTGACTAGAACATAAGCATGTCTCTTAAAAACTCCTTTTACAACCCTATAATCCCTTAATTCAGGGTAGAGTTGGGGAGACTGAATGGAGCTGAGCATTTACTACCTGGATGCCCTTCCTGACGCCAGCATGAAGTTCACAGCAGCATTTTTTTTCTTTGCTTCATAGGAGAAAAACATTTGCAACTACCTAGGATTCAACTCTCAACCTTCCAAGTGGGAGGCAAGAGTCTTCACCACTAGGCCACTCATAAGCATGTCTCTTACATGATAGACAGAGTAAATAGCTATAGGTAGACATTCCTTCACAGAATCTTCCCTGTGCAAAAGAAGCCACCCTTCTTTTACACACCTGAGAGGACAGGCCACTACCAAAACAAAATGAGCAGCTATGAAAATGAGCAGCTATGTCCATTTCCTTTGTCATCACCAAGAGGCTGATAGTACCACTTGAATAATGCATTCCTGGTCAGCTGAAAGGTCGAATTATTTGGCAGGCAAGGGACTTTTAAGAAGTAGGTCATTTGCAGCACCTGAAAATACTTTCCTTGAAATGATCCACCCCGCTGTCTTTTTGTCCCTGGGGGATCCACAATGGGCAACGACTTAACTAGTTGGGTGCTTACTCTCACTGGCTCCCCGCCGCCTGCCCTATTTTTGCAAGCTGTATAATTCCAAAATATTATTTATTATTAAATTAGATTTTGGGGGATATTTATCCCACTTTTATTTCTTTATAAGTAACTCAAGGTGGCAAACATGTATGTCTCCTATTTTCCACACAACAATCCTGTGAAGTGGGCTGGACTCAGAGCGACTGGGTCCAAAGTCATCCAACTGGCTTTCATGTCTAAAGCAGGGCTAGAACTCACCATCTCCTGGTGATTGGCCCCAAATCACCCAGCTGGTTTTCTTGTCTAAGGCGGGACTAGAACTCAGAGTCTCCTAGGTTTCTAGCCTGGTGCCTTAGCCACTAGACCAGGGGTCGGCAACCTTAAACACTCAAAGAGCCACAAAAGTCCTAAACGGAAGCCCCTGTTCAATTCTGGAGCTGACCAGAAGTCCAGTTTCCCCACCATAGTCTCCTCCTAGCAGGGCGTACTTTTTCCTCTGCTGATGGGAAGTCTGCTTCTCCCACCATAGAGTCTCCTCCTAGCACAGCGTCCTTTTTCCTCTGCTGACTGGAAGTCCGTTCCCCCACCATAGTGTCTCCTCCTAGCACGGCATCCTTTTTCCTCTACCTGTCCTAACTGAAAGCCCTATCAATTGTGGAGCTGACCAACAACAGGGAGCCACAGCAGAGGGATGAAAGAGCCACATGCGGCTCCAGAGCCGCGGGTTGCTGACCCCTGCACTAGACCAAGCTGGCTCTATTATACTAGAATTGTACCTTACCCCCGTTTTTCAGAACTGTCACTCCTGCAATCCTTGGAGAACAAAATTCAATGGAGAAGCTCCATTCTACAGCTCCCTCCTGCCACATTACAGAAGAGTCCTTTAAGTATTTATTTCCTGAGACTCTGGAAGTTCTTAAGACCCTATGCAGGGGGTTCTTCTAGCCTTTCAAGAACCAATTTGATGTAACAGCTGAGGCCTGAGGAGATCGAGCTACAATCAGACTCCAACCTCAGAAATTCACCGCTTTCAGGAGGTATTCGGTGGAAACCAAACTATCTCTTGTCAAGAGAAGAAACAGCTATGGGGAGATTCCCAGCAACTTGTTTAGCAAGCCAGAACACATAGTCAAGCTTTGTTCTTAAATCTTTCTTAATGATGTTCCACAGAAAAGAGGGGTGTGTTTTTTTTCATCAAAACCCTTTTTTAAAAAAGGAGATAAGAACAGTTTTCAGCCATGGATGGTTTATTTCCCAACTTCTATTAATGTTAAATAAAAAGCAGTTTTATCTGCAAAGGCATATTTAAGCCACAGCACCCATCCTGGCCTTGCCAACTCAGAATAACGCTCCTGACTTTAATGGGACTTACAGCCATGTTTATTTCTTAAATTTACATGCTGCTCATCTCACACTGCAATGAGACTCTGGGCGGCATATAAAATTAACAAATAAACAGAGGTTACATTGTGCAGAATCACAGCTGCAGATGGTACATGATGTTGTCTAATTGCCAACCCAGGAGAAAGTTTCCCTCCCAATTATAATCACTCCAAACCCAAAGCAAAACCCAAACCCCTTAACTATCATTTTTCTTCAAATCTGAAGGTTTGAATAAAAAATATCCAAATATTGTTTATAATATTTAAAACCCATGACGCTGCTTGGCAGAATGATCAAATCATACACAAGTGCCAAGATTGATGTCAAATGCAATTAACAGATCTCACACCAAGCCTGTACTGAACCTATAATGAATGCCAAGCGTTCCTCCAACACAAATTCAGATTTTGGTTTCAACCTTTTACAAAACTAAACATCTCTCAGCCTGAAATACTGCCTTGCCGGTATTATTAGGAAGCTATCAGGACATTACGATGGTGGGGGGGTGTCAGAAGTCAACAAGATGGCAGGAATGGTGGGTGCCAGGATTGAACTGCTACCCTTCTGTACAGGCAGATTTTCTGTAGGGCAGATTATGTCCTTTGGCACAGATATCTATGCTTTGAACTCTTATAAGAACATCTTCATATTAATACTTTTTTTTCAAGCCAGAAGGAAAGGGCCTTCTTCTCTGTCAGTTCTGGTCTAAATGTATAAACTGCACTCGGGATAAAAAAAAAAGCCTTCTGAGCTCTGTTCAAGAAATGTTTTGGGATTTAAAGGCTGCAAGTTGTCTTTTTCAATTAGTTTTTCATTCCGCTGTTTTCACAGAACATGGAATCACTGGGCTGGAAGGCATCTCGGAGGTCTTTTTTTTCCGCTGCTATCTATGAACAGCTTCCAGGATGCTTGAGATAGGAGGATATTAATATAACAATTGCATCAGTAATTTCACTCAATGATGACGTGTTCATCTTAAAGATGTACATCATTTATTCACTGCATAAAAGATCGGATAAACGCACTTAGGGAGCAAAAGTAAAAATGGGACTGCTCTTTAGAACGCTAGAAAGTTAACTAGAAAAACAGGGCAGTGGAAACTTTTCCAGAATACACACATTAACCATTAATGACAACCATTCTTACCAGCCAGTCCACTTTGAGCTCACATTTACTAAGGGGTTTGTAGAAAGTCTCACAGCTCGATACAATTTCACCAAGGCTGCAAACGCTGAGCCACCACAGGGACTCTTTTGGGTAGTGAATTTATTTTTATTTATAGATGGTGCTTGACTTACAAACACAATAGAGCCCCAAATTTCTGTGGCTAAGCGAGACAGTTGTTAAGTGAGTTTTACCCCCCATTATATGATCTTTCCCGCCACAGTTGTTAAGTGAATCACTGCAGTTATTACATCAGTAACATGGCTGTTAAGTGAATCTGGCTTTCCCCATTGACTTTGCTTATCAGGAGGTCGCAAAAGGGGGGATCACGTGACCCCGGGATCCTGCAAACGTCATAAAGATAAATTGGTTGCCAAGCTTCTGAATTTGAATCACGTGACTATGGGGAAGCTGCAACAGTGTGAAGAATGGTCATAAGTCATTGTAACTTCGAACAGTGACTAAATGAACTGTTTTTGAGGACTACCTGTTTTAAACAAATTTATGTAGCTGCCAAACTCAAGAGATAAGTGACTATGTGTTGTGGCCCGGCAGCGGCCTGCGCGGATTGTTGCTGATCCTGACGATGAGGAGGCTGGTGTGGTGTCACGCCAGCAGCCTGTGCAGCCAGCGCTCGAGTCGGACAGCAAGGAGGCTGGAGAAGATGTGGTGCCAGAGGCGGGGATTCAGCCAGGGCCTTCAGAACCTCCAAAGGCTCCTTTAAGTGAAGAGGAAGAAGAGGAGGAGCCTTTTCTCGATGCACGGGCACGCAGAGCTGCCAAAAGGCAGGAGTGGTTCCTCAGGAGGAAGTCTCCCCGAGAGTAAGGCTTGGAGCTAATTGGCCACTCCCTTAGCCTATTTAAGAGTGCAAAAAGCTGCAGGAAACAATGTTCATTCACTGATCATTGAGTTTGGATTTTCTCTGCAAACAGTGCTTCTGGGCTTTCTGTCAACTCTAGGAAGACGCTATCATCTGTGGAATTTCTGGCACGTTAAGAACGTTTTATTAACAGCCTGCATTTGCAAAAGACTGTGTTTTGAAGTAAACTGAGTTTTGTTCGGAGTTTGTGTGTGCTGCATTCCTTGGGATCCGTAGCTGGGGCAGAACACTATGGATGACATACAACAAAGCTAAAACAATTTTATTTTTTTACAATAGAATTAGCTTTGGCCTACAAATTGTGGTACCTGTCCTGGTAATATCCAATGTATTTGGAGGGTACAACAAAGGGAAAGATTCACGTATGCCCTGTTAGCTATGTTAATAATCATCCATGTTTCAAACAACTCCTTCATTTTATCTCTTCAGTGTCATCAAACATTGAGTTCATGAAGAATTCCTATCCATTACAATTTCACCTTGCTTTTCCTATATCCCCCCCCTTTTCCCCCTTGAATGTCAATACTTGGATTTATTTATTTATATTTCCTATTTCTAAACCGCCTATCTCCCTCAGAGAAATAATACAGGGAGTCCTCAACAACAGCTCTCTTCTGGGATATGTAGACTACCCTGAGTAATCCCTGAGAAACCCCAGATTGTTCTAAATGGCAATTCCCCATATCTTCCCATTAGCTATATTGGTAGTAACTAAAGAAACCAGAAGCTGCAAAGACCTGGAGAAGAGGATACTGGTCCATGATTCTGTGATGTTAGAGCTACTTTTTCAGGAGAAGCCCATCACATCGTCCCTGTATTTCGTATCTCAGAGAAAGAAATTATCTCCCCTCTATACACACAAGATACATGGTGGGCTCCAACCTGCAGACTTTTGGTTAAGACTTGGCTCTTCCTCTGGGACCCGAGTTTGAATGAGTCAATTTCCTAACTGGAGAGGCCCCATATGGATTACTTTTGATCATCTTTTAATTGTTGCGGTTGGTTTGAAGTGGTGCTATGTTCCTTTTGTTTTTTTCTTTCATGGTTTTGCATGACCCCAAAGTCACACTGATAATGGTTCCAAATAAATGACTATAAATTTGTACAGAAGTGTCAATTTTGTTGCAACTGAGGTGTAATTGCTGGTTGGGAACATTACTTGGGAACCCTGTGTTACTGGAAAGTACAAGATCAAATGTGTTCATACAGGTACACCAAAGTTACTTTGTGGGCAACTACACTTTCCCATAACATAAATTGGAGTTTAAGGCTCAGGTGTCTCAGCACTGAGATATCCTGAACTTTTTGTGCTGAGAAAAAGAAACACAGCCATATTTGTAAATCTGGTGTTTAATAATAATTAAATGTAATTATGTTTTAAAGCAAATTAGCAGCTCCAGAAAGATTCACACCAAGTAACCTTTTTAAGTACTGAAATTATGAATGCAGTGTTTTATCTTATTTTAGAGGAATCCAATCACCAGTAAAAAAAAAGCAAAACACACACACAAGTGTGATAATACAGTATGAGCAGCACTGCCTCTCATCAACGTTTCCTATGCATACATTTTGCTTTATCATTCTATGCAGACTTCTTGGCAACAACTTTGGCAGAAATCACACAGGAATTTTCCAGAAATGAATACTGTATATATTCTTTTCCAAAACAAAACCAAGCAAAACAAAAATCTGCTCTGGAAAGCAAAGTGTGTTTTACAAGCTCATTAAGCAAAATCCACACAAGTATGAAATAAAAGGTCTTGGTTAGAAAAATGCAATTTATAGATTTTCTTTTCAAACCGAAATGCACCTGGAGATTTCAAAGATCCAGAAAGTCTGTGAGACACCCAGAAGTATGTGGTATATAGGCAGCTATATAAATTGAATAGAGATGCGACTGGGTTTTAACTCCCGATAGCAGCGTTTCTCAACCTTGGCAGCTTGAAGACGTGTGGACTTCAACTCCCAGAATTCCCCAGCCAGCAATTCTGGGAGTCGAAGTCCACACATCTTCAAGCTGCCCAGGTTGATAAACACGGCCATATAAGCATCTGTAAGACAGGTGGTATCCAAGCTGAGAAGTTTTGCAGAGTTTTTTTCTCTCCACTTGAATGAAGGATATTTATTTAGAAAATGAGTAAGAGTGAATAGCAAAGAGGAAGAATTTTTCCTACCCACCAAGAATAAAGAGGGTATTTTGGAGTCGTGTTTTTAAAACCCCGACATTGGACTGAATGCTAAGTTTATGTGGAGACAAAGAAACACACAAAGGGCATATTCTTGTTAAGGACACCCACAGTCTGTTCTATACAGAACTGCCATCCTGAGACTCAAATGGTTTTATTAAAACTCTTATCACTGCAATAAAAGCAAACATTCCAGAAAGTAAAGTACAACGTGATTGTATTCCAAGAGGAAGTGCCTAAACTCCCTCCAAGACCAGCTGATAAGTCTAGGCAGCCAGGAAACCTACACCCACCGTGCTTCATGGCATAGCATGTTAGAAACAGCATTATTGTTTTTTTAAAAAAATATGTTTAAACCCCGAAGTAGAGAATGACTCTTTAAGTATAGAGTCAATTCCACAATTCACAGGTTTTTTTTTTTTAAAGCAAGCTGTATAGAACAAGCCAATAGCCATATGCCTGTTTGGGAAAGGGTCTGTAACTTCAAGACAAATCTTGAGGATTCATTTTTTGTTGAAAGACAAGGCGGCTTTGTGGGCGAATGGATCTAGAAACCCTTTTCCCTGCTCGCCTACCCTTTGATGCGTCTCCCAGCAGGCAGCTTTGGAGGAAGAGCTGTATCCCGCCCACGCAGCAAGGATTAGATAGATATTCAGGATTAGATATTCGCTTGAAGTTGCAACAATAGGGATGGCAGTACAGAAGGTGCTTAAATCCTGGCCTTACACACATGCAGTCAGTTAAACAAGGTTTGGATCTTCCTGCAGACACATTCCTGAACAAAGCAGAACACGAGTACCCTGAAGTCAGAACAGCCAAGCAAAAGTGATGCCCCAGCTCTTAAAGGTGGAAGGAAAGCATCAAAGTACAGTATGGAAGGTTAAACCTACATCTCTTTCAAGAGTTAAGTCAACAACTGGCTCCTAAAAACAAACTGACCTTGGCAACATACACTGGGAAATGTGCAGAAGCAGGCAAGTTTTCCTCTAACTACTGTATTATAGGTTGCTCCCGCGGTTAGGGGTCCATGTCTAGAACAGCTAGGGTGTTCCCCCTCCCTCTACAATACTTTGGAAACTCTTGGAATTATTTCTGGGACTTATGGAGAACACAACTGCATCTGTTCCCATCATTACATTTCTTGTACTGCACACTCATAAAGACAAGCAATATTAATGAATCTTCAAAACCTCACTCAAAAGGAATTGTCAATGTATCCCTTACACTTAAAAACCTAAGCTAACTGCTATCAATTGCATTTCTACAGTCCAAACCTGCAAAGGATTAAGCATTCCTTCCCCCCCACTTAACAAATCTCAAAATGAGCAGATGCCACAATATCTGAGCTTTTTAAACTCTAACAATACACCATCAACTTCTTAAGTTTGAGTTACTGCTGCCTACCCACTTTCTGAATTCCAAAGATTATAAATAATTTTCAACCTGCTCCAATTTTCACATTAATGCTATTCCCCCCCTCCCAAACTCACAACCATCCTATCCTTCGTTGCCAATCCCACTATTACCCCTCATCAGATTCAGTCTTAATGAACCAAGGGGTGAAAAATCTGTTATATACTGAAAACATAGATGCCCGATAACTAAAAATAAACCTCCCTCGGTTGGATCATCCATGTTTATCTCTGATTCCTAATTACCGCTCTTAGCTAACCTGTTATACAAGCCTATCTACCCGTCTCCCATCCAGTGGCAACTCACACCTCTCCCCCTCAGTTTTCTGCTAATTCTGCCAGTTCAGCTCAGTCCCCCATTAACAAACAGTTTCATTAATTTGCCCCCTCCAGATCTCCAGGCATCAAGCCGGGTTGTACCGAGACCGCCAGCCTGCAGAACTACCCTTAGCTCCTTTGCCAAGGAGAAATAAGGAAGTCAACTCCCCAGTTACTCTTTTGTCTTAGATTTGTGCTAAACTACTCACACCCATCCACCTTCGTAATGCCGCCAACCTTTCTGAATTACTTCCCTAAGTTTCAGCCACCACACCTGCTTCAATCTGCACCCAGAATACCACACACACATTTGAATCTAACCTCTTTCCTTTTCATCTTAGCTCTTTCCAAATTAAAGGCCCTTAACTTGAAACCTTCCTCTTCCCACAATTTTCTCCGGCCACTTTAACCCAGAATAAATACCCTCTTCTTTTCCTATAGGGACCTTTCCCCACTCCAAATCTCACATGGAAACCCAAAATTGGGAGTAGGAAACCAGAAGCCTGCCTACCTTCACCTTCCATCCTGTACACCTGTTGAAAGTCAAGGCCCAGTGAAAGAGGAAGCCAGCATAGGCAGGATTAAATGGAGATATCAGGAAATCAAGCCAGGTTCATTCAAGTACGTGCATGAACACCCAGAGTGCCCAAACAGGCTTCCCTCCCTAAACCCATTTTAGTTCTCCCATTGAAAAACAACAGTTAAACCCTCATACTGTCAACCTCCCCTATTATTGCTTCTTTTGCCACAGCAGAGCCATGATCCAAAATGCCATAATACAAGGCAGGCAGAAAAAATGACATGTACACACATTTCTAATCCTCCTGTTCCAACTCATCAGGAGGAGAAAAGGAGAGGGGGGGGAAGTGCCTGGAAATGGGAGTAATTTAAACCTAATTTGAATTAATTAGGGAAGAAAGACAAGGGTATCCATTCAAACCCCTGGGTCATTCAAAGTGGTCAATTTAAGGTGGTCATTGAAGGTGGTCATTCAAGCTCACACACAGACACCTACCCCAATTCCCTATTTACAATGGCAACTGGGCATGCATGGATAACATATATTTTGCGCCATAAATGAATAAACTCGCTTCTCGGGCCACCCCTTCCAATCCATCCACCCACCCCCACCAGTCGACCAGAGAAGCGAGTTTATTCATTTGTGGAGTACAAAATATAGGTATTCATGCATGGGCCAGTTGCCACTGTAAATAGGGAATTGGGATATGTGTGTGCACGTGTGTGTGGATCTTGAATGACCACGGTGAACTGACCACCCTTCAATAACCAGGGGTTTGGCTGACCAGTTTGAATGGCCAGGGGTTTGAAATGACCACCTTGAATTGACCACCTTCAATGACCAGGGGTTTGGCTGATTTGAATTAGCCAGGGATTTGAACTGACCACCTTAAATTAATCACCTTCAATATCCAGAGGTTTGGCTGACCATTTTGAATGGCCAGGGGTTTGAAATGACCACCTTCAATGACCAGGGGTTTGGCTGACCATTTTGAATGATCAGGGGTTTGAATGACCACCTTAAATTGACCACCTTAAATGACCAGGGGTTTGGCTGACCAGTTTGAATGGCCAGGGGTTTGAAATGACCACCTTCAATGACCAGGGGTTTGAATGACCACCTTGAACTAAGCACCTTCAATGACCAGGGGTTTAAACTGACCACCTTCAATGACCAGGGGTTTGGCTGACCAGTTTGAATGGCCAGGGGTTTGAATGACCACCTTGAATTGACCACCTTTAATGACCAGGGGTTTGGCTGACCGTTTTGAATGGCCAGGGGTTTGAATGACCACCTTGAATTGACCACCTTCAATAACCAGGGGTTTGGCTGACCGGTTTGAGTTAGCCAGGGATTTGAACTGACCACCTTAAATTGACCATCTTCAATGACCAGGGGTTTGGCTGACCGTTTTGAATGGCCAGGGGTTTGAATGACCACCTTGAACTAAGCACCTTCAATGACCAGGGGTTTGAATTGACCACCTTCAATGACCAGGGGTTTGGCTGACCAGTTTGAATGGCCAGGGGTTTGAAATGACCATCTTGAACTGACCACCTTCAATAACCAAGGGTTTGGATAACCGGTTTGAATTAACCAGGGGTTTGAAATGACCCACCTTGCCGACCCCCACCAACTGTCAAACCAGCAAAGGGGGGGGAGGGGAAGGGAAAGCAGCCTCTGGAGCCCAGGGCCTCGAAAGAAAGAGGCTTCACACGTTCTCAAAACGACACGTGTACTCGGCTCCCGCACGACGACGACGACGACGACGCCCCCCCTCCCCCAACCCCCCCCTTCGGCGAGAAGTCCGAGCGCCCCCGCCTCACCTGGAGATGCTCCTGGAAGCGGATGGGTAGGATTTGAGCCATGGCGGCGGAAGCGTTGTTGGGGTTTGGGGGCTCCAGCCCGACGCCGGGGATGGGGCGCTGGCCTTTCCTCAGGAAACGCAAGGGAGGCGAAGCGGAGGAGCCGGCGAGGGCTGCTCGTAATGGCGGGGCAGGCAGGCCGTGAGAGGCGAGAGGAGAGAGACGAGAGAGACGCTGAGGAGAAGCAGCAGCAGCCCCCGCGAGCGATCCGGAAAGAGCTCGCGCGAGCGGAAGGACACTGACGGGGCCTCCTGAGGGAAGGGAGCGCAGCGGCCGCGCCTCCGCCTTATCCTCGCTCTGCCTGCGCCTTTACCTGCCGCGGATTAGCCGAGCGGCGGAAGGATCGCGCCGAGAGAGGGCGGAGGAAGGAAGGGAGAGAAGAGGAAAAGAACGCAGCCTGCCTTAAGGGAATCAATGGGCTCGGCGGAACGATACGGAAAAGCCGGAAGGGACTTTTTTTTTTTCCCCCTCTCTCTCTCTCTCTCTCTCTCTTCCTTTCGGCCGGCCCGCGTCTTCGTCGTGATTCGTCGTCCTACCCGAAGCCCCGCCTACTCTCCGAAGCGCTGAATATCCCTCTCTCCCTCTTTTTTTTTTTTTTTTTTTGCCACATCATGCGACATGGGCGGGGGGGACGTCAGTTCCGTTCCGAGAGGAGCTCCGCCCATCTGGGAGAGAGGGGGGGGATGTCACATGGTCGGAGGTTAGAATTAAAAAAAGAAGATGATGATCCGCAAGGTGGACGTTCTAGGGCGGAGGAAGTATAGCGCCTTGTTCGCTTTCCCGGTGGAATGCTTAAAGGAGCGAAGTGCGCCCACGGCGCTGCTTGTAATGGAAGGGCGGAAGTGGGGGGGGGAGGAGGAGGAGATGACGCGGGAATTGTGGGTTCGAATCCCGCCTGTACCTCAGGTTAGGTAGGGTGACCTTGAATCGGTGACCTTAGAAAAAGAAAACGAAAGTAGAATGAAAACCGTGACTTCCGCTTATAGAATTTTATACACACACATATATATATCATAATACAGGGGCATTCTAACAATCATGTACATTATTTAATAAGTAACTGACAAGAGTTGGAAGGGACCTTGGAGGTCATCTAGTCCAACCCCCTGCTCACACAAGGAGACCTGTATGAGGGATTCGAACCGCCGATCTTTCTGATCGACAAACTCAGTGTCTTAGCCACTGAGCCACCTAGTCAAGGTTTGCTTTGGGGACAGTCATCAGAGTTAATGCAAAGCCATCGTGGTTTAACAGCACATGTTGGCTTGATTCAAAACGTGTTTCTTAAGAGGTAAGGGAAATGCAACAGAGGGTCCTCGACTTACAACCACAATTGAGCCTAACGTTTCTGTAATTTAAGCAAGAGTTCTACCCCATTTTTACAACCGACCTTGTCACAGTTGTTAAATGAATCGCTGCGGTTGTTAAGTTAGTTACTTGGTTGTTAAGTGAATCTGGCTTCCCCATTGACTTTGCCTGTCAGAAGTTCACAAAAGAGGATCACATGACTCCGGGACATTGCAACCGTCATAAGTATGAACCAGCTGCCAAGCATTCGAATGTAAATCACCTGAGCAAGGAATTGCTGCAGTGGCCATAAGTGTGAAAAAATTAACAACTGATACTAAATTTTAAAAAGGGATGATCAAAGCAAACAATTATAATAAAATAGGGGGGGATTTTATAAAATCAGTGTTGGTGGAAGGCAAAGGGAATAAACCTACTCAAGAATATATGGTGTTTTGGAGGGGATAAGGGCACAATTGGAATATATTGTATATCTTTTAATTGTTATAGAAGAAATATAAGGGGTAAAAATGGTCTCCAGGGGTGGGGGTGCACTGTAATATTTGTATTTTCCCCCCTTTTTTATGTATTTAGATGTATATGTAGTATGTTTGCATTATTTGTATTTAAAATAAAAAAATATTAAAAAATAAGTGTGAAAAATGGTCATAAGTCACATTTCTCAGTGCCATTGTAACGCTGAACGGTCATTAAATGAACGGTTGTTAGTCGAGGACTACCTCTACTGCAGGTAAACCTTGACTGTACAAACATTCGTTTATAGAGACATTCAGAGTTACGACACTGAAAAACGGGATTGGTGGCTGGTTCTCACACTTATGATGGTTGCAGCATCCAAAATTTGGATACTAGGCAACTGGCATGCGTATTTATGACAATTGCAACCTCCTTGGTAAAGGAACACGGTGGCTCAATGGGTAAGATGCTGAGCTTGTCAATTGAAAGGTCGGCAGTTCAGCGGTTTGAATCCCTAGTGCTACGTAACGGGGTGAGCTCCCGTGACTTGTCCCAGCTTCTGCCAACCTAGCAGTTCGAAAGCACGTAAAAAACGCAAGTAGAAAAATAGGGACCACCTTTGGTGGGAAGGGAACAGCGTTCCGTGCGCCTTTGGCGTTGAGTCATGCCGGCCACATGACCATGGAGACGTCTTCGGACAGCGCTGGCTCTTCGGCTTTGAAACGGAGATGAGCACCGCCTCCTAGAGTTGGGAACGACTAGCACGAATGTGCGGGGCAACCTTTACCTTTACCTGGCAAAGGGATTGCCATTTCTGACCTTCCCAGCCAGCTGTTGAAAGCAAAGTCAGTGGAGAAAACCAGATTTGCTTAATGACCACATTCACTTAACATTGGCAGGGATTTGCCTAACTAGCAAAAACAGGTTCATAAAATCAGGCGTGACTCACTTAAAGACTGCCTTGCTTAGTAACAGTAATTCTGGTCCCATTTGCAGTCATAAATCAAGGGCTACGCAATTATTCCTGCCATTCCCAAGTAGAATTTGGCTGGTTGCATTTTTTTTCTCTGTCTCCCTGGGCCAAAGGATGATCGTGCAATATTCATAATAGCACGATCAATATATAAAGCACTTTATAACATTGCAAAACAGAAAGGTCCAGGCTTTGTAGAAAACACAATCTAAATTTAGATGTTGGGGCAGAAAAGAAACTAAAGTCACAATAAAGGCAAAGGTAAAGATTCCCCTCACACATCTGTGCTAGTCGTTCCTGATTCTAGGGGGCGGTGCTCATCTCCGTTTCAAAGCCGAAGAGCCAGCGCTGTCCGAAGACCCCTCCGTGGTCATGTGGCCGGCATGACTCAACGCCAAAGGCGCACGGAACGCTGTTCCCTTCCCACCAAAGGTGGTCCCTATTTTTCTACTTGCATTTTTTACGTGCTTTCGAACTGCTTGGTTGGCAGAAGCTGGGACAAGTAACGGGACCTCACCCCGTTACACGGCACTAGGGATTCGAACCGTTGAACTGCCGACCTTTTGATCGACAAGCTCGGCGTCTTTTTTTTTTTTTAATTTTTATTATAAACTGAAGATAAAACAAAAAACAAAAAGAAGACGATAACAAAACAAAATCACATACATACAACTAGGGTTGATTCAGCCCCCATATACATACAGTTCGTAAGTAACATTACATACCCTCATACTACATCTTCAATTAAATTTTCCACATTGCATCTTACACTTGTTAATCTTCTTACATCTAGTATTACCTTGTATATATATATATATATATATATATATATATATATATATATATATATATATATATATATATATATATATATAAAATTTTCTTACTTCTTCGTAGGGTTTATGTGTGTTTTTCTTCTAGCCAGGTTTTCCCTACGTAGCCAAGGTTTTTTTGAGCTACAAAAAAACCTTGGCTACGTAGGGAAAACCTGGCTAGAAGAAAAACATATATATATATATATATATATATATATATATATATATATATATATATATATATATATTTGATTTATATGCCGCCCTTCTCCGGAGACTCAGGGCGGCTTACAATGCGCTAAGCAATAGCCTTGATCCTTTTGTATATTTATACAAAGTCAGCTTATTGCCCCCACAAACTGGGTCCTCAATTTACCTACTTTAGAAAGGATGGAAGGCTGAGTCAACCTTGAGCCTGGCGGGATTCGATCTTACTTTAATTGCAGACAGCTGGTGTTAAATTACAGAGCTCTGTCTGTTGAGCTATTCAGGCTCATATTTAGCTTAGTATCAACAAATCTATGCTATATGCTTTCCTAACATCTATCTCATGGCATTTTTACTTCTATCCGTTTATACCATTTATCCCAGCTTTGATTGAAAGTTGGTTCTTGTCTATCTTTAAGAGTATATGTTAATCTATCACATTCTGCACACCACAAAATTTTTTTAATAATCATCTGGTCCGATGGTACTTCTTCCCCTTTCCATAATTGCGCTCGACAAGCTCGGCGTCTTAGCCACTGAGCCACCGCATCCCTTAAAAAGTCACAATAGAACAAAGTAATTATATATGAAAATCCCCTTCTCACCCGTATAGCAATAGCACCTTCCTATACAGGTAGTCCTCGACTCGTGACCACAATTGAGCCCAAAATTTATGTTGCCAAGTGAGAAATTTGTTTTGCCCCATTTTACGACTTTTCTTGTCTCATCGGTTAAGTGAATCACTGCACTTGTTAAATTAATAACATGACTGTGAATCTGGTTTCCCTATTGTCTTGTCAGAAGGTCCCAACAGGAGACGACATGACCCCGGGATACCGCAAAGGTCATAAATGTGAGTCAGTTGCCCAAGATCCAAATTTTGATCACATGATCATGGGGATGCTGCAACGGACATTAAGTGTGAAAAACGGTCGTAAGTCACTTTTTTTCACTGCTGTTGTAACTTTGAATGGTCACTAAATGAACTGTTGTAAGCCGAGGACTGCCTGTATTTTGTTCATCCTCTCCCAACCTCTTATTTTTGTAAAAAACAGTGAACATCCATTGTGTGGGTACACACAATTAGACTATTTTGGGTGTTTCTTTGCTCATTATGCCACTTCCTGAAATCACTTTCTCTCAGCCCAACATATGTCATAGGGTTGTTGTTGGGCAGAATAGGAGGCAGGAGTATTAGATACCGCGTCAACCCTGAAAGGACCCTGGCTGAGGTCATCTTTGAGGCTTCGTGGCAGAGGGGGAGAAAGAGAGGAGGAAAATTAAATAGCTCGGCTTTGCCGTCAAAATAAAAAAGTTTTCTTGTGGGAACCAAGGTCATTCCAATGGGTGGCTGAGAAGAGGAGGAGTGGAGTAACCAGGCAACCTGCCAGCACCACTATTAGACAACGTGACCGATGACTGGGAGGAAGGGGGAACTTTTGCTTTTTAATTAGGTGAAACCGCAGGAACTTTCAGAGTTGGTTTTCACCAGTTGTGCCAATATGATGTATCCAATAAATTGTTCGTTGAGAAATCTACCTGCCTTGGAGTTCTGCTTTCAATGGGTGCATTATTTGGAACGCTGACATACCGCATGTTCCCAAATTTGACTTGATGGATCGAAAGAAAAAGAGTGGAGAGAAAAAATATTATTAAGAGCCTTGGTAGTACAGGGGTTTAAGGCACCCTGTTATTAAGCTGGTTATTAAGACCAGCTGCCTGCAATTACTGCAGGGTTCGAATCTCGCCAAGGCTCAAGGTTGACTCAGCCTTCCATCCTTTCTAAGGTAGGTAAATTGAGGACCCAGTTTGTGGGGGCAATAAGCTGACTTTGTATAAATATACAAAAGGATGAAGGCTATTGCTGAGCACATTGTAAGCCGCCCTGAGTCTTTGGAGAAGGGCGGCATATAAATCAAATTTAAAAAAAAAAAATTATAATAATAATTTCCTCCACGGAGTCCAGAGTGGGAGAGGTCAAAAACACTTGATTGTCATCATAGCACAATAGAAGCTCCTCCTTTGATTACTGTAGGTCATAAGTAGCCTTAGAGAAGTCTGTCGTAACTTCGAACAGTCACTAAGCAACCAGTTGTAAGTCGAGGACCACACTGGCCAAATTCACACCATACAAGCCAACCACATTTCTATTTGGTCAAGTGTATGTACAGGGTTAATACAGTCCAGGTATTAACTTACCTCAACTTACGACCACAGTCGATCCCAAAATTTATGTTGCTGTGCGAGACATTTGTTAAGAGAGCTTGCTCCATTTTATTACCCTTCCCGCCACAGTTGTTAAGTGAATCACTGCAGTTCTTATGTAAGTAACCCGGCTCTTAAGTGAATCTGGCTTCTTCAATGACTTTGCTTGTCAGAAAGTCGCAAAAGGGGATCACGTGACCCCGGGACATTGCAACTGTCATAAGTCTGAGTCAGTTGCCAAGCATCCAAAATTGGATCACATGACCACGGTCATAAGTGTGAAAAATGGTCGTAAGTCCCTTTTTTCAGTGCTGCTGTAACTGAATGGTCACTAACTGAACTGTTGTAAGTCGAGGACTGTAGAAAAAATGATACACGTCAGATGGATTTTTTTCAGATTTATTTTTTTTCAATGTTATCCTCTTCCTTCGTTCTTTTTCCCTTGCATTGTTGCACTGCCGTTAAAATAAAAGTTTTTATTTTAGGTCCCAGGTATGTTTTATTTTGCATTTTTCCCTCCCTGTGTAATCCGCTAAGAATTGTTTGGATTGTGACAGGCCTAGAGATGCATTTGATAAATAAATTAAATATTCCTTCCATAAAAAAGAACATTGCAGTCACTCGAGACGGATGCTCGTTCTTGGCTGGTGTTCTCCAACAGACAGAGACAATATGCTCAGGAATGCAATTTGAGCCAATGGAGATTTATAGCAAGAGTACAAAAATTTATTCCCATATTTTACAAACCGAAGGCAGCTGCTGCAGAATATATTACACGCACACAATATAGCTCGGTAGTATGAAACAAGAAACCTATACAATAAAAGCTCCCGTTTGAAAAGGTAACTTACCCAAATAATTCTGAGGCGATAATGCTAAATTCAAATTGCAGCCAGCCAGAGGAAAAGAAAAATCAATGGCTGTACATGAAAACAAGAAACAAGATCTCCAAAAAGTTAAATATATTCATTTCAGGATTCTCCCCCCCACACCCCACAATTTGGGGAAGAGAAAGAATCAAGATTTATTACGATGATGCCGTAATAGGCATCAAAAATTCTCATCAGTTTGCTATTGATTTCAGCAGAACTGCAAACTAGCTTTTTAACCATACCTTAGTTGTGTGTAATTAATTTTCCTGCTACTGCAATTCATGAGATACACCCATAGGGGGGCTTCGCATAATTTAACAACCAGTTTGCCTAGTGCAGAACCGAAAATGTGAGCTTGCGCGTGGCTTCCAGCACACCTTCTCGGGCAGCCGCGGTGAGTAGAGCGGGCAAGGCGCTGAATTCAGCTGGGCTGCGTGGGTGGGGCGAGTGAGCCAGAGAGTGAGATATATAGGACGGGATAGTGGATGGTCGGGCCCAGCTGGTGGTCGGACCTACGGGTTCGCTCTAACTGGTCTGAACCACCAGTAGCCCATCTCTGGATACATCGCAAGGGACCCCAGGGACAAGTGAAGATAAGCTAATTTGGATTTATACAGATTATCCCAGAGGTGGGTTTTTCAGCAGGTTCTGACCAGTTCTGGAGAACCGGTAGCGGAAATTTTGAGTAGTTTGGAGAACCGGTAGTAAAAATTCTGACTTGCCCCGCCCACATCTATTCTCTGCCTCCCGAGTCCCAGCTGATCAGGAGGAAATGGGGATTTTGCAGTATCCTTCCCCTGAAGTAGGGAGGGAATGGATATTTTACAGTATCCTTCCCCTGCCATGCCCACCAAGCCACGCCCACCAAGCCACACCCACAGAACCGGTAGTAAAAGATTTTGAAACCCACCAACCCTGTATGACCGGTTGCTTGGGGACCATTTGAAGTTATGACAAAACTCCCTGGGAGTATATTTGCAACCTTGATTCAAAGTTCTGACAGCTGTGCCCTCTGCTGTCATGTAGTCATTAATTCAGGCACCCGGCAATAAGTCACATTTATGGCTATTTGCAAACATTCTGATGTCATATAGCTGCGTTTTACGACGGTTTTGACCAAATTTACTTAGTTTTTGGACAAAACTGGCTCACAGCAAACCACTGGTTTGCTTAACGACCGCCACAAAAACAGTCATAAAATCAATCCTGATTTACGATCGTCGCAGTTATGACCATGATGGATGGGATGCATTACGGTCATAATTTGAGGACTACCTATAGTTCAGACATGACTTCAGAAACAGGGGTTTGAGGGGGTCCCTGGGGCTCTCTGAGTTTGTTTATTTTCTTGTAGACATTTCATTACCCAAATAGGTCACGTCATCAGTGCTAGTAAGGAGTGGTGTTTGCGGTCAGTTTATATTCTGGTGTCTTGCTTGTCTGTGTGGGTAGGGGGCGGTTTTAGAGATTCTTGGGTTGGGCTAATTACTGATGGTTCTTTGAGAGTTTCTTGATTCAAGGTCAGTAAACAGCCCAACCCAAGAATCTCTACAACAGCCTCCACTCACACAAACAGGCAAGACACCAGAATATAAACTGACAGCAAACAGCACCCCTTACTAGCACTGATGATGTTACGAAGTTGGGTAATGAAACGTCTACAAGAAAACAAGCAAGCTGAGAGAGCACCAAGGACCCCTCCTTTCAACCCCGAGCTGCAAATATTCTCCTTTATTGGTACACTGGAGTTTGGGACCAAACAGCAATCCAATCCAAACAGCCTCACCTGCCTCTTAGCAACCAACCTAAAGTGTAAGGTGTAATACTGATCCCTAAAATGGAACCTGCAAGGGACGATGGCCTCAGTAAGAAATTCTCACAAACTGCGACTAACAGCTACAGCCCTCGAGGCTGCTTCATTTCTACTAATTGTCATTATATCATCTTCATTTTAACGACAGCATAATCCCTTGCGGGGTAGAGAATGGAGCAAGCAGAGTGTTTTAATGCCCGGATGCCCTTCTTGTCGCCAATGCGGAGTTTTGTTCAGCAGATATATTCTCTGTGTCCCCAATAATGACTGATTGTCATTATATGCCAGATCGTATTTATTTCCCTACAGGGGATAAAGTGATTCTTCAAACTTTTGTGGGTCCTGGATCTTCTACTTTTACTCCCAGTTAGGACCAACCATATACACTCTTATCCAAAATGTGAACGATCCCGATAAGAATCAGATTGATGGCAATGGCTGCAGTGTTGACAGTCCTAGCTGGAGTCCTTAGCAGAATTGCTGGATCCTTGCATCCTTTGCTGCTTCCTCTCCAGATACCGAGCGCGAGCATCTTGGATCGACTGCTCGTCGTTCCGTTTCTCCATCTTCCTGGCAGGTTCACCTGGTGCCGCTTCTGAAGACAAAAGACTAGAATTCAAAATGATGAAAGAGCAGGAGGACTCCCGTCTAAAATCATTCATCATCTCCTCCTATCAGAGCCGCCATCATATGCTTAAGCTTCGCATTCACTAGCTGTTAAGTCTGCCATGTACAAGGGAGGAAGCTGGACGGGAGGGGGGGAAACGGTGTTGTGGTCCACCAGCAGCCTACAGAGCTGACAGCGGAGTCAGACAATGAGGAGGCTGGGGAGGACAATGGGCCAGTCCTGGAGTCAGGGGAAGGCCCGGGTGAGGGCTCTGCGTCGGAGGCAGAGATGGGGCCAAGGCCATCTGGGAGTGATGCACGGACTCCGGAGCCTCCAGAGGCGGATAGCAGAGAGCCTCCAGAGGCGGATAGCAGAGAGAACAGGAGGAGCCTGTCCCTAGTGCACCCATGTGAAGAGCTGCCAGAAGGCAAGAGCAGCTAAAGCAAAAAGGACGACTCAGGAGTAAGGCCAGGAGATGATTGGCCCCTCCCAGAAGGCTTAAAAGAGCAGCAATTGCTCTTGGGATCTTTGTAGGAAAGCAACGTTGATAGATTTGTTTCTTGTCAGTGCCTTTTGCTTCTGAATTTTTGCCAATAAAACTTTTGCCAAGAAATGCCAAAGAAGACAAAGGTTGGTGATAAGGCTGAAGGACTGTTTATGAAGAATTTGTTTTGGACTTAATTTGGACTAAGCTGAGAATGAAGTAATTCTCAGCTGTTCTATTAAAATATGTTTGTTTAGGACTGATTCTGTCTGGTAATAACTACTTGGGCCTAGGTCACAACAGACGGCTACCAACTCATCGTACCTTCCAGAGACACCATCTCAAGATCAAAGCTCTGGGAATGAAATGCAACGGCTCACCAAGCAGCCCGCCGTTGAACTGATGTTCCCAAAACAATTTTTCCCAGTATAATTGGATGATAAGGGACCAAGGAAGAAGAGGAACTGGATGGGAAAATTTAACTGGCAAACTTTGGTGCGCGAACTTCAGTTCTGGCTTTGCTATACTGCAATCCACTTGACTTTTAGTAGAAATACACCTTTCACTTCCAATGGAGTCGAGGGTCTTTCTTAGCTAAGGGACCAAGTCGGGGCAGGTCTGACACCTCCCGTCTCAACACCTAACCTAGACATGGATGATCTTCTGAACGTCCCACCATTTTGAAGCTCACCGTTCTGTCTTTTGAGGTCTTCCTTCTTCCTCCAATTAGCCATTTCCTCCTCTGTCACGTTCTCCCGGGCCATGCTGCTCAGCTCATAAGCATCGATTTGGTGAAGCCGAGGAAGCAGATCCTGCACCCAGGTGTAGCGAATTGGACACACTGTCCTTAAGTAAATCTTGGAGGTCACCACAACATCATGGAAGAGGATCCAGTCCAGCTGGTCTTCCTGATCATAGAGCTAAAAGTGGTCCAGGGATTTAGGTAGAACATAGAACGATAGGGTTGGAAGGGACATTGAAGGTTTCAAGTCCAGCCCCTGACCAACATCTGAAAGGGTTTCCTTCTTCTGTGGACAACCCACTTGGAGGGAGCCAGCTTTGAGACCCTGGAACAGGAATGTTCCTAGTAGAACAGAATTGGGGAACAATGGTCCCTTTATGACTTGTGGACTTCAACTCCCAGAATTCCCATGCTGGCTCAGGAATTCTGGGAGTTGAAGTCCACAAATCATAAAGGGACCACCGTTCCCCCAACCCTGTATTAGAAGAACCAATGACACTGCAATATCTTGTTGCAGAATGATGCCAGTGCTCTACTCTTAGCCCTCACCCCAAACCCCTTGGGGTGCCTTGGTAGTACAGTGGTTTAAGGCACCCTGTTATTAAGCTGGTTATTAAGACCAGCTGCCTGCAATTACTGCAGGTTCGAATCTCGCCAAGGCTCAAGGCTGACTCAGCCTTCCATCCTTTCTAAGGTAGGTAAATTGAGGACCCAGTTGTGGGGGCAATAAGCTGACTTTGTATAAATATACAAAAGGATGAAGGCTATTGCTTAACGCATTGTAAGCCGCCCTGAGTCTTCGGAGAAGGGCGGCATATAAATCAAATTTAAAAAAAATAAAAAACCCGAGCAATTGAACTACAGACTCAGGAAAGTCAGAAATGCAAAAATTAAGCTCAGGAAACGTTTCCCACCAGGTTCTTTAGAGCAAATACTCCGCCACCCAACAATAATGAACCAGAAGAGGAGACTTACAGCAGATGATGGATGAATATAGGCCACGCTGCCGTGGCCGTCCATGGTGCGAAAAGACTTCCCTGAAGACCTGGAATTAAAGCCAAAGAAAAGGGGAGGAAGAGTGGAGTGGTGCGGTGGCCTAGAGGTGATGCTCTTGCCTCACAATCAGGAGGCTGTGAGTTTGATCCTAGGTAGAGGCAGATATTTCTCTCTCTGGGCACATCTGCTGAACAAAACTCTGCATTGGCGACAGGAAGGGCTTCTGGCCAGTAAACACTCCACCCCGGACTCAGACTCCACCCCGCAAGGGATTATGGGGTCATTAAAAGGAGATGATGATGAAAAGGGGAGGAAGATGAATTTGCTTTGCCCCAATGCCAGGATGTTTTCCCCAAATTCCCCAAGGACTCCAGTTGGGGGAAATTACAAAAGCTCCTTGCAACTCTGCAGCAAAAATTACGATCCCAAAGGCTGCGATGTTTTGGGCATCGTTGTCTGCCCTTCGGTGACTTCATCCCCCTCCATCCCTCCCCGAATGGAAGGCCTTACCTCCGGGCCACGTTGGCAAAATAACCTGCGCAAAGACACCTCCTTAGGATCTCGTTTCGGGAACCGTCAAAATCTTCCTTTAGGAAATCTGGCAGCTGGGGAACAAAATCCCACAGAGAAATGTTATTTTTATTGGGGTTAAAGAAAACTTATTTTGCTTAGGCCTTTTTCTTTTCTTTTCTTTTTTTCTTTTTTTCAGTGCCATTTTATAAAAATCATCACGATTATTTTAATTTTAGCATATTCTATGTATATTTTATTTTATCTATTAGTATATTCTATGTATATTCTATATATATTAGTATATTTTAGTATATTCTATGGACTTAAAAAAAGTTATAGGTAATCCTCAATTTATGATCAGAATTGGGACCAGAATTTCCAATATCAAGAAAGGCAGTTGTTAAGTGAGTTACATCCGAATTAACAACAATTTTTGCCCGGTTACTAAGTGTATAATTGCAGTTGTTTCGTGAAAATGTGGTTGTTAAGTGAATCCGGCTGCTTGTCAGAAATCGGCTGGGAAAGTTGCAAATGGCAATCACATGACCCAGGGACGCTACAACTGTCATAAATACATGCCAGTTGCCAAGCACCTGAATTCTGATCACGTGATCATGGAGAGGCTGCGACAGTCATAAGGACGAGGTCTGGTGATAAGTCATTTTTTTCACTGCTGTTGTAACTTCCAAGGGCTACTAAATGAATGGCTGTACATTGAGGGCTATCTACTGTAAACTGGATTGTGGTGAATAATAAAACAGACGGAGCCAATGGATACATAGATGATCTCAGGTACACAAAGATGACAGATTGATGGAGATCTCAGAAGATGAAAGTCTGGGAAATAGAGGAGGAATGGGTGGACAGGTAATAATAGCTATCAAGCTAGAGAGAGACAGATAGGCAGACAGACAAACAGATATAAGTAGATAGATGATAGATAGATGGATAGATCGGATGGATCCATCTATCTATCTATCTATCTATCTATCTATCTATCTATCTATCTATCTATCTATCTCTATCATCTTAGATGCATGCATGTACTGTATGTATGCATGCATATATGCATACAGTGGCTAGAGATCAATAGATCGATAGATTGATAGGTGGATGGATGGATGATAGATAATAGATAATGATAGATTAGATAGATAATAGATAGATGATAGATGATAGGTAGATAGATAGATGATAGAAGGATGGATGGATGGATTGATGGAGAAATGGATGGATGATAGATAGATGATAGGTACCGTGTTTCCCCGAAAATAAGACCCTGTCTTATATTTTTTTGAACTTTGAAATAAGCGCTTGGCCTTATTGCCATGCACTCAACAGCCCAATTGGGCTTATTATCAGGGGATGTCTTATTTTGGGGAAAACAGGATAGGTAGGTAGGTAGGTAGGTAGATAGATGATAGATAGATTAGATTAGATTAGATTAGATTAGATTAGATTAGATTAGATTAGATTAGATTAGATTGATAGATGATAGATAGATAGATAGATAGATAGATAGATAGATAGATAGATAGACAGATAGAGATAGAGATAGAGAGAGAGAGAGAGAGATAGATAGATAGATAGATAATAGGTAGGTAGATGATAGATAGACAGACAGATATAGATTGATGACCTCAGATGATCTTAGAAGGAACAGATGGACAGATAAATCTCCAACGACATGAGATGGTCTCAGAATTGATAGAAGATCAAAGCAAGCAAGAAATGATCCAAGATCCATAGGCAAGCTTTGATTTACCTGTTTCAGCCTGTTGATGATTTCACGGAGCTGTCTTTCTACACTGAATGCCAGCTTCACAGCTCTCCAGTGAACCCAGTTTTCTTGACACCAAACCGAAGGAGACTCGCTGGAGAAAGAGCATCAAGACAGGAAAAGAAGTAAAATTATACTGTTTCCCACCCAGTAGAAAACACACCGGTTGCATTTTGCTATAGCCCTGAGCCCAAAAGGAGCAGACGGTTTTAGACAAGACACAGTGGTGAAGAGGTAGCAGGCGCCAAACCAATATCAACATCTCAAATTAAAAACTCTCAAATTAAATACGAATCAGAGGTGGGTTTCAGCAGGTTCTGACCAGTTCTGGCGAACCGGTAGCAGAAATTTTGAGTAGTTCGGAGAACTGGTAGTAAAAATTCTGACTGGCTCTGCCCCCATCTATTCTCTGCCTCCTGAGTCCCAGCTGATTGGGAGAAAATGGGGATTTTGCAGTAACCTTCCCCTGCCACGCCCACCAAGCCACGCCACGCCCACCCACAGAACCAGTAGTAAAAAAAATTGAAACCCACCACTGATACAAATGTTTTTAAAAGGTTTAAATCGCACGAAGTGGCTTATTCTTACGGTGGCCCATTCTCTTGAGGCATATTTTGACGTCCTCATTTGCAAACTCAGGACGTTTCTTGGACGATTTGGCCATTTTGTGAAAAAAAATCTATTTTAAAATATATGATTATGCCCTCAATATAAAAATAAAACCCAGAAGTAAAGATTTACAATGAGCCTTATTGGTTTGGTTTATTGTCCAGAAAGTAAGAAATTAATATTCAAAATCTTGAATGCCGAATACAAAAATTCCAGTATTCATTACTTAATGAATTTATTAAGGTGGAATCTGTAACAGTTGTTTAAATATTTTTTTTCAAGAGAAAGCTATAGTGTTTCTTTTTCTCCCCTCAAAACATTTGACCTTGAAATATTCCAAATATCCATGCATTCTTGTTATTGTTTGGAGACATTCCTATTTCGTCCTCTGCCTCATTCATATATCTGAATTTTCATTCATATTTCTGTAGCGTCATTCTCATATATCTGAGCTTTCAAGGCACTTGAAAATATTAATGACCTGTTGCTTAACAATGGTGTGTCATGACAACTTGAACAAAGCGTATAGTTACAACTTCCAGCTCATCCAGATTTCCACTTTTTTGGGGGAGGGGCAAATTTCCCACCATCATATATCCCCATGAAAAATCCTCTACTACCAGCTTTCCACCACTTAGTATGGTGTTTTTACAAACTTAGCAGCTTTCAGAAGTGAAGACTTCAATTCCCAGAATTCCCCTGTCAGTCGTGCTGGCTGGGGAATTCTGGGAGAGGAAATCCACCCATCTGGCTAAAAAATACTGATGGAACTCAACATATCTCAAAAGATGCTGGCTGGGAAGTGGAAATCTACCCATCTTAAAGCATGCTGGCTGGGGAATTCTGAGTGTGGAAATCCACCGGGCTAGAGAATTCTGGGAGATGAATTCCACACACCTTAAAGTTTGCCAGGTTTGATAAACATTGACTGATATAATTTTCCCGATATGCAGATATGTGTTCCCCATCTCTACCTCCGCCCTTTTTGCTCTGCCCTTCCTCAGCTGGCTGAGGAATTCTGGGAGTTGAAGTCCACCGGTCTCAAAAGTTCCCAAAGTTGGACACCCTTGTTTTACACATCTACAGGACCTCGCTGCCAAGCAGCCTTGAGTGTCTTCCCAGGATTAAATATTCCTGGGCCCAGTTTTGCATTCAGCTTATTCTCTGAAGACTGTCCGGCTACCTTGCTTTGCATTGCTCAAAGATATTCAGGAGAGTGGTAAAGTCATTGCTTCCTCCCATTTGTAGAGAGAGCTCCTGGTGCCGTAGCTCAGCTTCCTTCTGCTTCTGTTCCTGCCCTAAGAAATATGGAAATTGGAGTCACTTTTTTTCTTTTGTCCTTCGAAAAGCAAACTCACAATCGTTCAAGAAACGCTGGAATGACTGCTAGCTTTTTTTAATGAACTTTCTACAGATAATACCATTTAAGAACTTCAGACACTTGAACAGTAATGGAGGTCATCTAGACCGGTGGCCCCCAATCTTTGGGGCACCAGGGACCGGTTCCGTGGAGAGAGGTTTTTCCGTGGACTGGAAGGGGTGTGGTTTCGCATGTGGTCTGCATCCCACGGATGCGGCTTTGCTTGTTTGCGTGCCCCAGTTTCTGGCATGCCCGGTGGTGGGCCACGGACCAAGTGTTGGGGACCCCTGATCTAGACCTCAAAATCAGATCCTCCAAAAGGCCAATTTTGATTTGATCATCGGTAAATGTGCTTCAGAGAGTGTGAGAGCTGCCGGGCACTCTGAAACACGTTTCTAAACCGAATCTCAACATTTTCAAATTCCTAATCACAACCTGGTATATAGTTAGAAAACCAGTTTACAGTCCTTTTTCCCCCAAATTCTCTCTATAATTGTGATGCAACAGAGCCAGTTTGTAGATGCTGCGTCACCAATTTTATACCATCATATTTAAGGCTGGGTTTTGGATAGGGGTCTCCCTCCCTCCCTCCCTCCCTTCTTTTTTTAACACTCTCTTTTTGTTCTTTTTCTCTTTTCTTTTCTTCCTTCCTTCCTTCCTTCCTTCCTTCCTTCCTTCCTTTCTTTCCTTTTCTTTCCCTCCCTCCCTCCTTCCTCTTCCTCTTCCTCTTTTTCTTTCTTTTCTTTTCTTTTCTTTTCTTTTCTTTTCTTTTCTTTTCTTTTCTTTTCTTTTCTTTCCCTCCCTCCCTCCCTCCCTCCCTTCCTTCCTTATTGATGCCTTTGAAATTGGGTGTTGGAAAAGATTCCTGAGATGTCCAAGGATAAACAAGAATACAAACCAATGCATCATCAAATAAATCAACCCAGAATTCTTATGCAAAGCACATGTGACCAGGCTGAAATTATCCTACTTGATAATTATCCTACTTGATGTGAAGACCCAGCTCTCTGGAGGAAAGATAGAAAGAAAGAGAAGAAGTAAGTGACCAGCAGCAAGAGTAGAGGGACTCAAAATAGTAATGAAAAGACCTGAAGGACCAGGTTGGGGATAAATTATTATTAATACTTATTACGTATTATACATTATTATTTGATTTTAATTATTATTATTTAGTTATAAATATTTATTAATAATTAACTTATTTTGAGAGACAGTTTGGTTTAGTGGTTAAGGCACCAGACTAGAAACCGGGAGACTGTGACTTCTAGTCTCACCTTAGCCATGAAAGCTTGCTAGGCGACTTTGGGCCAATCACCAAGTGACTCTGAGTTCTAGTCCTGCCTTAAGCATGAAAGCCAGCTGGGGGACTTTGGGCCAGTCACTCTCTCTCAGCCCAACCTACCTCACAGGGGTATTGTGGGTAAAATAGGAAGAAAAAGGAATATTGTGTGTGTTCACTGATTGAGTTACTTATAAAAATGGGAAAGAAAGAGAGAGAAAGAGAGAGAGAGAGAGAAAGAAAGGAAGGAAGGAAGGAAGGAAGGAAGGAAGGAAGGAAGGAAGGAAGGCCATTTAAATTTTTTAAAATATAAATTCCTTTTTTGGATGGTAGAGAATCCCTAGAGTGGATCAGGCTTAATGTTTTCGGTTTTAATTTTTTTTTTCTGAAGAAGATTTAAGAGATAAAACAAAGGCATTAAACTATTTAAAAACTGTCTTCACATTTTCCAGAGGAGCAGTGAATCTCCTAACTCCAACATAATGACCACTTTTTTAAAAACAAGATTCTTTCGCTTTATCAAGCATCATCAAGGTTAGAGGGGAAAAATAAAGGACATTCACAGCACAAAACTTTCCAAGCCACAAATCTGTCTAGTAGTGACTTTTTGCTGCCAAAGACAACTATTCCAGAAAACTTTGCTGTTTGGCATTTTCTACTTCATATCATTTTTGAGGACAACAGAAATAAAGCTCAATAGGAACAGAAACATTCTGTGCAGGATAAAAGAAAGCGGTGATCCCTATAACTGTCCCCAATTAACCCCCACCAACCACTGAGGGTGAAAGCAAGAGCAGACGAGATGCCACTCTAAGAACGGCTCTATCTTTTAGCCACTCCTGGCCTCACATCACTTTCCTGGAGGACTAATGACTGCTCAGTCATAAATTAGACCAGGATTGTCCAATTCCCAGAATTCTCCAGCCAGTATAGGGAAGTCTTGGAGTTGAAGTCCACAAGTCTTAAAGTGGCCATGGTTGGGCACTCCTGAGCTAGACATCAGTCCACATTCAGACCAAATGCTAGCTAGACAGTAATGAAGGCCTTCACCTTAATTACTAACCTACAACAAGCCATGATTGCACATTGTGGTTAAGGAATTGCTCTGTAGTTACATGACCTGCCTTTAGATGTGGCAATCCAAACCACATCACTGGAAAACCTGAAGGACCATCTGGGGACAAACCATCTTGTAGAAAATGTATTTATGTGGTCACTAAGAGTTGACAGTGACGTGATGACCCCTAATCCATCAAAAATCAATCAAACGAAATCACATGACAGTTGACTTTGTTATTAGTCACAACCGAATGTGTAGTTTAGGAAAAGGGACTTTCAGAGAAAATAAAGTTACAGTCATGCTTTTGTTCTGGCTTCGCTGGTATTCCACAATGCAAAATAAGTGACGATAAATGATGACAATTGTCCTGTTCAAAGCATCACAGGACCATCCATATATTTTGGCCAGAGAAACCGAAGAGGTCAAAAATTAACAGGTTACTAAGACCTTCATCTTTGGACAATCACCATGCATTCTTTTTTTAAAAAATAATTTTATTTATGATTTTTTTTCTTTAACATCCGTAAGTACTTGGTGAACAGTGTATTATCTGGGTCAATATACTTTGCATACAATTCTGATAATGGTATTACCATTTAAATATACACAATCCTAATTTTTCAACTTCTAGCATTTCTGTATACGTAGTAATTATAATGTTATATGTTTCAGTATGCATAATACTATTTTCCCAATTTCTACTTTCTACTTCTTTTTTCTAACACTTACTAAAATAACCGCCATGTTAAAAAATATTCTATATCGATCCATCATCTCTTACCCTTTTTAGAATTTCAACTCTTATTAACTTTTTGGTGAATCTTTCCTGCTTCTCCATCACCATGCATTCTGTGGTGTTTGCTCATTTGCAACTGGAGTCATTGATTTAAAAACACTTTCTAGATCTTCGCTTTCCTGGGTGCCTGGTTCTAGATATCCATTTTCCTAGATGTTTGATCCTAGATCTCTGCTTTCTCGGAAGCCTGATCCTAGATCTCTACTTTCCTGAAAGCCTAGCCCTAGATACAATACCTGTTTTCCTGGAAGGTTCATTCTAGATCTTTGCTTTTCCATAAACTGTTCTAGACCTCTGCTTTCCCAGAAGGTTCATTCTAGACCTCTGCTTTCCCAAAAGCTTCATTCTAGACCTCTGCTTTCCCAGAAGCTTCGTTCTAGACCTTGCTTTCCTGGAAGCTTCATTCTAGATCTCTGCTTTCCCAGAAGCTTCATTCTAGACCTTGCTTTCCTGGAAGCTTCATTCTAGATCTCTGCTTTCCCAGAAGCTTCGTTCTAGACCTTGCTTTCCTGGAAGCTTCATTCTATGCTTTCCTAGAAGCTTCGTTCTAGATCTTGCTTTCCTGGGAGCTTCATTCTAGATCCCTGCTTTCCCAGAAGCTTTGTTCTAGACCTTGCTTTCCTGGAAGCTTCATTCTAGATCTCTGCTTTCCAAGAAGTCTGGTTTCATGACCACCTCTTCCCACAGAACACGTGTGGTGGTGACTAATGAGGTTCCAACCATACAGGGTAACCACCAACCATTGCCACCATCCCCCAAACCCACCGGCTCTCACCTGGATGAATGAAGACCTTCTCCACAGACAACATGGCCGCAATGGGGAGCAGCAAATCATCACAGCCCAGAGAGGCAGCCTTGAGGACGGCACAGGACAAGTTAGGAGGCAGAGGAAGCCAAACCATGAGCTGGCCCAATTTGGTCACATGACCTTGCCTACCATTTGAAGATGGGAGAGAAGATTCGTGAAGGATTATATTCTTCAATTAAGTGGCTCACACAAGATATTCAACTATCACCTAGGGAAAGTTAGCCCACAGTGTGACTCGGGATATCCCATTAAGCTTATCAATGAGGGAGATGACCTGGCTGAGCCCGAGGGAATGGTCAACCATGTCATCAATCTTAAGCCCCTTCGAACCCACAAGAGATCTACCATGAATTCCGTTCATTCTTTTTTTTTTTAATTTCATGTTTTATTTGCAGTTTTCCTTTCACCCCATACATATTTTGTGGACAGTGTATTGACTGGGTCAATGCCCTTTTTAAACAATACTAACAATAGTAATAGAAATAAGTATTCATAATCCTAATCTTTCAACGTCAACAAATACCATTCTCTCTTTATAATTCTTTATCATTTTTTCCCATTAATTCATTTAAACATAAATAACATTTCTTTGCACCATGTATTTGTTATCATGAGTCACTAATATTTAATATTTTAAAAATTACTCATTATCCTACCATAATTTCAATATCCCAAATGTCCAGGACTACTAATAAAACCAAATATTAACAATATTTAATCAATCCTGGGATGATATTTCAAAGTCCCCACAATTTCTAATCCTTATAGGTTTAAGTTCACAATATATTTTAACACACAGTTAATATTCATAATACAATTTGCCCACTATCGAGGAATGGACTTTGAAGATGGCCAGTTTTGCAGAGATGGCGAAGATTTCAGCATATTTAAAAGATTGTTCACAAGAGACTTATGA
The DNA here is from genome assembly GCF_029215685.1 of Pituophis catenifer annectens. Classification (NCBI taxonomy): domain Eukaryota; kingdom Metazoa; phylum Chordata; class Lepidosauria; order Squamata; family Colubridae; genus Pituophis; species Pituophis catenifer. Next base: position 3,629,373 of record NW_027256881.1, read on the forward strand.
ATGGGAATGGAAAAAGTGGATAGATTATGTTCAGAACAAATATCAAACCAGGAAGTATCAAATAGCTTTTATTTGAAAATGTTATATTAAGATAGATATATTTTAATGTAATGAAGATGAAAAATTATAAGGAGGAGGGAGGGGTTCAAGTTTTATACAAAGGGGGGTTTTTCTCTTGATCTGAGTATATTGTGTGGAAGTCCGGGGGGAGGGGAGGGTTAGGGAGGGCGAGGTTGGGAAGTTTGGGGTGGGTTGGGGGGGGGGAAAGGGGTGAAAATGTAATTGTAAAACTTTTGCAATAAAAATAAAATAAAAAATATTCATAATACAATTAAATTACCTAATCCTAAACGTCCACCTTCTAACCTTAGCTTATTTTGAATTATAGCAAATTCTATTATCTGTTATTATATATGTTACTATTTTGAATTCCGTTCATTCTTATCTCCTGCCAATTTGCTTTGACCGTTAGTAGTTCAGATTCTTGTAGACGGCATGAACTTGCAATAAACTTTTCTATTCATTTGAACTGCCTGGACTTCCTTGATTTTGATCTTCCCACGCTTGCCAATCAAGATGTATTTCTTTGAAAGCTCCCCAGTACAAATAATAAAGTTTACCTGTCAATTGCTCCGCATTGATAGAGCTGCTTAAGGGCGACTAGAATGTGCTTCTCATCCGGATGGTCCAAATATGGAAAGCTGTTAAGAGCAAAGAAGATTTATTTATTTATTTATTTATTTATTTATTTATTTATTTATTTATTTATTTATTTATTTATTTATTATTTATTTATTTATTTATTTATTTATTTATTTATTTATTTATTTATTTATTTATGTAATTTATATGCTGCCCTTCGAAGGACTCAGGGCGGCTTACAAAAGGAACATAAAAAATTACATAAACATTAAAATCAGTTTAAAATTGATTAAAATAAATTCAAATTCAATTTTTTTTTTTAAAATTACCCCTACGGATTCAGCCCATTTGGTGAAAAAGCCACATCTTCAATTCGCGGCGGAAGGAGAGGAGGTCAGGGGCTGTCCTGAGGCCGGTGGGCAGTCCATTCCAAAGGGTCGGCGCTCCCACAGAGAATGCTCTCCCCCTGGGGGCCGTCAGCCGACATTGTCTGGCTGACGGCACCCTGAGGAGGCCCGCTTTGTGTGAGCGCACCGGACGATGGGAGGATGGCAGGAGATGATCCTGGAGGTACCCCGGGCCTAAGCCATGTAGGGCTTTATAGGTGAGCACCAGCACTTTGTCAAGATGACTTTGACAAAGGTGTACAGGAACTGTTACCTAAAAGGGACTGAAATTTTTAAAATCCAGAGCAATGGGATAATATTTGGAAGCAATTCAGGCAGCCCCTCCCTAATTCTGGCAGGAGGAGGAGGAGGACTGTGGGGTCCTTGGTGTTCTCTGAGCTTGGTAGCTTTCTTGCAATTTTCATTACCAAACTAGGTAACATCATCAGTGCTAGAAGGGAGTGGGATATGAAGAGGAGGAGGAGGAGGATGGGAGGGGGAGGACTGTTGAGTCCTTGGTGTTTTCTGAGCTTGGTTACTTCCTTGCAGATGTTTTATTACCAAACTAGGTAACATCATCAGTACTAGAGGAGGAGGAGGAGATGCAGCACAATCAGGCTTGTAAACTTCTGTTACTATAGCCATATTCAGCAAAATTAGTTTTAATCTTCCTTTGGTGGAGCTGACAAAACCAATGTGGAAATCAATAAAAGCACAATCCAATTCACGTAGGCTGGGCAAAATTCCTGTTTGAAAAAAACACAATCTCCAAATGCAGGTAGGCCTCATCTTACAACCATTCATTTAGTGACTGGCTGAAGTTACAATGGCACTGAAAAAAAGAGACTTAAGATCATTTTTCACTCATGACCAGCAACCCCATGGTCATGTGATAAAAATTCAGACGCTTGGCAACTGGCTTCTATTTATGACGGTTGCTGTGTCCTGAGGTCATGTGATCCCCTTTTGAGACCTTCTGAACAAGCAAAGTCAATGGGGAAACCAGATTAAAAAGAGCCTTGGTAGCGCAGCAGACGAAACTGCTGTTAAAGTAGCACTTAGCTGCCAGCTGCCTGCAATTACTGAGAATTCAATTCTCGCCAGGCTCAAGGTTGACTCAGCCTTCCATCCTTTCGAGGTAGGTAAAATGAGGACCCGGATTGTGGGGGCAATAAGCTGACTTTGTATAAAATAGACCACCGCTTGGGGGGGCCAAAAAGCCCTACTAAGCAGGTATATACAAAAGTATGAAGGCTATTGATTAACGCATTGTATGCCGCCCTGAGTCTCCGGAGAAGGGCGGCATATAAATCGAACTGATAAATAAATAAATAAATAAATAAATTCACTCTACAACCGTGTTACCAACGACTGCAGTGATTCACTTAACAACTATGGCAAGAACTGCAGTGATTCCCTAAACAACTATGGCAAGAAAGGTCACAAATAGGGACAAAACTCACTTAACAACCATCCCACTTAGCAATGGAAGTTTTGGGCTTAGTTGTGATTGTAAGTCGAGGACTACCTGTATAACAGTTTCCCCTTCTCTTCCCTAACAACAATCTTACAGGGTAGGCTGGGCAGACAAAGAACAACAGAGAGCCAATAGGAACAAGTCTCGCTTTGGTGCTAGGTCAGCATTTGAAGAACGAGAGTCCATGCCAAGGATTACCTGATGACATTGTGGATGGCCAGGCACTTCAGAGTCAGCATCACGGATGTCAAACTGGTCCGTTTGATCTCTGGAACCATGTGATCCGGCATGCACTCTTCCCAGAATTCCTTGTTATATACCCGGAAGCATTTCCCAGATGCCGTTCGACCGGACCGGCCTGCGCGTTGCACTGCCTCACTCCTAGAGTTGGCACATGGAAAACAGAAAAATCTCAGCTACTTATTAGCCAAATGTCTATGCAGATTCTCAGTCATCCAGGTCCTGGTTGTCCGAAAAGTGCTTTTTCAGGAGGCAACTGGACTTTCTGGTTTTTTCTTTTGAAGACGTCTCGCTTCTCACCCAAGAAGCTTCTTGAGTTTTGACTGGATGGTGGGGAAATGGCAGGATTTATACTCCTTGCAGACAAACTGGTCCTTTGTATCCTTTTAGTGGGTCGTTGAGGCCGCCCGGAGGTTTATCTCTGTCATCAGGGACACCTGAGTGGTGCAAATGTGTGGAGCCTTCTTGGAACTGCTGAAAGGACTGTGTTGTAGACTGGAGATAGATGATGTCCTACAGTCCCCACAGGGTTGAAATGCTCCCAGTTCAGACCGGATCACTCGATCTGGTAGCGATGGCGGCGGGTGGTTCGGAGAACCAGTAGCAAAAATCCTGCCTCCCTCCTCCTATGCCCAGCTGAGCCGCACGATCATCAGAGGCTTTTTTTTTACTTTTTTAATATTTTTTTTATAACACAATATAACAATACAAGACATACATTTATAAACAAGCTCTATTTACAGCTATTGCATGGTGATCTTCTTTGTTATTCACAATTTCCCCTTCTTTCTCTTTGTATTATTCCAATTTACTACTTGTCTCCGGCATTTTAATTACTATATATACAATTCAATATATGTTTTCTCAGGTTTTCGCGGGTGTTTGTATGTAGGTCTTTGGTTATTCGGGTCTTCTCCCACGTAAAATTGGAAGTGACAATTTTACGTGGGAGAAGACCCGAATAACCAAAGACCTAAATTCAATATATTTGTATATATTGTCTGTATTGTGGTCGTAAGTTGAGGACTACCTCGATGCAAAGCTAAATCAAGATTTCCGTCAGACTTACTTCGAAATTGGCACCACTTCCAGCACATCCAAGCCAACTCTTGGGTTGTGGTTTAGCTGCTTCACAAACCCACTATCAACCACATACCTGGGGGGAAAAAAGGAAGACAGAAATGTAAGTCTTATCAAACTGAGGGCACCCCTATACAGGTCGTCCTCAATTTACAACATGATTTAGTGACCATTTGGAGTTACACCACCACTGAAAAAAATGACTCTAGGACAGGGGTGAAATGTAAAATTTGTTACTACCGGGTCTGTGGGGTGGGGGTGGGGGTAATATGACTGGGTGGGCGTGGCCAACTTTTTTTTTTATTTTAACTTTTCAAAGCATTTTTTCTGCAAATGCAAAATAATGCTTTGAAAAGCCTCTGCCGATCAGGAACTCAGCTGGGATCGTCAGAGCCTTTTCAAAGCATTTTTTTAACCACTTCTTCCGCTGAAGAGGTTGCAGAAAAAAATGCTTTAAAAGTCTCTCTGATGATCCCAGCTGAGTTGCCTGATCGTTTTTAAAAAATGCTTTGAAAAGTCTCTCTTGACGATCAGGCAACTCAGGTGGGATCGTCAGAGAGACTTTTAAAGCATTTTTTTCTGCAAGCTCTTCCAGGGAAGAGGTGGTTAAAAAAATGCTTTGAAAAGGCTCTGACGATCCCAGCTGAGCCGCGCGATCATCAGAGGCTTTTTTTTTTACTTTTAAAAGCATTTTTTCGGCAGAGGAAGTTGTAGAAAAAATGCTTTTAAAAGTAAAAAAAAAAAAGCCTCTGATGCTCGTGCGGCTCAGCTGGGCATGGCGGAGGTGCAGGGATTTTTGCTACCGGTTCTCCGAACCACCTGCCACCATCGCTACCTGATCGGGCGATCCAGTCCGAACCGGGAGCATTTCACCCCTGCTCTAGGACCATTTTTCACACTTACAAATCTTTACAACATCCCCATGATTACATGATTTACATTTGGATGCTTGACAACTGACTCGTATTTATGATGGTTGCGGTGTCCCTGGGTCATGTGATTCCCTTTTGCGACCGTCTGACAAGCAAAGTCAATGGGGAAAGCCAGATTCACGTAACAACAGCAGGGATTCACTTAACAAATGTGGCAAGAAAATGGGGCAAAAATTACTTAACCAATTTCTCACTTAGCAATATAAATTCTGGGCTCAGTTCTGGTTGCAAGTCAAGGACTACCTGTATGTTCGCCCGCCTTGGGTTAGCTATATAAATAATAAAGGTGGGATACAAATAAAAATAATAATAAATAACTTCTAGACATTATTTAAAGCTATAAAAAAACACCAGATCCTCAACTTGGAGTTTCAACTTAGTACCCAGGGCTACCAATGTGATTGCAGAGACTTCCCTTGGTCTCTGCAAGGCTTCATGTCTTACGACCGTCATAACCTACGACCATAATTCCCAGACTCTATTGCAAGCAGTCCTCAACTTATGACCTCATTTGCCCACAAAACTACTGTTGCTAAGAAAAACAGTTGTGGAGTGAGTTTTGCCTCATTTTACAACTTTTCTTGCCATCGTTGTTAAGTGAATCACTGCAGACATTAAGTTAGTAACATGGTTGCTAAGTGAATCTGGCTTCCTCCATGGACTTTGCTTGTTGGAAGGTCGCAAAAGGGGATCACATGACCCCGGGACTCTGCAACCGTCATAAATATGAGCCAGTTTGCCAAGCATCTGAATTTTGATCACATAACCATGTGGGGATGCAGCCACTTAACGGTTGTTAAGTGTGAAAAATGGTCATAAGTCACTTTTTTCAGTGCTGCTATCCATTCAAACAGTCACTATAAATATCTCAAGGACTACCTGGATTAACCCATAACCACAGACCTGCGGTCATAGTGACCGCAACGGTTTTCCAAAATGTTCGGAACACCCCTATTTTTAGAAATGGACCATTCCGATTGCGAATAGCTTTTGTTTTCCCACCAATAAGAGCGTATGCAGCATCGTGCTTGCGTGAGTGATTTGGTGTTTTCTGTAGCGGCATTTGATTTTGAGTTTCGGTCATTTTGACAGCGGATCTTTGTTAACGTATTTTTTTTGTTATAATGTCGGGGCCACGTTTTCCGCCAAAAAGAGTGCGATTTGGTGATCCAAACTTCGAAGAAACTGTTCTAAAATGGTATGGAGAAGCAGAGAGTGATCTGAGTGAAGTGGAATCCGATTGACACGAAAATTTTGCAATGGACGATGAGGAACCCTCCGCCGCTGCTGATTCTGACATCAGCGATGATGAAGCTCCCAATGAAATTGATGACCAGGCACAATCTACGTCGTGCAATAATTTATATGGCAAGAATAAATTCGAATGGTCTTCTGCACCTTTGTTGTGGCCCGTACGCGGCCTGTGCAGCTAGTAGCTGATTCCGACAGCGAGGAGGCTGGTGTGGTGCTGCGCCAGCAGCCTGTGCAGCTGGCACTCGAGTCGGACAGTGAGGAGGCTGGAGAAGATGTGGTGCCAGAGGCGGGGATTCAGCCAGGGCCTTCAGAACCTCCAGAAGCTTCCATGGGTGAAGAGGAAGAAGAGGAGGAGCCTCTTCTCGATGCACGGGCACGCAGAGCTGTTAAGAGGCAGGACTGGCTCCTCAAGAGGAGGTCTTCTCGAGAGTAAGGCTTGGGGCTAATTGGCCACTCCCTTAGCCTATTTAAGGAGGAACGCTGACTGAAGCAATTTGCAGGGAACAACTTCGTTCACATACCTTCATGTCTTGTCTTGCTTATCTTATCAGCTTCCTGCAAATTGCTTTTGGGCATTCTGCCAACAATAGTAAGCTTTCAGTTATTATTCTTTGAATTCTTGGCGGCTCTTAATGCAATTAATTAACAGCCGTTGTTGTAAAAGACTAGTTTATTTAGTAAACTAAGGTTTGAACGGACTTTGTGTGTGCTGCGTTCTTTGGGGTCCATAGCTGAGGCAGAACAATCTTTTGGAAGCAATAGATCAAGAACAGAATAGTCACAATATTATTGTGCAATTACCTGAACTACGGCCAGCAGCTAGAAATCTCGGAAATTCACCTACTCCCCTAGAGATTTGAAAATTATTATTTTCTAAAAAAATGATTAGTGCCATCATTCAGTGGACCCAATGTGAAAATGAGAGAAGAAAGATTGAAGTTCAAGGATGGAGAAACAAAAAGTGACCGGCGCGATGTGGATTTGATAAGAGATCAATACATTTGTTGGTTTACTGCTCTATACATCAATTTTTAGATTCAACCATGAAAACATTGAACGTCTTGCTATATAATTAATTGATTTTTATTAAGATGTTGGACTGTATTATTTGGAATAAGATTTAAGGTAATATATGGCATAAAACAATTTGATTTATTGTTTTTATAAAAAATGAATGATTTTAACATTACATAATTAATTGATTTTTATTAAGATGTTGGATACTGAAATAACTGATAATGGAAAATATTAGTGATTATATTAAGAGAATATAAGGAAATACTAGGAATTATATTATGTGAGATTTTAAATTTAAGGGGTTTAATATAGAGATGAAGGGAAAAATTGAATTTGGTTAAGACTAGAGGTTAGGATGAAGGGTAATATTGGTCTATAAAAAAAATAGAGAGAATAAATACTATGGCAAAAAGGGAATATATAAATTGTGTTGAAATGACTAAAAATTGTCTAAATTTGTGAACTGGCCAATACTCTGTTCAGAAAAAATACATTGTATGTTTGTTTGTTTGTTTGTTTGTTTAAAAAATAAAAAAAAAACTTTTTTTTTAAAAAAAGAAGAAAACATCGAATGTCTTTTTGCTACTGAGGTCATTATGACCTCAAGTCTGTTAATAATGTAGCCGAAATAGTACGCCTGTGGTTAAGGGTTAAACAGCTCCAGAGTTCAGCCACAAAGCCCAGATCAAAATCCTCGGAACTCTTACTTGATCCCATCGATGGTTAAAGATGTGGCTGCGATATTTGTGGACACGACACATTTTCTGATCCCTGGCGGAGGCGGCACGAAGATCTGTCTTTGCTGATCTAAGCGACAAAAACAGGGTCAGAAAAATACCAATTTCTGAACTGGTTTTCCCAAGATTAAAAGAAAAACCTGGTTAAATTAGACCCCACCAGAGACCAGCAACAGCCAGGCTACAGAGCAAGGAGTATCTGACATCTGCCATCATTCCCAGCCAAGATAAGTTGGAAGATATTTGGAACTGTAACCAAGCATATGAAAAGGCAGCAAGAATGGGATTTCTCTTTTCATTGAATCATAGGACTGGAAGGGACCTCGGAGGTCCTCTAGTCCACCCCCACCCTCACCCCCACTCAAGGCAGGTGACTTTATACAATCCCATTTAAATGGTGGTCCGGTCTTTTTTTTTCAAAACGTTCCACTGATGGAGTATCCACAACTCTGGGGGCCAAATCAGATTTGAAAAAAAGGCTAAGGAAAAATATTGTCATGACGTTTTACAGAATGCTGAAAAATGCAGAAGAAAGTAAGGACTCACTCTGAGAAAATCCAGATATATGCAATAAAAGTAGTTTAATGAAAAGAAGGACTAGGGGAGACATGATAGCAGTCTTCCAATATTTCAGGGGCTGCCACAAAGAAAAGGGAGTCAAACTATTCTCCAAAGCATCTGAGGGTAGGACAAGAAGCAATGGACGGAAACTAATCAAGGAGAGAAGCAATTAGAACTAAGGAGGAATGTCCTGACAGTGAGAACAATTAACCAGTGGAACAATTTGCCTCCAGAAGTTGTGAATGCTCCAACACTGGAAGTTTTTAAGAAGATGTTGGAAAACCATTTGTCTGAAGTGGTGTAGGATTTCCTGCCTAAGCAGGGGGTTGGACTAGAAGACCTCCAAGGTCCCTTCCAACTCTGTTATGCTCACCTGTTGGCATGCAGCCATACAATGGCAAGATAAGTAAGCCATCCACGGAGCGATCTCTTACGTCAAAGCGGTAATCTATCATTTCGGCTTTCTGGAAGAGAAGCTCGCAAGCTCTTTCGATCTCCGATTGCCCTAGTGTGAAACCACAAACTCATTTAAGATATTGTTCTGAGGAACTGAGGGAAAGGCTACAGGTAATCCTCGACTTGCAACCGTTCGTTTAAGCAATCGTTCGAAGTTACAATGGCACTGAAAAAAAGGGACTTACAACTGGTCCTCGCACTTATAACCGTTGCATCATCGCCACGATCACGTCATCGAAAATTGGATCCTTGGCAACTGGCATGTATTTATGACGGTTGCAGCACTGTCCCAGGGTCATGACATCACCGTTTCCCACCTTCCTGGATAGCTTCCAGATTCATTTAATGATCACGTGATTCACTGAATGTTTGCTTAACAACCATGATAAAAAGGTTGTAAAATTGGTTACAATTCACTGCACAACCTCTTTGCTAGCAATGGAAACTCTGATACCAATTGTGGTCCTAAATCAAGGACTACCGTGTTTCCCCGAAAATAAGCCCTCCCCAAAAATATTTCAGTGCACACACAGCCGGTCCCTGCCATTTCCTCTGGTTAGGGTTAGGCAGACAGAGCTGGAAATCAGGTAAGACTGCAAGAGGAGCCCCGTCTTGCTCCATGCACCCCAAAATAATAAGACCTCCCTGAAAATAAGGCCAAGTGCTTATTTTGGGGTTCAAAAAAATGTAAGACAGGGTCTTATTTTCGGGGAAAACACGGTACCTGTATTCCAAGGGAAGAGACAGCAAGCTTAAACAAAAGAAGATGAAATATTTTACATATGAACAACCTGAGCACTTCAGCTTATTCGTGTTGTGCTAACAGGCACCATAAAGGGAATATAGGAAGTTCTCGACTTATGGCGGCTGCTCAAGGTTATGATGGGCCAACCCCCTAAAGGTACTGAAGACCCAATTTTGAGATTACGACAACTGAACGCAGACACCCCATAGTTATGTGATTCCTTTTTGGGCACCTGGCAACCGGCTCACCTATACGGCCATTTGCAGTGTCCCGCAGTGATGTGAATATCCAGTTTCCAGCCTGGACTTCTGATTTCTAGCCATAAATATCCATTGGGTATAATTAATTTGCTTAATGACCGCCACATTCATTTAACGACCATGGTGTTTAAGTAACAACCACCACAAGAATTTTTTTTAAAAAAATCAAGTTTGGTCAAGTGGTGACTTATGTAATACCCATAGTGACTTATGACCGTCATTCCAGGTTCAGTTATGGTTTAACTCAGTTTCTTAAACTGGGTTGTTTAAGTCAGAGGTCCCCAACCTGTGGGCTGTGAGGGGGTTGCAATCGGGCCATGGAAGCATCCCTTCTCTCCTCCCCCCACCTGCCCACAAAGCTGGAAACATTGGGGAACTCTGGTTTAAGTCAAGGACTACCTACAGTAGTGGCCAAAATTGTGGAAACCTTTTGGGAAAAGTGTATTTTTGAGGTTTGATGGCTAATAACACCACTTTTTTTTTTTTTTTTTGAGTTTCAAGATAATCCTATTCCACTGCTGGAATGGCCTGGGAATAGCCCAGACCTTCACCCAATTGAAAATCTATGGAGCCGACTAAAGAAACTTGTTAGTCAGAAGCGACCCAAAAATAAAACCCAGTTAATAGAAGCTATCATTCCATCTTGGTTTCGCATTATAACAGCTGCAGAACTAAAAGACTTGGTTCACTCCATGGGAAGACGTTGTAAGGCCATAATTCATACTAAAGGTTACCCAACTAAGTATTAACTGACATGGTGATAATTTTTGTGTCAGGTTTCGATGTCGTCTCAGATAAAATAAATTGCATTTCCAAACAGATAGTCTTTGAAGAAATCTTTCATTTTATTTAGCACGACAATCTGTCCCCGATCGTGGCGTAGCCAACTCTGACTTCCTGACCCCAAACCTTCCCTTTCCATTCCCCAATTCTCTGCGTCTCATTGGCCTTCTCCCAAATCACTCTCCCCATATCTACTACTTAAGCTCCCAGGAATGTCCCCCATCCCATCTCATCTCCTAGGAGATATTATCTTCAAGGAAAATAAGTAGGTGAAATGTCACGCGTCCTCTTGCCAGCTGCCCCCTCTTCTCCTTCTTATGTCAGCACTAGAGTAAATGCAGGTTGAAGTGCTGACATTTTGTATATCTCGTTTTTTCTATTGTGATCATCTTTGTATATCTTGTTTTTTCTATGTATTTCACTTTTCTTCTTTCTACTATAACTGCTATTCTAATAGCAAATCCTTCATAAAACTTATTGCATTATATTCTGGATTAAATTATCTTTCCATTGATACACAATTTTATGGTACTACTTCAAAAAAAAAAAAAAAGTGGTGTTATTAGCTAGTTTTAGAAAATACACTTTTCCCCAAAGGTTTCCACAATTTTGGCCACTACTGTATATAGGAAGGAGTTAGTGATTCTCCACAGGGTAACATCAAACTTGGGAGCAGAGAAACACTTACCTGTCAGAAAAACCAGGATGTCTCCAGCCGAGCGGTTCAAATGGACATCCAGGGTCACTTTGATAGTCTGAAACAAACAATGCTAAGAGTTTTTAGGAGGAACTCATGTGCAACATTTTTCCCCCCACACTGTGCTAACTACTACAGTTATTTACAGTTCTTAGGACCACAACTGAAAAATTGAAAATTCTCTTGCTAAGCAAGGCAGTTGTTAAGTGAGTTTTGCCCCATTTTACGAGCTTTCTTGCCACGTGAAGCGAATCACGGCCGCGGTGTAGTTAGCAACGTGGTTGTTGAATGAATCCGGCCTCCCCACTGACTTTGCTTGTCAGGTCATAAAAAGTGATCACATGATCCCGGGACACCGCACCCGTCATAAATATGAGTCAGTTGCCAAGCGTCTGAATTTTGATCACGTGACCATGGGGATGCTGCAACGGTCATAAGTGTAAAAACCAATCATAAGTCATTTTTTTCAGTGCCGCTGTAACTTCGAACGGTGACTAAATGAATGGTCGTAAATCAAGGACTACCTGCATTGTAAGGTTACATTAACAGAATCTTGCATATCTGGAAGAATAAATTTCCTTTCATCTCTTTTACAGTTTCAAGAACTGTGCGTGTGTGTGTGCGCGCCCCTTCTGAGTTTTCTCCACCCTTTATGCAGCTGTGGGCTCCCCTTCCTCTTATCTGATTGTGCTCTAGGCCTGTTGTGACCCCGGCCCCGGAGGCTGATTTATCTTCGCATGCTGATTCAGAGGATGATATGGAGGAGGAGGAAGCTGTCACGAGCTATGTGCCGGAGGGGCCATCTTCACTGGTGAGTCAGCAAGAACTGACAGTTGCTGATGTGCCTATGGACCCCAGCCAAAATGAGGAGGAAACAGAGGCCGGTAATGACGAGGGGGAGCCCCTATTGGATGCAAGAGAGAGACGTAGGAGACGTTGTAGAGAACAGCTATTGCCACGCCCTAAGAGGTGCGGTCAGGAGACGTAAGGCCACACCCTACAAAGTATAAAAGTGGTGGAAGGCGTGGTGAACAATTTGTTGGCGTTTTGGATGCAGTGGAGTTACAACTGTTAGTTTGGAGTTTTTGACAAGAGTCTGCATTCCTGCATTAGCCTGCTGGCTGTCTGCCAAGACCTTTGAAACATTGCCTGGTAACTATTGGACTGATATATGCTTTGGAAGAGAACTATTGATTAAAGTGCCAGCTTCAGTCTCTCTAGCCTGCGTTTGTTACTGCCGGGCTATTTGAGCCTCTGCAAGGCAACTCATCGGAGGGGACAGAACAAGGACAGCAGTCCCCAACTTTTCCAGATTGGAGGTCCGGTCCAGTGCTGGGGAGGGGAGGCGTGTGAGTGGCAAGCGCCCATGCCCACCGCAAGTGGCGCATGTACACACTCGCTCTGCTCACACGATTGGAGTTTTGTACATGAGTGGAGGACGGTGCTTGCACTTGTGTGAAGTTCCACTCGCACGAGCAGCAGACACTTACACTCGTGCACGAAGCTCCTCTCGCGCAAGCGGAGGGCGCTTGTGTTCATTCACAAAGCTCCACTCACATGAGCGTGAGCGCCCTCCACTCACACAAACGGAGCTTCGCGTTTGTGAGCTTGCCTGCCCCTCATGCAAAGGGAGCTTCACGTGTGTGTGCTTGCCCATTTCTCCTGTGGCCCAGTTTTGAACAGGCCGCAGCCTGGTAGTAGGCTGCGGCCCGGGAGTTGGGGCCCCCTGCTCTAGTCTAGACAACATCTCTTCGCCTATTCTATCCCAGTCTTTCAAGATCAGGGATGTCCAACTCAATTTCATTGAGGGTCACATCAGGACTGTGGTTGACCTCAGGAGGCTGGGGGGGGGGCGTGGCCAACTGGGGGTGTGGCCGACTGGGTGGGCATGGCCATCTTGACACCACTCATTGGGCCGACTGAGTAGGCATGGCCAACTGGGGGCGGGAGCGCGCACGAGGGGGGTTTCACACACGTGCTTGCTCACACCCATAATTCAATGGTGCCCCTGCGCCCCCGCGCATGCGCACACGACCCCCCGCGCTCAACCCGCTTTTGGCATGCGACGGCAAAAAGGTTACCAGTAGGCCCATTTTTTACCCTCCCCAGGCTCCAGAAGCTTTCTTGGAGCCTGGGGAGGGCAAAAACAGCCTTCCCCAACATCCCGGAGGCCCTCCGGATGCCAGAAACGGGCTGTTTCCCATCTTCCGGTGGGACCGGAAGGCCTGAAAACTAGCTGGCCAGCGTGCATATGCGCACTGGAGCTGAGCTAGTGCAACGCACATGTGCCCACAGATATGGCTCTGCATGCCATAGGTGCATGCCATCATGGACCTAGAGTAGACCAATCTAAATCCTAAAATGCTTGAGAATTCATGGAAGAATTCAGACAAATCAGCCATCAAAGGACCCACAGAGGCAAACCACATTTAGATACCAATCAAGAGAGACAGCAAAAAGCTAAGAAGGAAACTAAAAGACCACAAGAGTTTCCCCTCCAGCAGCCAACACTCAGATAAAAAGGGTTAACACCAGATGAACAATCTAGCCGCAAACGATATCCTAATCAAAGAACTACTAAGGAGAAAACGATTTTCCTCCCATGCCATCACTCTGCTAAACAACTAATTTCTACAACACTGTCAAATTATCTAGTCTATCTAGAGGAGCCTTGGTAGTACAGTGGTCTAAGGCACCCTGTTATTAAACTGGTTATTAAGACCAGCTGCCTGCAATTACTGCAGGTTCGAAACTCGCCAAGGCTCAAGGTTGACTCAGCCTTCCATCCTTTCTAAGGTAGGTGAAATGAGGACCCAGTTTGTGGGGGCAATAAGCTGACTTTGTATAAATATACAAAAGGATGAAGGCTATTGCTTAACGCATTGTAAGCCGCCCTGAGTCTCCGGAGAAGGGCGCCATATAAATCAAATTAAAAAAAAAAAAAAGACTATATTTCTATTATTCTTCTCAACTTTCCTATTACCTATCCCCGTGATGGCGAACCTATGGCACGTGTGCCATAGGTGGCACGCGGAGTCATGTTGCCTGGCATGCCAGCTCAGCTCTGTCAGCTGATTTTCGGCTCTTTTGGGCCCACCAGAAGAGGGCCTGGGGGGGGGGGGAAAGGCCCGTTTTTCTTTCTCCCTGGCTCCAGATCCTCTCTATGCATCTGGGGAGGGCGAAAACAGCCTTCCCCACCCCCTCGGAGGCCCGAAACGGCCCATTTCTCAACTTCCGGCCTCCGAGGGGGTGGGGAAGGCTGTTTTCGTCCTCCCCAGATGCATAGAAAGGATCTGGAGTCAGGTGAGAAAGAAAAATGGGCCTACCGGGCCATCGCGTGCCAGGAGTGGGGGAGGAAGGGGGGGTCACGCTCGCATGTGCGTGGCGGGGCAGATAGAATTATGGGTGTGGGCACATTCACGGGCAAACCTCACCCACCCCACCCCTTCCTGGCACGCGATGGCAAAAAGGTTAGCCATCACTGACCTATCCCCTTATCTTCTTATGACTATAACATTGTTGCTTGCATGTTAATAACAATGATTAATATTGTTTATTTAGTATCCTAGTTTGATTTATGTTGATTGCTTATTTAGTATCCTATGACTATCACTAAGTGTTGTATGTTATGATTTATGATGAATATATTTTTACAATGATGATGATCATGATTTATCACTTGTTGCTTGTATGTACACTGAGAGCTTATGCACCAGAGACAAATTCTTTGTGTGTCCAATCACACTTGGCCAATAAAAAATTCTATCCTATTCTATACCTCCACCAGCACTCACAGGGAAGCTACTGGACATAAACAGAGAGCAAACTCTACATACACCAGCATTAATGATGTTACGTACCGTAGTTGGATAATGAAACATCTGCAAACAAACAACCAAGCTTAGACAGCACTAAGGACCCCACAATCATCCTTCTTTTTCACCATACACCCCATTCCCTTCTAGCACTGATGATGTTACTTAGTTGGGTAGCAAAACGTCTACAATCAAACAACCAAGGTTAGAGAGCACCAAGGACCCCACAATAAGAGCCTCAGTGGTGCAGCGGACTAAAGTGCTGTTAAGTGCTAGCACTTAGCTGCCAGCTGCCTGCAATTAGTGCAAGTTCGAATCTCACCAGGCTCAAGGTTGACTCAGGCTTCCATCCTTTCGAGGTAGGTAAATTGAGGACCCGAATTGTGGGGGCAATAAACTGACTTTGTATAAAAAAGAACACCGCTTAGGGGGGGCCCGAAAGCCCTACTAAGCAGGTATATACAAAAGTATGAAGGCTATTGCTTAACGCATTGTAAGCCGCCCTGAGTCTACAGAGAAGGGCGGCATATAAATTGGACTAATAAATAAATAAATAAATAAATAAATAATCCTCCTCCTCCTCCCCATTTCCTTTTAGCACTGATGTTGTTATCTAGTTGAGTAATGAAACGTCTACAATCAAACAACCAACCTTAGAGAGCACCAAGGACCCCACAATTCTCCTCCTCCTCACACCCCTCTCCCTTCATGCATTGAGGATGTTACCTAGTTGGGTAACAAAACACCTGTGAGCAAACAACCAAACTTAGAGAGCACTAAGGACCCCACAATCCTCCTCCTCTTCTTCCTCCTCCCACCCCTTTCCCATCTAGCACTGACAATGTTACTTAGTTGGGTAATGTCATACCTGCAAGCAAACAACCAAGCTCGGAAATCGCCAAGAATTCCTCAAATAAATAAAATGAAAGTGACCAGCCAGTACCTCTGGGATGAAGGCAGAGCTGTTGGCATCTCTGGGGCCCAGAGCATCACAGAAGATCTCCTCCACCAGGTATTTTCTTCCTGGAATCTCCACCACCGAGCAATTCCCAAAGAAGGCCGAGAACTTCTCCACGTCCAATGTGGCGGACATCACTACAACCTTCAAGGGTTCCTTCCTTTTGATTTCTTTCTCGTGGTGGAACAGCTGCTTCAAGAGGCCAAAGAGGATATCCTGAAAGAGAGGGAGCACTACTAATGTCCACGTTTTGGAAAATAGTCCACTTTCAACCATGGAACACATTAGTGGTCTGTCACAGCCAATTATTTATTTATTTGTTTGTTTGTTCAATTTATATGCCACCCTCCTCCAAAGACTCAGGGCGGCTTACAATGCACTTATAGCAATAGCCTTCATTCTTTTGTATATACCTGCTTATTAGGGCTTTTGCCCCCCACCCCCCATAAGTGGTGTTTCTACAAAGTCAGTTTATTGCCCCCACAATCTGGGTCCTCAATTTACCTACCTCGGAAGGATGGAAGGCTGAGTCAACCTTGAGCCTGGTGAGATTTGAACTCGCAGTAATTGCAGGCAGCTGGTGTTACTTAACGGCACTTTAGTCTGCTGCGCCACCAAGGCTCTTATAATTCTATAAGTATTCTTTATTGCATGAAGGTTTATTTTTCAACTTTCTACTCCAGTTTTCAGAAGGCCTTGAGGTCTTCTGATGACCTAACATCCAAATAAATATTAACCATCTTCAACTCTTAGCTTTTTTTTTTTAATTTATTTTATTTATTGGTTCGATTTATATGCCGCCCTTCTCCGGAGACTCAGGGTGGCTTACAATGCGTTAAGCAATAGCCTTCATACTTTTGTATATACCTGCTTAGTAGAGCTTTCGGCGCCCCCCCCAAGCGGTGTTCTTTTTTACACAAAGTCAGCTTATTGCCCCCACAAACTGGGTCCTCATTTTACCTACCTCGAAAGGATGGAAGGCTGAGTCAACCTTGAGCCTGGTGAGATTTGAACTCGTACTAATTGCAGGCAGCTGGCAGCTAAGTGCTACTTTAACAGCACTTAGTCCGCTGCACCACCAAGGCTCTTTGATCTTTTCATTGGCAAAAATATTCCCAGCCAGGGGTGGGCTGCTGGGGGTTCCCAAGGGTTCGGGAGAACCTCTAGCTAAGATTCTCTGCAGTTCGGAGAACTCTCAAATCCTACTCCTGGCTGGCCTCACCCACCCCTCCCCTCCCCTCCTAGGAGTCCCCACGCGGCCTGTTTTGGATGCAGGTAAGTGCAGGGCGCGCACGGAGGCTTGGGGAGGGTGAAAAATGAGCCTACCAGAAGTTCGGTCTCCAGAGGGCCTCTGGAGCCTGGGGAGGCCGTTTTCACCCTCCCAGAGGCTTGAGGAAAGCCTCCGTAGCCCGGGGAAGGCATAAACGCTCCCCCCACCCCTGCTGTGGTGCAGGATGCTGACTAGGCCACGCCCACCATGGCCACGCCCACCCAACAGCCAGGCAGAGAACCCCTTGCTAAAATTTTTGAAGGCCACCCCTGTTCCCAGCTGTCCGGGAAATACCAGCTAAGACTGCAGGTAGCCCTCGATTTGTGACCACAATGGAGCCCAACATTTCTGTTGCTAAGCAAGCCAGTTCTTAAAGTGAGTTTTGCCCCATTTTACAACCTTTCTTGGCACAGTTGTTAAGTGAATCGCTCTAATTGTTAAGTTAGTAGCGCAGCTGTTAAGTGAATCTGGCTTCCCCATGGCCATTCTGGTCAGAGGGTCACAAAAGGTGATCACACTACCCCCGGGGACACTGCAACCGTCATAAACATGAATCAGTTGCCAAGTATCTGAATTTTGATCATGTGGCCACAGGGATGCCACAACCGTTGTTAAGTGTGAAAACGGTCATAAGTTCCAGATGTAAAATTAGCATCTGGTTTACCCGAATTGGTCCAAACTGGCTGAATCCAATCCCTGCCTTCAGTCCTTGAGCTTGACACCCTGGCCCCAGGGGTGGGTTCTAAATTTTTTTACTACCGGTTCTGTGGGCGTGGCTTATTTTGTGGGTGTGGCTTGGAGGTCATGTGACTAGGTGGGCGTGGCTAGCTGGTCAGTCATTTCTGGAAGGTCCTCGCACTTATGACCAAGTCCTTGCACTTACGACCCGACTCATTTGTTTGCTTTTAACACTGATCAGCTGTAGGGCGGCCCTTTGAAGCCCAGCGGCAAGAGTTTAAACAGTTTTTTTCCCTCTAGTCATCAGCTGGGACTCAGGAGGCAGCAATAGATTGGGGGTGGGACCAAATAAAAGGTAAGAATAACGTGGGTGGGGGAGAACCGGTTCGGTGATGTCATATCGTCACCGCTACCAGCTCGGCCGAACCGGACTGAACCGGGAGGAACCCACCTCTGCCTGGCCCTAAAGTATTACTTTGACCTCGGCTGCATTCTTTTTTTTTTTTCTGCATTAAGTCCTAGTATCTGAGCTTACACTTTTCCTCCTGCCTCCCATGCCCACTTCTTCTTATGCTGTATCTTTCAGACCTAGGGAGTCCTTTAGGAGCGCACCACAGAGCAAAGTGTTTAAACACTGAATAATTTATTTTATTTATTTGGCTGGCTGGTTCAGCTTCCACACCAAGCCAGTGATATAAATCTTAACTGGCTTATTTCATTAGCACTGACCGTGCAGAGACTCCGTTCGTGAGCTTCGTCCAGAATAACGACGCCGTATTGGGTCAGATGCGGGTCTGCCAGGATTTGCCTTAACAAGCACCCATCCGTCAGGTACTTGATCGCCGTCTCCTGTGCCATTTAGAATCAATATTTAGTCAGGAATGTCCTTTGGATTATAGCAAAGAAAACTCTTTAAGCTGCTTGAAGGAAATCCTCCATTCAGAAAAACAATGCTTTTTCTTTAATGACTTTTTAAAAAGTGTTAAAAAGTAAAGGGAACCGTTTCTCTTGACTGTAGGGGGCGCTGCTCATCAAATAAGCACTAGGGCTTATTTTCGGGAAAACACAATTTCAGGCTGGGCGCCCCGGCCCCGGCACGCACACAAGAGGCAGCAGCTGCAGCCCACTGGGCTCTTGGCTGGCACATTCTGGGGCTACGCAGAGTGGAAGGCATGGAGCAGAAGACAATAAATAACCACACATCTCAAGACTGAGCTGGATTCGAACCCATACCTCTGAGATGCATTCCTCAAAGCGAACCTGGTATCCCACAAGGCCTCCCACTGGGCAGCCTAGCTCCTCTGCCACTCTTTCGGCCACAGATATGGCAGCCATGCGCCGTGGCTGGGTCACAGCAATTGTGCCGTGCCTGGCATACCCTATAAAAAGCAAGTAAAAGACATTATCGGGTTTTGGAAAAAGAAAGAACAAAAGACCCTAACCCTTTGAAAAACACGTGTTATTTTATACACCTCTGTGCAGGTACTCCTTGACTTACAACCATTCATTTAGTGATCATTCGAAGCTACAAAGGCACTGGGGGAAAAAAAGATGACCATTTTTCACACTTACGACCGTTACAGCATCCCCCATGGTCATGTGATCAAAACTCAGATGCTTGGCAACCGACTCATATTTATGACCGTTGCTGTGTCCCGGGGTCACGTGATCACCTTTTTCGACCTTCTGCCAAGCCAAGCCAATGCCAGAGTCATTTAACATCCGTGTTACTAACTTTAACTGCAGTGATTCACTTAACAACTACAGCAAGAAAGGTCGTACAATGGGGCAAAACTTACTTAAAAACTGTCTTGCTTAGCAAAGGAAATTTTGAGCTCGATTGTGGTCGTAAGTCAAGGACCACCTATACCAGTCGGGTTTCAGGTCTGGGCACAGCACGGAAACGGCATTGGTCGCATTGGTAGATGATCTCTGGAGGGCTTGGGACAGGGGTTGCTCCTCTGTTCTGGTCCTGTTAGATCTCTCAGCGGCTTTTGATACCATCGACCATGGTATCATGCTGCACCGACTGGAAGAGTTGGGGGTGGGAGGTACCGTGTTGCGGTGGTTCTCCTCCTTTCTCTCCGACCGGTCGCAGTTTGTGTTGGCAGGGGGGCAGAGGTCGACCTCGAGGCCTCTCGTCTGTGGAGTGCCGCAGGGATCGGTCCTCTCGCCCCTTCTGTTCAACATTTATGTGAAGCCGCTGGGCGAGATCATCCGTGGCTTCGGGGTGAGATACCACCAGTACGCTGATGACACCCAGCTGTACATCTCCACCCCAGGCCACCCCAATGATGCCCTTGAAGTGATGTCCCAGTGCCTGGAGGCTGTGCGGATCTGGATGGGGAGGAACAGGCTCAAGCTCAACCCTTCCAAGACTGAGTGGCTGTGGCTCCCAGCATCCCGATATAGTCAGCTGATTCCATCGCTGACTATTGGGGGCGAGTCTTTGGCCCCCACTGAAAGGGCTCACAATCTGGGAGTCCTCCTGGATAGGCAGCTGTCCTTGGAGGAACATCTGACGGCTGTAGCCAGGGGGACTTTTTGTCAGGTTCTCCTGATTCGCCAGTTGCGGCCCTTTCTTGATCGGGATTCCCTGTGCACAGTCACTCATGCCCTCGTCACCTCTCGCCTGGACTACTGCAACGCTCTCTACATGGGGTTCCCCTTGAAGAGCACCCGGAGGCTCCAACTGGTCCAGAATGCAGCAGCGCGGGTAGTGATGGGAGCAGCATGGCGCTCCCATGTAACACCGCTCCTGTGCGAGCTGCACTGGCTCCCAGTGGTCTTCCGGGTGCGCTTCAAGGTGCTGGTTATCACCTTTAAAGCGCTCCATGGCATCGGGCCTAGCTATCTTCGAGACCGCCTGCTGCTACCAACGACCTCCCATCGTCCCGTGCGCTCCCACATAGAGGGCCTCCTCAGGGTGCCATCAGCCAATCAATGCAGGCTGGTGACCCCCAGGGGGAGGGCCTTCTCTGTGGGGGCACTTACCATCTGGAATCAGTTGCCCCCAGAGATAAGGAGAATCCAAGACCTTAGCGCCTTCCGCCGTGCCCTTAAAACCCACTTTTTCCAGCAAGCCGGGCTGGCTTAAGAAGAAATTTTAAATGTTTAATTGGTTTGTATTTTTAATTTTGGGCCAAATTTATATATATTTTAATTGTTTTTAATATTTGTATTTCATGTTTTTTAATTCTGGCTGTACACCGCCCTGAGTCCTCAGGGAGAAGGGCGGTATATAAATTTAAAATAAATAAATAAATAAATACATACACAAGAATCTAGTGCAGTGATGGTGTTAGGAAACGGTTATTTGTCTAACTAGTTGGTCAGGCAATGTATAAACCAACAATTTAAGTTTGCAGTCAGAAAGGTATCATATTGCTTTAAGACTGTATTGCATCATCCTGTATCCTGATTGGCTAAGCTCTGTAGCCAATGTACTTAAGGGAAGTCAGGATACTTGTGTGGATACTACACCATTTTGCCTGTTTATTTGCTGTAACTCTCTACATGATTTCTCTGCATGATCACTGTTTGATCAAGCTACATGTTGCTTTCTACTATTTATTGAATGTTTTGATATTGAACTTGTTCCTGTTTTGAAACTCAAGAAGAACTGTTTTAATGTGTATGACCACAACTGGTAAGAAGACTTTGTACTTGAAATATCCCTGGATTGATCTTTTAACTCTCGTCTTATCTGTGTATGACTTGGATTGTTTTTGGATTTTGCATTACTTTTTCTAAAAGTAAAAGACTACAACAACTCAGTGTGTTTATAAGTTGACTGTGATTGTTCACAACCACTCCCAGTCGCTTTTCATGCGTTTACTCAAAGGGTACTCTGCTCAATAACCCACAACATCGGTTATGAGCCAAGAATATCCTTAACAGATGGCTAACATTTTCTAGACCGAGTGGCCAAAGCGCATACATGCACATGCGAATACGCATGTGCCCAAATCCCCAAAATGCAATGTGTGCAGAGTTCCTGCACGCCCCCATACGCATGTGTGTGTGGCCCACTGCACATATTCCCCCCCTGCATGTGCACATTGCCCATGTATGTGCCCCACCCCCCTGCAGGCACCCCACTTGTGCTTGCACGTGCACAGCCCCACACACCCCCTGCCCCCCATGTATGCACGGTAGAGACCTGAAGACTAGCTGGCTGGCGGGAGGTACATGCGCATGCGCAGCAGAGCTAAACTGGGGCAACACGTGCCATAGGTTCGCCATCACAGGTTTATGGCAATCTAATAACTCTAAGCTAATGACACACTTAACTCCGCCCTCCCAACTCTGCCTGCTCTTCTCCTATATAAACCTTGGAAATTACTCGCGCCCGTGAATCTTGGAAGTGGGATACACTCGTGCATACATGCTCTTACCTTCTTCAAACAAGTATTTGGGAAGTTGGGTGGTTTTTCCGCTTCCCGTCTCACCCGTCACCACAACAAATGTGTTGCCTTGAATAGTCTCCACTAATTTCCTTTGGAATTTGCTGATGGGCAGCTGTGCAGAGTTCGGAGTTTTTTTCTTTCCTCCCTTCGGCATTTCGGGTTGTTGCTCTGTGGGCACAAAACATGAGCAAAATGGAGAAACGTGTGGTTAAGCGATAAAAAGAATCCCAAAATTAACAAAAAAATTTGTTAATTTTTATTTATTGTTTATTTATTGGTTCGATTTATATGCCGCCCTTCTCCGGAGACTCAGGGCGGCTTACAATGCGTTAAGCAATAGCCTTCATACTTTTGTATATACCTGCTTAGTAGGGCTTTTGGGCCCCCCTAAGCGCTGTTCTTTTTTATACAAAGTCAGCTTATTACCCCCACAATCCGGGTCCTCATTTTACCTACCTCGGAAGGCTGAGTCAACCTTGAGCCTGGTGAGATTTGAACTCGCAGTAATTGCAGGCAGCTGGTGTTACTTAACAGCACTTTAGTCTGCTGCGCCACCAAGGCTCTAATTAATGTTAAGTTAATGTTAAGTCCTTTGGAAATGATGAAACCTGCCCAAGGTTCTCTGTAGAGCAGGGTGACTGAGCTGGCTGGTGTGTGTGTGTGGTGTGTGTGTGTGTGTGTGTGTGTGTGTGTGCATGCGCAGGTGGCGCGCAAAATAATAGGCACAACTTTGCAAACAAAGGCCCACTTTTTTTTCTTTTTACGTGCAGGGTTCCAATCACAACATTACACCTTAGATAAAGGTAAAGGTTCCCCTTGCACATATGTGCTAGTTGTTTCCAACTCTAGGGGGCGGTGCTCATCTCCGTTTCAAAGCCGAAGAGCCCGCGCTGTCCAAAGACGTCTCCGTGGTCATGTGGCCGGCATGACTCAACGCCAAAGGTGCACGGAACGCTGTTACTTTCCCACCAAAGGTGGCCCCTATTTTTCTACTTCCATTTTTTTTACCTGCTTTCGAACTGCTAGGTTGGCAGAAGCTGGGACAAGTCACGGGAGCTCACCCCATTACGCGGCGCTAGGGATTCGAACCGCTGAACTGCCAACCTTTCGATCGACAAGCTCGGCGTCTTAGCCACTGAGCCACCGCGTCACTGTACATTGCACCTTACTTTTTGCAAAATTTGGACTCTTTACGGCTAGTTTTCCTGACTTTCAGATTGTTCAGCTGCAGGTAAAAGCAGAAACAGAAACGGTAACAGAGTTGGAAAGGACTTTGGAGGTTATCTATTAGTCCAACACCCTGCTCAAACAGAAGACTTGTACTATCTCTGATAAACAGCTGTCCAGTCTCTTCTTAAAAGCCTTCAGTGATGGGGCACCCACAACTTCCACTGGTTAATTGTTCTCACTGTCAGGAAATTTCTCCTTAGTTCTAGGTTGCTTCTCTCCTTGATTAGTTTCCACCCATTGCTTCTTGTCTTGCCCTCAGGGGCTTTGGAGAATATCTTGACTCCCTCTTCTTTGTGGCAGCCCCTGAGATATTGGAACATGGCTATCATGTCACTCCTAATCCTTCTTTTCATCAAACTAGACATACCCAGTTCCTGCAACCGTTCTTCATATGTTTTAGCTTCTAGGCCCCTAATCATTTTTGTTGCTCTTCTCTGAACATTTTCCAAAGTCTCAACATCTTTTTTTGAGATCTCGAGGCCACCTTGTCTTTATTTTTTTTACATCCATGGAGATTCTCAGTCATTCAGTTCACAGTTGTCCCAAAGGTGTTTTTTCAGGAGGTAACTGGACTTGCTCGTTTTTTCTTTGAAGATGTTTTGCTTCTTATCTAAGAAGCTTCTTCAGCTCTGACCGGATGGTAGGGAATGGAATATAAATATTGTTTATATTTTTTTTATTTTATTTTATTTATTTTTTATTTTGATTTATATGCCGCCCTTCTCCGGAGACTCAGGGCGGCTTACAATGCGTTAAGCAATAGCCTTCATACTTTTGTATATTTATATAAAGTCAGCTTATTGCCCCCACAAACTGGGTCCTCATTTTACCTACCTTAGAAAGGATGGAAGGCTGAGTCAACCTTGAGCCTGGTGAGATTTGAACTTGCAGTAATTGCAGACAGCTGGTGCACTGTAACAGTGCTTAATCAGCTACGCCACCAGGCTCCTATTTATTTATTTTTTATTTTTTATTTTAGTTCAAATTTATATACCGCCCTTCTCCCTAGGGACTCAGGGTGGTGTACAGCCAAATAAAAACACATAATAAATACATTAAGGACAGATTAAAAGGAAATATCTCAATTTGGCCCAAAATTTAAAAAGACAAACAAATTTAAAATCATTTAAAAAATTTGTTAGGCCAGCCCAGCTCGTTGGAAAAGGAAAGTTTTAAGGGCACAGCGGAAGGCACGGAGGTCTTGGATATTAATAATGGATTGTTAATATGTGTGTTGGATCTGGTCTTTGGGTGTTCAGTGAATTTTGTTGTATAAGTATACTGTGTATACACGTACAATGACAAGAAAGTTATTATTATTACTATTAAATATAAATCCTTCCATTCCCCACCATCCGGTCAGAGCTGAAGAAGCTTCTTGGATAAGAAGCGAAACGTCTTCAAAGAAAAACCAGAAAGCCCAGTTGCCTCTTGGGGGAAAAAAAGCACCTTTGGGAACATTTTTGTTTCCATCGTTATGCAGCATTGACTAAATGTGCCACACTCCATCAGTACTATTGATCACAGAAGGCATTTTCAGACGATGCGAGGGGCAATCCGTTGGGGCAATACACCCATAGCTCTTAACCTCATCTCAAAACAAACCGAAAGGCAAAGGGAGGCACTTCCAAATGCATGCACAGTCAGAAACCGGTTGGTCGTATTGCAACCATTTCTGATTTGCAACAAAAAAAAGGGAACAAAAGTACTATTAGCACAGAGTTTACAATTCCCCAAGTTGGGGAAACTGCATTAGGGGAAAAGGGACACATTAACCTGGTGATTTTAAAGAGGGGAGGGGGAAATCTATAATAATTGCAATACTCTGGGTGAGGCATGCTGGGAGACGTAGTTCCATAGCATCACAGCACAAACCAAGGAACATGAGGCTTAAGCCGAGCACCACCTCACCTCCCCCACCAGCCGACGTCCTGCGCATGTGCTGTACTACACTCCCCATCCTCCACGGCCAGCAACGCCTTCCCACTGGAAACAGTCCTTCTTACCTTTTGCAGGCCAGCCCTTCCATAAGGAGCAGCAGCCACGTGACTCCTGGAGAGCACGTGGTTAGCACACACACACACACACACACAGAAACCGACGTCACAAGCCCCACCTACCTGTCTAGCCCCGCCTCTTTTGTGATCAGCTGTAGCACTTTGGACTGTCATAGAAACTGATTGATTGATTGATTGATTTAGGAAGAAAGGGAGGGTGGGATTGATTATCTGCTATCAATCTAGTCCGGGATTTAGCAATTGCACCGATTAGGTGAATGAACGCTGAAAAAGTGGCCGAGTTCTCACGATTACAGGATAGCAGATCTATTTGCGATCCTCCACTGCCCTCTACAGCAGGGATCTCCAACCTTGGCAACTTTAAGACTTGTGGACTTCAACTCCCAGAATTCCACAGCCAGCTTTGCTTCAACTCTGGGAGTTGAAGTCCACAAGTCTTAAAGTTGCAAAGTTGGCTGAGGAATTCTGGGAGTTGAAGTCCACAAGTCTTAAAGTTGCAAAGCTGGCTGAGGAATTCTGGGAGTTGAAGTCCACAAGTCTTAAAGTTGCAAAGCTGGCTGAGGAATTCTGGGAGTTGAAGTCCACAAGTCTTAAAGTTGCAAAGGTGGCTGAGGAATTCTGGGAGTTGAAGTCCACAAGTCTTAAAGTTGCAAAGTTGGCTGAGGAATTCTGGGAGTTGAAGTCCACAAGTCTTAAAGTGGCCAAGGTTGGAGACCCTCTACTCTACAGCACTCTTTCCTGGCAATGTTAAGACGGGTGGGTGGCTAGCCAAGGAATGCTGGGAGTTGAAGCCCACTCATCTGAAAAACAAAGCTGGCTGTGGAATTCTGGGAGTTGAAGTCCACAGACCTTTAAGATACTGGCTGGGGGATGCTGGGAGCCGAAGTGTTGGAGCTAAGGAGCCACCATGAGAAAGAGTTGGCAAAACAGCTCAGTTCAAATTGGATCTGACCGAGAAGGAGGCTTAGCAGAAGCACTTCACTGAGGACTAGGAGCATAGATTTTTCCAAGCAGAGGGAAGACCTGCGGGAGTGCAAGGCCAGGTACTGGCGCCTGGAGGCTCAGCGGGCTCAGATGGTCAGTCAGTTCTAGGCCATGATGCAGTCCCACTGGAACAAGGCCCTCCGGCTCTTCGTCACCAGAGGCACTTCCATCCATCCAGCCTTCACCCAAAGCCCCATTCCAGGAGGCTGAAGCAGACCCCAAGTTCAAATTTCTGCCCCCCTCCGACTGACACAAGAAGACCCCGAAAGGGGAGACTCTCTGCAGCAACACAACCGTTCATTGCACGTATCCAGCCCAGGGGCCATAGTTTGAGGACCCCTGATTTAGTGCAATATAAAAAATGCAAATAATTTTTCTGTGGACCACCAAAATTTTCTCACAGACCACCAGTGGTCCACAGACCACCGGTTGGTGACCACTGCTCTATGGGGTTGCAAAGATTCGGATACAATTTAGCAACTGAACCCCAATCGAGGGCTGCCATAAAAAGGCTGTAAAATTATGAACTGACCACTAGAGGGCAGAAAAGGATATGCTTTGCTGACACTTAGGGCTCCGTTTCTCAATCTTGGCCACTGGAAGATGTGTGGACTTCAACTCCCAGAATTCCCAGAAATACAGATTCACTGAAGTTTGAGCAAACCAGGCCAGCTGTGGATGATTTTACAAAAAAATATCAGTAAGCCAAGCATGGGTCAGGCAGTTATGTGAATTGAGCCATTGCCTGGGTTCCTACTACACCTAAGGAAGGGCTAGGCAACGATAGCAACTTAAAAACCTGGGGACTTCAATTGCCAGAATTCCTGAGCCAGCATGACTGGTTCAGGAATTCTGGGAGTTGGTCGTAAAGTTGTCATAGCTGCCCATCCCTGCCTAAGAATAAACCACAGTATGCCTTACTGGTTTTGCCAAAACCTGGAAGTAGCTGCCTAGGGAATCTTGGATGTTGAAGTCCACACGGCTTCAAGTTTCTAAGGATGAGAAACACGGCCCTAAGCACAAAATATGGTGTGCGGTTGTGTTTTCTGAACTTTGCTTGAAAAATCACTCCCAAAGACAAACAAGAAGGAGAGAAAATCCTTCCCCGCCCTGTTGATTTGCAGGTTGCCTTTATCACTGGTAAAACTTCCTGGAGTTAATCTTATCAGTTTGCAGTGAAAATGTTTGCTTAAAAATAAAATGGCAAGTCGAATTCTGCCTTATGACCACTTTCCATTACGTGAGATTCCAGAGCAAACATACCGGCAAAGCAAAGGGCGAATGGCAAGAAAAGATACAAGCTGAATACACCTGGATAAGATTTTCCGAGCATGGCCGTACGTTCTCACAAATTAATTCTCACTTTTTCTCCAGATTTATACAACGTCACAGAACCTAAGGCAAATTTCTTGCCACGTGGCAGAAAGGCTCTGAATTGCCGTGATAAAAGGACAGCGTTGAATTCTCACCTTTCAATCAGCTCAAGGATTGGCCTGTTTTGCTGTAGTTTTTTTTTTTTTTTAATTTGATTTATATGCCGCCCTTCTCCAGAGACTCAGGGCGGCTTACAATGCGCTAAGCAATAGCCTTCATCCTTTTGTATATTTATACAAAGTCAGCTTATTGCCAGCACAACTGGGTCCTCAATTTACCTACCTTAGAAAGGATGGAAGGCTGAGTCAACCTTGAGCCTGGCGAGATTCGAACCTGAAGTAATTGCAGGCAGCTGGTCTTAATAACGGTGCTTTAGACCACTGTACTACCAAGGCTCTTGTTAAGCCAACTTCAGTTCTTATGTGAATTGGTCGTCACATTTACAATTGTCTCCATGGTCATGTGATTAAAATACAGGGGCTTGGCAACTGGCAGGTATTTATGACAGCTGCAGGATCCTGGGCTCAGGTGATCATCATTTATGACCTTTCCTGACGGCTTCCAGCAAACAAAGTCAGATTCGCTTAATGATCTGGGAAGCCAGATTCACTTAATGACCACGTGATTTGTTAAGAGATTGCAGTGATGTGCTTAACCACAGTGGCCAAAAAAAACACATAAAGTCGGGCATGACTCACTTAACAACCACCTTGGCTTTGCAATGAAAATTCTAGTCCCGCTTGTGGTCATAACTCTGGATCTTGTAATTCTAGTATTATACAAAATCAAGCAGCTCTTCTCTTGAGTTTCTTTCTCACCCTTCCTTGTTTCTCGGGACCGTGTCATCTTCTCTGCAAGTCTCCCCTTAGAAACTTCCTCTGTTATCCCAAGTTCAGTTCTCCATTTGCTCAGAGATGCCTGTGAGAACCAGCAGAGGTGCTAAAAGACGATTGACATGGTTTAAACAAAATGCTTCCTTGCAGTTGGGAAAATCCCAGCTTTCAATAAAATATCATTTTTTCAGGGCTACTGAGTATCTGGGAGGGGTAGGAAGCAAAGGGAGGAGGTCACGATGAGCCCTGCCTTGCAACATGATGATGAGACCCATATGATTTATATTCTCATGTTCAGTGTTGAGAGACAAGCATTTCTCACCCTTTCATCATGACGGTTTGCATCTATGCTGGAAAT
The DNA here is from genome assembly GCF_029215685.1 of Pituophis catenifer annectens. NCBI lineage: Eukaryota > Metazoa > Chordata > Lepidosauria > Squamata > Colubridae > Pituophis > Pituophis catenifer. Next base: position 3,658,567 of record NW_027256881.1, read on the forward strand.
GACAATAAATAGATGAGGAAATACCCATATGATTTTTCAATTCATACAGTACTCCTTGACTCACAAACATTCATTTAGCGACCATTTAAAGTTACAATGACACTGAAAAAAGTGACTTATGACCATTTTTTATACTTACGTCCATTACAGCATTATTAATTATTCTCACTGTCAGGAAATTTGTCCTTAGTTCTAGGTTGCTTCTCTCCTTAATTAGTTTCCATCCGTCATTTCTTGTCCTGCCTTCAGGTGCTTTGGAGAATAGCCTAACTTCCTCCTCTTTGTGGCAGCCCCTGAGACATTGGAAGGCTGCTATCATGTCACCCCCTGGTCCTTCTTTTCACTAGACTTGACATAGCGAATTCCCGCATCTGTTCTTTAGACAGGCCCAATTCCTGCAACGGTTCTTTGTATGTTTTAACCTCCAGTCCCCTAATTCATTCATTTATAAAATGGTGTAGAAAGTTAGCACCCACCCCTCTCCTAGAAGAATGAAATATTCTAGGAAGTATTAAAAAGGCAGAATATTTCCCCCAAAAGAGAAATAGAAATCTTAAGGGACACAGAAACTCAACCCCAGCAGATATTTTGGTGCCAGCTTATCTACAAAAGAAAAGACCTTCAGCTTCAGGGTGATAGGATTAGCCCTCACTCAAGATCCAAACCAGGACAAAGCCATTAAGCCATAATAGGAATTGCCCAAAAACCCTCTTCATTACATCATCACCCAGCAAGGTTCAACCAAGTATGGGACTCAAGACAACCTACAAAGTTACCCCTGCATGGCCCCATGGGAGTCTGACAACCAATCAGAATACATTTCTTTCACAGGAACAGGAAGCAAGTTCAAAGCCCAAGAGACAGTATAAATCTCTTTCTCTCTCTCTCACCTTTGCGCTCGATTGCCCAGGATCTCAAACCATGTGATCCTGTCCACCATTAAACCATATTTTCAATCAGCCTCCCTGTTTCCATGGTGTCTTTCTTCCCACTTGGAACTGAACCCAGATGAACATTTCTTCCAACAATGGCAATCTATCAAGATAATAAAAAGACCAATGACTATGATAGGATGTGTTGTATGTTCAATGATATATTTTACTTTTTTTGATGGACCAATTACAAGCCATCCAGTTGTTGTCAACTCTTATGAGCCACACAGGTAGAACAGATACAATATTCAGAATACAGATTGTAAGATGCACAGCTGCATTTCTCAAACTTGATCATTTTAAGAGATGGGGACTTCCAACTCCCAGAATTATGGGTCTTCTGAGAGTTGAAGTCCACACAGCCTCAAGTTACAGAAACCCTAAAGTAGAGAGTGATCAAGTTGCCATAAGTTCTAGTCAGTGGTGAAATCCAATTTTTTTACTACCAGTTCTGTGAGTGTGGCTTGGTGGGTTTGGTGTGGCTTGGTGGGCGTGGCAGGGGAAGATTACTGCAAAATCTCCATTCCCACCCCACTCCTGGGGGAAGGATAATGCAAAATCTCCATTCCCACCCCACTCTGCGGACAGCCAGAGGTGGTTCACTGAACTGCTCAAAATTTCCGCTACCGATTCTCCAGAACTTGTCAGAACTTGCTGGATTTCGCCCCTGGTTCTAGAACAAAAAAATATCTTCTAATGGGAACCTTTGGGTACACTCTATCCTCTATTATATTTTTAATTTTTAATTTTTTTTTTAAATTTTAATTGATGTTTTGTCTTGTGTTTTTAAATAGGCTGTACACCGCCCTGAGTCCTTCGGGAGAAGGGCGGTATAGAAATAAAATAATAATAATAATAATAATAATAATAATAATTATTATTATTATTATTATTATTATTATTATTATTATTATTATTATTATTATTTCTATGGGCTCCTCCGTGGGTAGATGGTCGAGATGCTTCTCACCAATTGTTGCCAAATACTTGCTATGAAAACATTATAGAGGTTAAATTGGTGGGCTTCGAAATTGCAATTAAAACTCTGCATGGTTTTAGATGGAGACAGTGAATCCCCCCCCCCACCCAAGGGATGCATATCTATGTTTTTTTTATAGAAAGAACACAAGAAGGAAATTATATTTTGGTTTAGGCACTTGTGGGTAACTCTATATTATTATTTCTATAGAAGGATAGACAGTACCAGCTGTCCTCCATCATGTCACATGATGAGAGCATGATTGGAGGGGAGGGGCTATTTTTGGATCAGTGCAAAGGGAAGGTTAAAATCGAGAGAAACACACTTCAGGTTTCCAACCGAAAGTCATTTAAATCCAGTACTGTAACCCTTTTGAGAAAGAACAGAAAATATATTGCAGTAGCAGTCTTCTAATATTTGAAGGGCTGCCCCAAAGAAGAGGGGAGGGTTTCCACCTCTTCTCCAAAGCCCTTGAAGGCAGGACAAGAAGCAATGGATGGAAACTAATCAAGGAGAGAAGCAATTTAGAACTAAGGAGCAATTTCCTGATAGTGAGGATCAGAATCAGCTGGAAGGGACCTTGGAGGTCTTCTAGTCCAACCCCCTGCTCAAGCAGGAGACCCTACATACTATTTCAGACAGGTGACTGTCCAGTCTCTTCTTGAAAACCTCCAGTGATGAAGCCTCTACAATTTCTGGTGGCAAGCTGTTCCACTGGTTAATCATCTTCACTGTTAGAACAATTGCCACCATCTGGCTTCCCTTTTTGATTTTGCTTGTTGGAAGGTTGCAACAGGGGATCGCATGACCCCAGGACACTGCGACCGTCATAACTATGAGTCAGTTGCCGGCCTCCAAATTTTTTATCACATGACTACGGGAATGCTTCGATGGTCATGTTACTTTTTTCCAGTGCCGTCGTAACTTCAAAATGGTCACTAAACGAACTGCTGTAAGTCAAGGACTATGTGCACATACTTATTTATTTATTTATTTATTTTTAAATTTGTATACCGCCCTTCTCCCTGAGGCCTCAGGGCGGTGAACAGCCAAGTAAAAGCATAAACTACAAACATTAACATACAATTAAATACATCTACATATATAGATACATCTCTCTAGCACAAGAACCGTTATCGCTGATGTCCCTGTATAAATTTGACAGGGCCCACACAGAATATATTTATTTCTCAAATGCTCTGGGAAATTCTGAGGTGAATTTCCAGCTATTTATGACATCCGCCATCGATCAGAAATGGTGTAGGCAGTGTTTCCTGCTTGGGGGCGGGTGGGGTTGGACTAGATGACCTACAAGATCCCTTCCAACTCTTGTATTCTGTATTCTGTTCTGTAGATTATTCCTACCCCCCCTATATTTGCCAAATCAGAGAAGTTGAAAAAGGAACGGAGAAAAGATTTCCACCAACAGTTCTTTAAAAAAACAATAAAAAGAACAATGAAAAACATTCAATATTATAGATTTTAAAACAAACAAATAAATAAAAAGACTACATATACTAACTGCAACTAGAATTGTATTTGCGCAACAATGGAAAAATGATTGAGATCCCGTCGAGGGGAATGTAATTAAGAAAATATTAGAATGCGCAGAAATGGATAGACTAATGCAGACGTCAGCAACCTGCGGCTCTGGAGCCGCATGTGGCTCTTTCACCGCTCTGCTGCGGCTCCTTGTCACTCAAAATATGCACGACCGCCAATGGACGACACCCGCCGACCACGCGATTTAATGAGCTTTTCAACCCCTATGGATAAATCCAAGAAAAGAAAAGTTTCAGAAGAAAACAGAACGTTTAATTCAACTACATATGCTAGTTTTGTGGCTGCTCAAGAAACAGTCAGGCACGGGAAGGGTTTTGTGGCTCCCGGTGTTTTCTTTTCTGTGGGAAACGGGTCCAAATGGCTCTTTTGAGTGTTTAAGGTTGCCGACCCCTGGACTAACGCTTACTATTAAGGATAAAGAAGAAACTGAATATTTTTTTGATATGGGACATATTTTATCAATGGCTAGACAACAGAAGTTAGAAAGGAGGAAATATAAAAAGAAGAAATGTTAAAGTGGAGAGTTGTTAAAGAAGAAGTATTATTATATTATCAATATTATGGTGATGAATACAACAAAGATGTGTATTATGCCTATTATGCCCTCAAGACATTTATTGTTTCAACAAGCTGGGCTGGCTTACACATGGATTTTAATGGTTTGTTTAGTTTTTAATAATTTTGGGGCTAAATTATTTAATATGTTTTTAAACTGTTTTTTTTAAATTTTATGGATATATGTGTTTTATTGTTGGCTGTGCACCAGAAGGACGGTATAAAAATTTAAATAAATAAATGAATAAATTTAAACATAACTGTAGCCAGACCGCACAGTCTGATGAAAATTGATTATTATATAAATAAAACAAATAGAGCATAAAAAAAAAACAACAAACGGGGGGGGGGGGAAGGATAGGAATTTCGCCTCAGCGCGAGTCTAACTCTAGCGCATGCGCACCGCCTGCCTGACGGCGCGCGCGGTTGACCTCGCACCGGAAGTGAGGGCTGGCAAGAACACCTCGTTCTCCGACTGGAGGGGGGTGGGTGGGAAGAAGGGGGAGGGACGGACGAGTGACACGCCAGGGGGCGGGGCCGAGCTTTGAAAGAAGAGGAGGGGTCAGTTAATTGGCGACGTCACGTGATTCGGAATGGAGGTGGCGGCGGCGGCGCCGGCGGCAGCAGCTGAGGCGAACATCTTCCTCAGGAGTCGGCGGGGGCGGCGCTGCTGTTGCGGCGGCCGCGGCGGCTGCTAGTCCAGGGCGAACCGGCGGGCCGCGACGGCGGCAGCCGCCTGAGGCCAGCGACTGTTTGCGGGGCACGGGCGGCGGCGTCCGCCATGGACTGAGGAGACCGCGATGGGCAACAAGGAGTCGCGCATCGGCTTCCTCACCTACGACGAGGCCCTGCGGAGGGGTGAGTGGGGAGGGCGGGCCGCCGAGGAGGCGGGTATGCAAACGAGCGTTCGGAGCGCCCTGATTGGCTCCGGCGGCGGGCATGCTAATACAATATGCAAATGAGAGAGAGAGAGAGAGATATGGAGGGGCGCCGGGTTGGCAGGGAGCAGCGACCTCTCCGTGTGGGCGGGGCTAAGCAGGCAGGCCAAAAAGGGGAGGACCTTAGGGGAGTGGAGGGGGCTGCCTTCTCGCCCCCTGGGGATGGAGCACAGCTCTCATCATCCGTGGCCAACCTAGCTGGGGTCTTATTGGGGGCTTTCTAACCTTGGCAGACTGGCAGATGAGATGATGGGGAGGTGGAGATTTAACCTGGAGCCCATCAAGTGGGGAAGGTGGGGGGGGTTGGGTAGCAGAGGAGATGGAGAGGGGGCTGGGGGAGGGCAGCCGTGGGGAAGGACTTGGGGTGGGCCAAGGTAGCATTGCTGGAGAGGGAGAGAGAGGCTGCAGTGTTTGGCATCTCAGGATGTGGAATAGTGGGATGTATGGGGTGGACCTGTGGTCCTCGGTGGATGTTGGGGGGCACGGGGGTACCATCACTGTTGTGCAAGGGGGGACGTTGTGGATGGGTGTGGACAGGTTATCCTTGTTTGGTTGTGGTTGGAGCTGGTTAAAAGGTTGAATGTTTTCAATCATGGTTGTTCCAAAGGCAGCTGGACTTTCTTATTCGTTTTTCCCCCCCCTTTGAAAACGTTTCGCTTCTCATCCAAGAAGCTTCTTCAGTTCATTCTTCAGAAGCTTCTCGGATGAGAAGCGAGATGTTTTCAAGGGGGGAAAAAAATCCAGTTTGCCTTTTGGGATTTACAGAACGGTTAAGGACACACCTTAGGCATGTAACTTCAAAAGTTGTTTGTTGGAACCTGGCTGTAGGGGGACCAGGATTAAGGTTGCTATGATGGCTGGTGTGGCTGTTGGACCTGCCCTTCTTCAGGTTTTTATGGGGTGGGGGAGTGACTATAGATGTTGATTAGGTCTTGGAATGAAGCTTGCATGGCCAAGAAGAGACTATGATTGATGACCCCTTAGGGAACGGAGGGTTTATTGCTCAGATGAGTGCTGAGATAAAATACTTGTACAGATACTTGAAAGGGCTAGATATTCATATATATGTTAATTACTCCTATGCTTGGTGTATTGCAGAGTATAGGACAGATCTTGCTGTGATTACAGCCACTGCCGTATGGTAAGGTCCCTTGGAAGAAAATCTCTTTAATCTGGTATTTGCTGGTTTGTTTTATTGGTGGTTATTATTGGTTGCTTATTAACGGTGTTATTAGCTACCGTGTAGTGGAATATTGAGCGATCGCACCTAATAAAAAATACTTAAAAGCACACAAAACAACTTACGTGCCTTACAACAGGCCATTTATAAGAGCGGCATAATCTTAAGAATTAGCTGCTCAGTTTTCTTGTTTCCTTCTTTTCTTCCCCACTTGTTTTCCTTGTGTGTCATCTCCTTTTACGCCGCAAGCCAAGCCTGCGGGCACAGGCTGTCTCCTTTTGTTTATCTCTTAGCCCCTCTGGAAGCCGGTTTCCAGCCCTTGGGGGGATAGAAGTGCTTTCGATACATCCCTCAAAAAAACCGATGCTGTGATGATCTGTGTTAGGTTCCCGAGGCTCAAAGTGTGGCCGTGATAGCGGTCTGGAGGTCCTTGAGATGATAAATGGCACTTGAGCCTGCAGGAGTGCAAGCCATTACATTGCATTCATGGAGTTGGAAGGGATTTTGGAGGTCTTCTAGTCCAGAGTCTGGGTTTCAGAGCCTGGCTCAAAGGAAGAGAAATGTCCTTCCCCTCCAGCGGGTGCTTTTTTTAAAAAAAAAAAATGTTCAAGAGGTAACTTGAGGTTAGAATAGGGAGAATGGTGGATTTCATTCAGGGGCCCCATGTCAAATCATCCCAGTCGTGGAGACACGAGGAGTGGATCGACTCACAGCTGCCAATGAGAGGAAACACGCAGGCTCCCTCTTAGTCCAAGTGGGTAGCTGTTGTGTCACTCCGGGATGGCGTGTTCCAGCTTCACAGCCATAGCAGTTATTAAGCAGCTGGAGAGGAACAGGCTAATTCTGCTTTGGGGGGAAGCGGGAGGCTCTGGTGGGCATTGTATCAAAAGCAGAAGTCCAGCTTTGAACTTCCCCGATGGGGATGAAGTTCCTGGAAGCAGGGGGACTGGCAGGAAGGCGGGGTGAAGCAGATATGGTATGATAGGCCACCAGTTAGCAACAGATGTAGTGGGGGATATTGCTGAACAGAGATGGGGATAAATGTGTGTCTGTGTGTTAAGAAAAAAAGGAGTGTAGGAAGTTAGCACCCACCCCTCTTCTAGAAGAATGAAATATTCTAGGAAATATTAAAAAGGCAGAATATTATACCTCCCTGGATGAGAAATGGAGAAATGTGTTTTTTTAGGCAGGAAGCAGACTCACTCTTAATAGCCCCCACCCTCCTCAATAGCCCACAGCAGATGTCAGCACTTAAGAGATAAGGAGATAGCTAGGTCTATTCATAAGCAAATGCCTTCACCAAAGATCCAATAAAGAGAGGATTAGCCCTCTACCCATCTAGCAAGGAGAACTCATCACATGGCACCTGGGGAGATTGCATCACCCAGCAAGGCTCAACCAAGCCTGGGACTCAAAAGACAACCTACACAGTTACCCCTGCATGGCCCTATGGGAGTCTGACAACCAATCAGAATACAATCTCAAATTCAAATCCAAATAGAGGGTATAAATCAATCTCTCTCTCTCTCTCTCTCTCTCTCTCTCTCTCTCTCTCTCTCCTCCATGTGCCATTTTTGCCCAGGACCTCAAACCATGTGGTCCTATCCACCATTAAAAACCATCTTTCCAATCAGTCTCCATGTTTCCAGTGTCTTTCTCCCCACTTGGAACGGAACCCAGATGGACATTTCTCCCAACAGGAGTAAGTGAGAAAAGGATGTTGATGAGAGAGAGAGAGAGAATGGAGTGCTGGATCATGACTGGACAGAGGGTTTTCATCCTACCAGGATGCCCCTCTAACTGAATTCTGGAGTCATTGGGGAGAGTGACAAAGGCCCTCTGCAAATTGCTGTTGGGCTGCCCCCTTGCAGGCACGAAGGTCTGGAGCAGTTCGGCCTTGTGTTTTTATTTATCAAAACAACATTTTAAAAATCCATAGAATAAAAACCCATAAACACGTACCTGTACACTCCCCCCCCATGGCAAAAACAACACAAATCAGCCAGTTGATGGGCCTTGTGTCCATTTGGGGGGGGGGTCCCCTGACCCACTGAAAAAACCACATTTTTAGGGCCTTCCAGAAAAGCAACAGGGTGGAGAGCAACTTGAATCCCGCGGGGAATGATGTTCCATAGAGAAGGGGGCCACCACCAAGAAGGCCTTCTTTCGTGGTCCGGTGGCAATCTTTAATGGATGGGACCCCGTAACGTGCCCTGCCTTCCCACCTGATTTGCCCTTGTATCACCTCTTCTGTTAGAGCTGCCAGTCCGCTTGCAGGTACAACTCAAGGTGCTGGTGATCACCTTAAAAGGTGTTTCTGCCACGGAGCAACTAAGGTCAGCATGACGTATAACAGTAACAGAGTTGGAAAGGATCTTGGAGGTCATCTAGTCCAGCCCCCTGCTCACGCAGGAGACGTATACTAGGGATTCGAACCGCCGAACTGCCGACCTTCCTGATTGACAAGCTCAGCGTCTTAGCCGCGGAGCCACCAAGTGTCTTTCTGTTCTTAACAACAAGGTCATGGACCTGTTTGTGCCTTCAGATGGCACCTTGATCTTTCCTGGAAGACCTTGAAGGCATTGAAGAGCAACTAGCTTCAGACTTCTGAACTGAAGCATTCTTTGGCATTGGTCCATTCATCATCCGTCTTGGCTAGAACACACTTCTCTCTTTTATATCCTTTCTTTCTTTCGATTAAGCCTCTGTGGTGCTGGTGGTGGGCTTATGGGTATTAGATGAGCTGTGATGTTGGAGGCTGGCAGTGAACTCCGCTGCATTTTTGCTGCAAACCTTTTATCCACTGATTTATGCTGCCGGAGTGTGACCTGGGTGGAGTACGCATGACAGGCCTTAGCAAAGCTTTTCTTTCCACGTAAACATTCTAGGCCACTGGGTCCAATCCATTGGTGGTGCAGGTCTTCCAATTAAAGCATCACCCGTGGATGGCTGCCTAACCTCTCTGAATGTGAAGGGAAGCTGTCAACTCTCTGGGTCAGTTCACTGTCAAACTGCTCTTTTTAAAATATATATATATATATATATATATATATAAAATTCAATTGGAATCTGACTTTCTCTGACTTATTTTAGATTTGGTAACTTGCCTTCTGAAATTAAGGAAGTCCCGGGCAGCTTCTGTATAATATCCTTTGAGCGATTTGGAGAGAACTAACCTATCCCTTCTCAGCTTTCTCAAGGCTAAGTACAGTCAGGGCCTTCAATGTTTGTCTGTCTGTCTGTCTATATCTATATCTATGTCTGTCTGTCTGTCTGTCTGTCTGTCTGTCTATCCTGTTTCCCCGAAAATAAGACCCAACCGGATTTTTCAGGATGCTCGTAATATAAACCCTACCCCCAAAATAAGCCCCAGTTAAGACTGTCAGCCAGATGGGTGCATCTGTACTAAATATACTGTATTTCCCCCAAAATAAGACCTAATCAGAAAATAAGACGTAATGCGTCTTTTGGAGCAGAAATTAATATAAGACCCAGTCTTATTTTTGGGGAAACACGGTCTCCCTCTCTCTCTCTCTCTCTCTCTCTCTCTCTCTCTGTCTCTCTCTCTCTCTCTCATCTCTCTTTCTCTCTCTCTCATCTCTCTCATCTATCTATCATTGACTGACTGACTGACTAGCTAATAAGTAAGTAATATGCCAACCATCTTGCCTAGAAGCAACTCTAGGTGGCTTACGATCAATAAAAATCAAGATAAACAACGCGTATTACCGGTAGCACTAAAAGATGATTTAAAATTGACTGTGGGTTTTTTGTTGTTGTTGAACTAATCTTGTTTATTCTTGTTGGCCTTTGTCAAACCTACTGCAGTTTGTCTGAACCTTTCTTTACAGTTTAGTGCCAAGAACTGGACACAATATTTAAAATGATCTTTAACCCAAACTTGGAACCATTGCTTTCAATAATGTGACACCCTTTCTTTCTCTGGTGTCTGCATATCTTTTTGCAGCCATGTTGCTGACTCATACTCAATTTGTAGTCAGCTAATATTCCAAGATTGTTTCACAAGTATTATTGTCAAGTAGCTATCCTCTGTTTTTTAGCTTTGCCTTTGATATATATATATATATATATATATATATATATATATATATATATATATATATATATATAGGACATTATATATATATAGGACATTATATATATAGGACATTATATGTGTGTGTGTGTATTTATATATATATATATATATATAATAAAATTTATATTTCGCTGATAAAGAAATAATGGATTGGAGCTGAAAGGCAAAAAGGATACAGTATGCTCCCTCCCACGTGCTGGGGCAGACCAGGTGTCTCGATAGAAAAACACTTAATTTCTCCCCTGACTCAAGCTGATGGAGGGAGGAGAACTTGTGGCCCAGAGGTTAATAGAACTGCGTAACATGCAGGCAGCCCAAGTTCGGATTCAAGTAAGGGTATGGCTAGCTGATGAGAGCTAAATAGCTTGAAATAGATCTATACTAGTCTCCCTTTATTTCTTTATCAGCAAAATATAAATTTGGTATAAAGTCGTTTGTCGTGAATGCGACTGCTTGAGGGTCCCTGGATTGGAGCTGAAAGGCAAAAGGGATGCAGTATGCTCCCTCCCACATGCAGGTGCAGACCAGGTGTCTCAATAGAAAAACACTTTATATATATATATTTACGTAGGAAGAACCTGGCTAAAGAGAAATACACATAAAGACCTACGAAAAGAAAAGAAAACAAATACTCTACCTTTACAGGGAGGATACATGGGATGAAGGTGTGGCTAACTGATGAGGGCTTATAAGTCCGAAATAGATCTATCTTAGTCTCCTTAGTCTCCCAATGGGCAGCAGGGAACTTGCTGGCTGCTGGAAAAAAAGCCTAGAAACTAGTGGATTGGGATTTCACTGAACTAGGGCTGCATAAAAACTTGGTTTACGTAGGAAGAACCTGGCTAAAGAGAAATACATACATACATACATACATACATACATACATACATACATACATTTATATATATACACACACACACACACACACACATTAGATAGATAGATAGATAGATAGATAGATAGATAGATAGATAGATAGATAGATATAGATATAGATATAGATATAGATATAGATATAGATATATAGATATATAGATATATAGATATATAGATATGTGTGTGTGTGTCCTTTACCCAGATTTTCTGTTTTATATGCAGCCATACTGGCTTTTTCTGCCGTCTTGTCATTTTTTTAAAGTAACTGAAACCGTGCTTGTATGATGTGAGCTGCGTTCTTTTGCCTGTTGCTTTCTCTGGCATATCATAGCTGCTTGCTTCTGTATCTTTGCTGAAGCTGTCTGCCCTAGGACCTTGGGGGTCAGATGACAAGAAGCCACTGCCGTGTTAATCATTTCAGCTTACATTTGAATCTGTTCTGCCCCCTTTTCAAAATCACGATCGATTCTGGGAGTTGTCATCTCAGTTACGTCTGGAAGATGCCAGGTTTTGAGAATGCTAGACCAAGCAGGGAAGCGTGACAGTTCACTGAAATATAGTTTGCGATGGTTTTGAATCATTTTTGTGGTTGCTAATTGCTTCCAAGTTTTTCTTCCCAAGTATAAATACATGGCTGTGCCAAATTTGAGCAACATTCCTGAATGAATAGTTGTTGCAATTAAAAGTTTGGAGCTGAACTTCAGTTTAGACTTCCCTATGTTGAAATCCAGCCCGTTTCCATTATGAAACATATATCTTGTTTCTTTAAGAGGAACCAAGATGTCATAATGTTTATTGGCAGAAGGTTTACAGGCAAGACTACACGAGGAGGCGATTATTCAAAGAAAAGGAAGAGGAAGAAAAAAAAATACCAAAATGCTAATTTTCTCAGACTTGTAAATAGCTGGTCTCCTGGGGCAAGGGAGATCAATTTCTAGGCAACCAAACAGCAAAGCTTTTCAGATGTTGATGTTGTGCTTTTTGTGTGTGTGGATCACAAGTGTCCATCCAGTGTGTCTGAGATCAACTTACTCTTTGGATAGATTAGTCACTTTTGTCCTTTTATTTACAAACCAGATGTAGTTGTTTAAAACTGGGAATTAAGGTTTGGTCTACACCTGTAGACCAAGACACCTGTCTAGAAACCAGGAGACTGTAACTTCTAGTCCCACTTTAGGCATGAAAGACAGCTGGGTGACTTTGGGCCAATCATCAGGAGGCAGTGAGTTCTAGTCCCACCTTAAGCATGAAAGACAGCTGGGTGACTTTGGGCCAATCATCAGGAGGCAGTGAGTTCTAGTCCCACCTTAAGCATGAAAGACAGCTGGGTGACTTTGGGCCAATCATCAGGAAGCTGTGAATTCTAGTCCCACTTTAGGCATGAAAGACAGCTGGGTGACCATGGGCCAATCACCAGGAGGCAGTGAGTTCTAGTCCCACCTTAAGCATGAAAGACAGCTGAGTGACTGAGCCAATCACCAGGAGGCAGTGAGATCTAGTCCCACCTTAAGCATGAAAGACAGCTGAGTGACTGAGCCAATCACCAGGAGGCAGTGAGATCTAGTCCCACCTTAGGCATGAAAGACAACTGAGTGACTGGGCCAATCACCAGGAGGCTGTGAGTTCTAGTCCCACTTTAGGCATTGTTGTGGTCTGCCAGCAGCCTGTGGAGCTGGCAGCAGAGTCGGACAGTGAGGAGGCTGGGGAGGAACATGGGCCAGTCCTGGAGTCTGGGGAAGGCCCGGACGAGGGCTCTGCGTCGGAGGCAGAGATGGGGCCAGGGCCATCTGGGAGTGATGCGCGGACTCCGGAGCCCCCAGAGTCGGACAGCAGAGAGGCAGAGGAACAGGAGGAGCCTGTTCCTAGCACACACATGAGCAGAACTGCCAGAAGGCAAGAGCAGCTAAAGCAAAAGGGACAACTCGGGAGTAAGGCCAGGAGATGATTGGTCCCTCCCAGAAGGCTTAAAAGAGAAACAAAGGCACTTGGGCCTTTTGCAGGAAAGCAACGTTGCTAACTCTGTTTCCAGTCAGCATCTCTTCTTTGCTTCTTTGTGGGGCTTTGCCAAGTAAGGTCTTTGGCAGGGTGTCTAAAGAAGATAAAAGGTTGGTGATTATCCCGAAGGACTTCTTCCGAAGGACTTGTTTTGCAACTAATTGGGACTCAGCTGGGAATGAACGTAATTCTCAGATGTTACAATAAAATGGTTTTTGGGGGGACTCATTGTGTATCGTAATGACTCAGTCAGCCTAGGTCACAACAGGCATGAAAGTCAGTTGGGTGACTTTGGGCCAATCACCAGGACAGTGTAACTTCTAGTCCCACCTTAGGCATGAAAGATGGCTGGGTGACTTTGGGCCAATCGCAAGGAGGCTATGAGTTCTAATCCCACTTTAGGCATGAAAGACGGCTGGGTGACTTAGGCCAGTCCCTCTCTCTCCGCCCAACCCACCTCACAGGTTTGTTGTTGTGGGGAAAATAGGGAGGAAGAAAGCATAGAATGTGTGTTCGGCGCCTTGAGTATTTATAAAAATAAATAAATTAGGATTATGACTGGATATATATATATATACCTATCTGTTTGTCTGGTGATGTGTGTTTGTGCCAATGATTTCAAAGTGAATGGTGTCCACCCATTCAGGTTTTAGCTATTATAAGTATCCCTGTCCCCATTCATTCCTCAATTATGTGGGCTGGGATTGCAGCCTAACCCAACGGCTTTAATCATACTTTTCAAAGAGGCTTCTTCCCCCCCTTCTGAATTGTTGTTCTCAGAAAAGAGCAGTACGTTGCTTTTTACAGATGGGAGCCTGGGCGAAACGTGCTTGCTTAGCCAGTAAATCATTCTTTTGAGTACAAAAAGAAAACGGCCGCAGTGATGAAAACATTCACTTCTGTGCTCTGTAGGTGAGGAGCAGATGGCGGCAGGTCTACATTGCACCAAAATAAAACCTTTTTTGCGTAGCGTACACTAGTGGAAATCTCCTTCTAAAGGTTATTTTTTGTGGGGGGGAGCTTTCTCTTTTTAGAACAACCCTCTTACCAAAAATAAAATTGGAACGGCTCTTGGAAGAGACTTCCGGGGTGAGTTGTCAAAAGGGAAAATCTCAGCTGGTGAAAAATAAGCAGTCTTTCCTTTTAGCTCCTTTCGTTCATTTGTTCATTTTAGGACGGTCCTGCCTGATTATGCAACAAGGTTTTGTTCGTTTTTAACCATTCAGTCGTCTCCGACTCTTGGTGACTTTAGAGGCAAGTGCTGTCCATGCTTCCCCGTCCAACACAGCTTCTTTCAATCTTTGGGTGTTCAACTTTGCATCCGATTTGACATTTTATCAAGCCAGCATGTTCTTTGCTTCCCCCTTCATCACAACAAATATAAACAATTTTAGTCACTTATCACTTTCTCTTAAAATACAAGAAATGGTCACTTCTTCCCATAACCCAGAGGTGGGTTTCGGCAGGTTCTGACCAGTTCTGGAGAACCGGGAGCAGACATTTTGAGTAGTTCAGAGAAATGGTAGTAAAAATTCTGACTGGCCCCACCTCAGTCTATTCTCTGCCTCCCAAGTCCCAGCTGATCAGGAGGAAATGGGGATTTTGCAGTAACCTTCTCCTGGATTGGGGAGGGAATGGAGATTTTACAATATCCTTCCCCTGGAGTCGGGTGGGAATGGAGATTTTACAGTATCCTTCCCCTGCCTGCCAAGCCAAGCCACGCCTGCCAAGCCAAGCCACGCCTGCCAAGCCACACCCGCCAAGCCACACCCACAGAACCGGTAGTAAAAAATTTTGAAACCCACCACCACCATAACCCATCTCTTATATATAAAAGGTAAAGGTAAAAGGTTTCCTTAAAGCCTCATTTAGTCCTGCTTGGCAAAATCCATTAAGAGCTTCCTGAGATAACAACATACTATTATGTTATTTTAACCTTGGTCAAACACATCAACTTTATATTCCTTCCTTTAAGATAATGTTAACATCCAAAGATCTTGATTTCTTTTCATTTTTTTCCTTTGTCACATCTCTCAAAATTCTTCAAAGCTTATGTAGGAAGTTAGCACCCACCCCTGTCCTAGAAGAATGTATTTTAGGAAATATTAAAAAGACAGAATATTATATTTTCCTGGAAGAGAAATGGAAAAACATGTTTTTTAAGGCAGGAAGCAGACTCACTCTTAATAGCCCCCACCCACCATAATAGCCCACAGCAAAATCAGTACTTAAGTGATAAAGAGATGGCTAGGTCTATTCATAAACAAATACCCTCAGCCAAATTCAATCAAAGGTAGGATTAGCCCTCAGCCATAATAGGAATTGCCCAAACCCCTCTTCATTACATCATCACCCAGCAAGATTCAACCAAGCATGGGATTCGACAACCTACAAAGTTACCCCTGCATGGCCCCATGGGAGTCGGACAACCAATCAAAACACATTTCTTTCACAGGAACAGGAAGCAAGTTCAAAACCCAAGAGAGGGTATAAATCTCTCTGTCTCTCTCTCACCCATGTGCTCGAATGCCCAGGACCTCAAACCATGTGATCCTGTCCACCATTAAACCATCTTTCCAATCAGCCTCCCTCTTTCCATGGTGTCTTTCTCCCAACTTGGAACTGAACCCAGATGGACATTTCTTCCAACACTTACAAAAGTCTCTTTTATAAACCCAATATAGGAAAGTTATCCAGGTCACTCTTTAGATTTGTTTTTTTCGTATGTCACATTTAATTATTTAATTATTGTATAATTATTAAATTTAATAATTTAATTATTAATACACCAGCCTGTTTTATTTGTGGATCCAGTGTAGCACCTTATTCCATACCATTCTTATTGTTTATGATTTATAAATCCAGTTTCAGATCAGCCTCCTTTTTGCCTGGCGAGACTTGTCCCTCTTATATAACATCTTCATATATAGGCAGGCACTCTTAAAATTAACTTCCAGCCCCCTTGTTCAAAAATATCCTTCCCTACATCCAATGTTAAGATATTTTGCTCCAATGGCTATTAATAAATTTAAATATTCTTCTCCTTTAATTGTAAACTTCAGTTCCTTTTGGTTCCGTCTAGTGTGCAACCTTCAAATTCCCATCCTATCATTTTTTTTTAAAGAATTGAAAACACAGGCATTTTCTCATGAAAAGGATTCTTATACAGGTAGTCCTTGACTTATGGCCATTTGTTGCTTTGAACTTACGATCACCTAGGACCGGGATGGCGAACCTATGGCACGCGTGCCAGAAGTGGCACGCAGAGTCCTCTCTGCTGGCGCATGCACCGTCTCCCCAGGTCAGATCTCCGTGGCGTTTCTTTCGTGAGCTTCTGTTTCCCTGCAAACGACAAAACAGAAGCTCACAAAAGAAAAAGATCTTACCTCTTGCTGCGCTGCTGGTGTTGGGATGCCCTGCCTCCCACCGGCCAGCTGGTCTTCGGGTCTCTGCTGTGCATGCGCTCATGTAGTTTGGGCATGCGTGCACGCAGTTTGGGCACTCAGTGGATAAAAGGTTTGCCGTCACAGACCTAGGACAACTGACTTATGGTAAGATACTTGGCTCTATAAAGACTCTGTCACCTTTGAGTCAAGCTTGAGATTTCATGAAAATTTGTTTTCTTGGCATAAAATTCCTTTGTTTATTGTTTTGACTTTGCAGTTTTATCTTAACAGCCCGGGATTTTCTGTGGGTCTCTCATTAAAGTACTTAGCAGGTCTGACCCTGTGTAGTGATTTAAGATCTATCAAACTTGGCTAGATGCTGCTACACTGCAGGCCACCAGGAACCAAAGTCCCATTGAATTGAGACTTAATTCTTGGGCTAGGTGATAACAACACTTAGATCAGGGGTGTCAAACTTGATTTCATTGAGGGCCGCATCAGGTTGTTTTTGACCTCAGGGGGCCAGGGTGGGCGTGGCCAGCTCGAAGTCACTAGTGTAGGGGGCGCCTGTGGTGGCCTGAGCACTCTGCCAGTGAAAACGGCCTCCCGAGCTCTGTTTTCAGCCGCGACGGCCTCCTGCAACCCTCTGCCAGCGAAAACGGCGCTTGGGAGGGCCACGTGCTCCGTTTTCACTGATACTGGTCCTTCGCTATTTCCAGGTCAGCCCTGTGGGCCAGATGTAGCCACCCCGTAGACCAAATCCGGCCCCTGAGCCTTGAATTTGACTCCCCTGAGTTAGATGGACCACAAACAAACAATTCTCTTTATGGTTCTTTTTGGACGGAAGTATTCCACAGGACTCTATTCTGGTTTCTTGTTTGTATCAACAATTTGGATGACGGGTTTATGGAGATGACACAACACTTTGGATGATGTGAGCTTGCAGATGACGCATAACTAGGAGGGGCAACTAATACTTCACATGAAAGTGATTCAAAAAAATCTAGAGCAATCTTAAGCATGGATTGAAAAGTATATGATAGAGTTTGAGAAATGCTGTAAACTTCTGAATCGGGCGGGGTAGAAAAAAAACTTAAGGCATGGATGTAAGATGGAGAGAGGACCTGGCTTGATGGAGATCTGGTGTCCTTGGCAATCGCAAGTGAAACATAAGCTAGAAGTAGCACACAGTTCAGTTGCTAAAAAGGCCAAGGCCATTTTTGGGTGCATTAACAGGAACACAAAGTCCAGGCCACGAAAAGTAATTGTTCCCCAATAAAGGAGAATATTTGTAGCTCAGGGTTAAAATGAGGGGGTCCCTGGTATTTTCTGAGCTTGGTGGGGGTGGGGGTTTGGCAGACGTTTCATGACCCAGTTAGTGTTCTGCCCCAGCTACGGACCCCAAAGAACGCAGCACACGCAAAGTCCGTACAAATTAGTTTACTAATTTAAATCAGCCTTTTCTGAACAAAGGCTGTTAATTTAACTTCATTAACAGCCGACAAGAATTCTAAGAATAATAACACAATTCTGAGGCACAATATTTCAGATAACTGTAATCAGGAAAAACTGATAAGAGAGAAACAAGAGCCGAATCAAACGTTTTCTGGAATCAAGACGTGAAGGGATGTGAACGAAGTTGTTTCCTGCAAATTGCATCAGTCGTCGTCCTTCCTTAAATAGGCTAGGGGAGTGGCCCCAATTAGCCCCAAGCCTTACTCTCGAGGAGACCTCCTCCCGAGGAGCCACTCCTGCCTTTTGGCAGCTCTGCGCGCCCATGCATCAAGAAGAGGCTCCTCCTCCTCTTCTTCCTCTTCGCTTATGGGAGGTTCTGAAGGCCCTGGCTGAATCCCCGCCTTTGGCACCACATCTTCTCCAGCCTCCTCATTGTCTGACTCGAGCGCCAGCTGCACACCAGCCTCCTCACTGTCAGAATCAGCTACTAACTGCACAGGTCACTGACGGGCCACAACAGTTAGGTAACATCACCAGTGCTAGAAGAGAGAGGGGTTTGCTCCACATTTATATACAAGTGGCTTGCACCATCAGTGTTGGTGGGAGTGTTCTTGGTGGTTCCTTGATTAGGTGATTGATTGATTGTTTGAGTTGGGTGATGAAACAACTGCAAGGAAGCAACCAAGCTCAGAGAGCACCAAGGACCCCTCAATTTTTCCCTGCTCTATTCTGCCCTGGCCAGACCCCATTTGGAATTCTGTGAGCAGTTTTGGGCACCTCGACTCTACAAGAACCATGGTAAATTGTTGCAAATTCAAAGGAAGGCTACCAAGATGGTAAAAAGCCTGGAAACTAAGCCTAGGAGGAAAAGTCAAAAGAACTAAATAAGTTTAGCTTACAGAAGAGACCACAAGAGGAAGAGACTTCTTAGCAGCGTTTTACATATCTGAAGGGGTTGTCATATGGAGTAGTAGTAGTAGTAGTAGTAGTAGTAGTAGTAATAATAATAATAATAATAATAATAATAATAATAATAATAATAATAATAATAATTTTATTTCTATACCGCACTTCTCCCGAAGGACTCGGGGTGGTGTACAGCCTATTAAAAGCACAAGACAAACATCAATTAAAATAATTTAAAATTATTAAATAATTCAGCTCAATTTAAAACCCCAGAAATTTAAAACACCCAATTTAAAATTATTATGTTGATAGCCCGGCCTGGTGGAACAACAGGGTCTTGAGTCCACAGCGAAATACCCGGAGGTCGGAGATCTTACGCACTTCCGGGGGCAGTTCATTCCACAGGGCTGGGGCTCCCACAGAGAAGGCCCTCCCCCTGGGTGTCGCCAGCCGACATAACTTGGCCGATGGCACCCTGAGGAGACCCTCTCTGTGGGAGCGAACTGGCCGGTGGGAGGCTATTGGTGGCAGAAGTCAGTCTCGAAGATACCTGGGTCCTATGCCATGGAGCGCTTTAAAGGTGGTGACCAACACCTTGAATCGCGCCCGGAAGACCACTGGGAGCCAGTGCAGCTCGCGCAGGAGGGGTGTCACGTGGGCTCAACGAGTTGTGCCCATAACCACCCGCACGGCCGCATTCTGGACCAGTTGGAGCCTCCGAGTGCTCTTCAAGGGGAGCCCTATGTAGAGGGCATTACAATAGTCCAGCCGGGAGGTGACAAGGGGGTGAGTGACCGTGTGCAAGGCCTCCCGGTCCAGAAAGGGCTGCAACTGGCGAATCAGGCAAATCTGATAAAAGCCCCCCCCCGGCCACAGCCGTCATATGCTCTTCTAAAGGCAGTCGTGGGTCCAGGAGGACACCCAGATTGCAAGCCCTCTCTGTGGGGGGCAAAGATTCACCCCTAATAGTGTGGAGAACAAGAAAGTAATCTTGATGGAGTTATATACCCCGTTTTCCCAAAAATAAGTCCTACCCCCAAAATAAGCCCCAGTTAAGATTGTCAGCCAGATGGGTGTATTTCCCCCCAAATAAGACCTAACCAGAAATTAAGCCCTAATGCATCTTTTGGAGCAAAAATTAATATAAGACCCAGTCTTATTTTCGGGGAAACATGGTAGAAGCTGATGTCTAGGTGTAAAGAGGCATGAACGTTCTTTACGTTATTAATGACCAGGTACCATGTTTTCCCGAAAATAAGACCCTGTCTTATATTTTTTTGAACCCTGAAATAAGCGCTTGGCCTTATTGCCATGCGCTCAAAAGCCCAATTGGGCTTATTAACAGGGGATGTCTTATTTTGGGGGAAACAGGGTAACATTTGGAAGTAGATCGGAGAGACACTTCCCTAAGCCCTAAGAAGGAAAAGGAGGTCCACCATAAACAAACTTGAAATATTTTGGTTATTATATAGCCCATCACGATAGAAATAATTCTAGCTTTCCTGTGGAGTAGATTTTGTGATCTGGTCAGGTGTGACCAACACAGAGATGGACTTTATTTCCACAGAGGGCGGGACCAGAACTAATGGGTGGAAAATAAGAGGAAAGTTCAGGCTAGACATCAGGAGAACATACAAGCTGAATAGACTTCCCTATGAAGTGATTGCTGGGAGAAATATCAACACCCTCAGATATGCAGAGGATACCACTCTAATGGCAGAAAGCGAAGAGGAACTAAAGAGCCTCTTAATGCAGGTGAAGAAGGAGAGTGCAAAAGTTGGCTTGAAACTCAACATTAAGAAAATTTAAGATCATGGCATCCAGCCCTCTCAATTCCTGGCAAATAGATGGGGAAGAAATGGAGGTAGTGATAGATTTTATTTTCCTGGGCTCCAAGATCACCGTAGATGGGGACTGCAGCCAAGAAATTGAAAGACGCTTGCTCCTGGGGAGGAAAGCTATGGCAAATCTAGACAGCATACTAAAAAGCAGAGACATCACCCTGCCAACAAAACAGCGTATAGTCAAGGCTATGGTTTTCCCAGTTGCAATGGATGGCTGTGAAAGTTGGACCATAAGGAAGGCTGAGTGCCAAAGAATTGAGGCCTTTGAACTCTGGTGCTGGAGAAGACTCCTGCGAGTCCCTTGGACTGCAAGGCGATCCAACCGGTCAGTCCTAGAGGAGATCAACCCTGACTGCTCTTTAGAAGGCCGGATCCTGAAGATGAAACTCAAATACTTTGACCACCTAATGAGAAGGAAGGACTCACTGGAGAAGGACCTAATGCTGGGAACGATGGAGGGCAAAAGAAGAAGGGGATGACAGAGAACGAGGTGGCTGGATGGAGTCACTGAAGCAGTCGGCGTGAGCTTAAATGGACTCTGGGGGATGGTAGAGGACAGGAAGTCCTGGAGGAACGTTGTCCATAGGGTCGCGATGGGTCAGACACAACTTCGCAACTAACAACAACAACATGAAGTGATAATTTCTTTAGAAGTGCTTAGAAGTGATCAGTTCAACAGGCATCAGTCTGAAATGTTTTAATGGATGGTTAGATTCAATGATGTCTGTGTTTTCTTCCAACTGTATGATTCTAGGACTCTAACTTTGTTCTGCAGCCTGAATAAATAGGCATATTTAAAATTATTTTTTTTTAAAAATAATCTCCAGGGGAATAAAAACAGATATGCTTAGATTAGCCCAAAGGCATAACTAGTTTAGCATTCTATTCCACAACAATCAGCCAGAAGCCTCTGAGAAACTCATAATCAGGATATGAACATAACAAGCAGCATCTGACTTCTGTACCCAGTTACAAGGACAGTTCCGTTTCTTCCGAGTGTAATAAATTGCTCGTGGAAACTTGCCAGCCAACAGGCAGTGCCGAAGTATACATTTAGATCCTTCACAGTGCAAATTCCCAGAGCGATATTTCAGTACACAAAACCAGAAACATTTAGGAAAGAAGCAGTCTCGTATATGTGTGGATGGAGCTGGTTGAGGTGTTTTGGGCCGTGAACCTCTGCATTTCACAGATAGTCCTCGACTTACGGTCACAATTGAGCCCAGAATTCCCGTTGCTAAGGAGGACAGTTAAGTGAATTTTGCCCCATTTCACGACCTTTCTTGACAGAGCTGCTTAAATGAAACGCTGCAGTTGTTAAGGTAGTAACGTGGTCGTTAAGTGAATCTGGCTTCCCCATTGACATTGACCCATTAACCTTCTGATCTTTGTCAGAAGGTCCCAAAACGGGATCACAGGACCCCCAGGACAATGCAACCGTCATAAATATGAGTTGCCAAGCGGTCAAATTTTGATCATGTGACCCTACGGATCAGTGGTGAGTTGCTCCCAATTCAGTCCGGTTCTATAGAACCAGTAGTAAAACCAGCGGGAGGCTCCACCCACCTGCCATGATGTCATCATGAGTGATCGCATGCGCAGAAGCTTCTGCGCGCGGGTGCAGTCCCGTTGCGAAGTGGTAGTCAAGGTAAATAGAACCCACCCCTGCTAGGAACGTTGTAACGGTCGTAAGTGTGAAAAATGGTCATAAATTCACTTTTTTCAGTGCTGTTGTAAGTTTGATCAGTAAATAAACTGTTGTAAGTCGAGGACTATTTATTTATTTATTATTTATTTATTTATTTATTTATTTATTGGTTCGATTTATATGCTGCCCTTCTCCAGAGACTCAGGGCGGCTTACAATACGTTAAGCAATAGCCTTCATACTTTTGTATATACGTGGTTAGTAGGGCTTTTGCCCCCCCCCCCAAGCGGTGTTCTTTTTTTATACAAAGTCATTATATTGCCCTCACAATCTGGGTCCTCATTTTACCTACCTTGGAATGAGTCAACCTTGAGCCTGGTGAGATTTGAACTCGCAGTAATTGCAGGCAGCTGACAGCTAAGTGCTAATTAACAGCACTTTAGTCCGCTGCGCCACCAAGGCTCTTAGACTAAACTACCTGTATATAAATCTAATAAAGAAATACTGTCGAGAAAGAATAGGAGGAGTTCTGATGATTGGAAAGAGTTGCTGAATTGTGGGGTCCTTGATGCTCTCTGAGCTCAATTACTTTTCTTGCAGACATTTCATGACCCAACTAGGTAACGTCATCAGCTCTAGAAGGGAGCAGGGTTTGCTCTCTGTTTATATACAAGGGGCTTGCCCTATCGGCGTTTGTGGCAGTGGTCTTAGTAGTTCCTTGATTAGGCTGAGCTGCTGAACCGTCCATGAGTGAAAAGAAAAATAATTGCATCTGATTTTCATATCCTCTCCTAACCCTGCGCTTTTGAATCATTTGCAACCCAGGTATGACAGTTTCGACAGAGGTTTATCATTGTTTCTGCTATTAGAAGGCTGGGCCTAAACAGGTTCTTTCTTCCTCAGATCTGCTGAAGACAAAATAAGCCGGAGAGTAAACATTGAAAGAGGAAAGGTGGCTTTTGTGGCTTCTTATGTTCTTTTTCGTCTGCAGGAGAGCAGACACTGAGTTGGTTCGGTAATTGACTGAGCTAGCTAAGCTTCTTTCCCTAGTCTTCTAGAAATGTCATACTTGTTCAAATATTAATAACTTGGGCTATTCCATTAGCCGCCAAAGCCTGTAGAACCGCACAACCTTCACATTTCTAAAGGTTACCCTTCTACTTCCTACTAATTTGTTCGGTTGCACTGTACAGGTAATCCTCGACTTACGACCGTGTTTGAGCCCAAAATTTATGTTGCTAAGTGCGACAGTTGTTGTGTGAATTGTGCTCCATTTTAGACCTTCCTTGCCACCGTTGTTAAGTGAATCACTGACGGTGTTACATTTGTTACACGGTGGTTAAGTGAATCTGGCTTCCCCATTGACTTTGCTGGTCAGAATGTCACAAAAGGGGATCACGTGACACACACACACACACACACACACCGACACACTGCAACTGTCATAAATATACATGCTTGTTGCCAAGCATCCGAATTTTGATCCCGGGACCATGGGGGTGCTGCAACAGTCATAAGTGAAAACCGGTCATAAGTCACTTTTTTCAGTGCGCCATTGTCACTTCGAACAGTGACTAAATGAATTGTAGTAAGTTGAGGACAACTTGTAATATGAAGAAAGCTACAGGATGGGCCAAAATTAAGAAAAAAATATATATCTTCAAGATTTCATGCTAATGCCACTTACACAGAGTGTAAGTGTACACTCTGTACTTATGTACAGTATGTGTACAATATACAGAATTATGTATACTCTATATACTTAATTTTGTATTTATTTATTTTGTCATGTTCATGTAGTGTATATTGGAGGCGATGACCCTTTGAGAGCTGTAGGCAACAAAATTTCATTTTAATATATGCCGATTAGTGTACATTTAAAGTGACAATAAAGTTAGTCTGAAGTCTAGTAACATGGTTGTCAAGCGAATCTGGCTTCTCCGTTGACTTTGTGTTAGAAATTCTGTTTTAACCGCAGAGCAAACAGTCACCATGTGCTTTACTGCTCGATTGTTTAACTGTAACAGGAAACAGGAAACTACTTAGAACAAAAGAGCATAGAGTATATACCATAGAGCAGCGGTCATCAACTGGTGGTCCGTGAACCACTGGTGGTCCACAAGAAAATTTTGGTGGTCCACAGAAAAATTATTTGCAGTTTTTATATTGCACTAAATCAGGGGTCCTCAAACTATGGCCCCTGGACTGGATACGTGCAATGAACGGTTGTGTTGCTGCAGAGAGTCTCCCCTTTCGGGGTCTTCTTGTGTCGGTCGGAGGGGGGCAGAAATTTGAACTTGGGGTCTGCTTCAGCCTCCTGGTGCAGAGCATTGGGCGAAGGCTGGAGGGAAGTATCGCTGGTGGCAAAGAGCCAGAAGGCCTTGTTCCAGTGGGACAGCATCATGGCCTGGAACTGGTTGATCATCTCAGCCCTCTGAGCTTCCAGGTGCCTGTACCTGGCCTTCCACTCCTGCAGGTCTTCCCTCTGCTTGGAAATCCTATGCTCATAGTCCTCAGTGAGGTACTTCTGCTGAGCCTCCTTCTTGGTCAGATCCAATTTGAACTGAGCTGTTTTGCCAACTCTTTCTTGTGGTGGCTGCTTAGCTCCAACAACTGCTTCCTGGTGCCCTAAGGAGCTCGGGCGGGGAGGCGAGGAGTAGCGAGTAGAGGCTGGCAAGGCGCCCCTCGAAGTGAGTGACATCGAATTGGCCATGCCCACCCAGTCACATGCCCATCTAGCCACGCCCACCCAGCCGGTCATTAGGCAGGTCATATTAATGGTCTGTGGGATTTAAAATTATGGAATTTAGTGGTCCCTGAGGTTCAAAAGATTGGTGATCCCTGCCATAGAGCACTGCATAAGGCAATCTTGAGCTACAAGGCCCAGATTTGGGGAAAGCCACCTTCAATTTCCTCTAGGCATTCTCCTTGGACAACCTAAGAAGGTCTTTGCTTCTCTCCATGGGTGAACAACAGAAGAGACTCGTTCATCTGGAATTAATGGCCAACACACTGGACAATCAGTGGACATTTGCAGGCAAAATGGGGCTGTGCTAAACTACAGGCTACTCCTCTAATGGTAAACCTATGGCACGTGTGCTGGAAGTGGCACGCAGAGCCATTTCTCCGGGCACGCAAGCTGTCGCCCGTTGTGCACCGGCCAGCTGGTCTTCATGTGTGCGAGAGTGCCGGAAACCAGAAGAGCAGCCGCCCGGTGCTCATGCACACGCCAAGAAGATGATCTTCTGTTTCTGGTGCACACATGCTCACCGGCCAGCTGGTCTTCGCGCGCATATGCTCGCCAGAAACTGGAAGACCAGCTGGCCTGAAACTGGGCTCTTCTGGTTTTCAGCACGCATGCTTGTGGCCCCATTTCGGCGCCGAAAGGTTTACCAACACTGGGCTAGTCCTTGACTTACAACAGTTCGTTTAGTGATCTTTCAAAGTTATGGCACTGAAAATGACTCATGACCGTTTTTCACACTTAAGACCATTGCAGCATCCTCATGGTCACATGATCAAAATTCAGATGCTTGGCGACTGACTCATATTTAGGGCGGTTGCAGTGTCCCTGGGTCACCTTTTGCGACCTTCTGACAAGTAAAATCAAGGGGGAAGCCAGATTCACTTAACGTCCGTGTTACTAACTTAGCAGCTGCAGTGATTCAGTGAATAACTGTGGCAAGAAAGGTCGTAAAACGGGACGACATTCACTGAACAACTGTCTCGCTTAGCAAGAGAAAATTTGGACCTAATTGTGATCGTAAGTTGAGGACTACTTGTACTGCCTTCCGGAACAGAATTGACAATAAAATCGCCAATATTAGGGGGGGGGAAATCCTTATATGATGTTCTCACCTAAAAAGGGAAAGACTTGACTTGACTTGACTTGAATTCTTTATTGGCCAAGTGTGATTGAACACACAAGGAATTTGTCTTTGGTGCATACGCTCTCAGTGTACATAAAAGAAAAGATACATTCATCAAGAATCATAAGGTACAACACTTAATGATAGTCATAGGGAACAAATAAGCAATCAAATCAGTCACTCATGCCTTGGTTACGTCACGCCTGGACTACTGTAACGCTCTCTACATGGGGCTCCCCCTGAAGAGCACCCGGAGGCTCCAGCTGGTGCAGAATGCGGCCGCGCGGGTGATTATGGGAGCGACGTGGCGCTCCCACGTAACACCTCTCCTGCGCGAGCTGCATTGGCTCCCGGTGGTCTTCCGGGTGCGCTTTAAGGTGCTGGTTCTCATCTTTAAAGCGCTCCATGGCTTAGGGCCAGGGTATTTGCGAGACCGCCTGCTGCTACCAATAACCTCCCACCGGCCAATACGCTCTCACAGAGAGGGCCTCCTCGGGGTGCCGTCGGTCAGGCAATGTCGGCTGGCGGCCCCCAGGGGGCGAGCCTTCTCTGTGGGGGCACCCGCCCTGTGGAATGAGCTGCCTCCTGGAATACGACTGATCCCAGACCTCCGGACCTTCCGTAAAGCCCTGAAGACGTTTTTATTTCATCAAGCCGGCCTAGCCTAAATGGTTTTTTAATTGGGATTTTAAATTTTATGGATTTGGGGTTTTAAATTTGGGTAGCCAATGATTTAATTCTTTTAATTATCTTAACTTTTGCATTTGTATGTTTTTTTAATTTTGGCTGTTCACCGCCCTGAGTCCCTTCTGGGAGAAGGGCGGTATACAAATTAAATAAATAAATAAATAAATCATACTAGGAAATAATATGAATTGTAAGGATACCAGCAACAAAGTTATAATCATGCAATCATAAGTGGGAGGAGATGTGGGATAGCGACGATGAGAAGATTAATAGTAATAGTAATGCAGCCTTAGTGAATAGTTTGACAGTGTTGAGGGAATTATTTGTTTAGCAGAGTGATGGCGTTCAGGAAAAAACTGTCCTTGTGTCTAGTTGTTCTGGTGTGCAGTGCTCTATAGCGTCGTTTTGAGGGTAGGAGTTGAAACAGTTTATGTCCAGGATGCGAGGGATCTATAGATATTTTCACAGCCCTCTTTTTGACTCGTGCAGTATACAGGTCCTCAGTGGAAGGCAGGTTGGTAGCCATGATTTTTTCTGCAGTTCTGTAGAACAGGAAAAAGGAACAAAAAATTATTTAGGAGACTACAGGAACTGTCCTCTGAGTGAAGACTCCAGTGATCAGGGATCCGACTGTAAATCTAATTGTGTTTTCCTTCAGCTGTCACTGCTTATTCATCACATTAGACAGCAGGATTGTTGCTGTAATCCTGTTAATCTCACAGGGCTAGGAACTCTCACAGTGGCCAACGGCAATTGTGGAGAGTGAGTGGGAGAGTCCAAAAGACAACGTCTGAGTCAGGGCAATTTTATTTTATTTTTTTTGTAGTTTACTATCGGTGTTCACCCAGGTCGCAAATTGCCCTGGGTGTGGCATCAATATATTTAGAGCTATGATACTTCCCATATATAAAAGGGTGTGGATTTTATAATGGGTGACTAGGAAGAGACCACAGAGGTCATATAGGGACCATAAGGTTCATAGAGATCATACCTATGGATATGATCTACATAGGAACCATGATAGTAGTGCAGTGGTTGGAATACAGTATTGCAGCCTAATTCTGCCCACTGCTAGGAGTTCAATCCTCACCAATCAGGATTGACTCATCCTTCCAAGGTTGGTAAAATGAGGACCCAGATTGTTGGGAGCAGGGGTGGGCTTCAAAAATTTTAGCAAGGGGTTCTCTGCCTGGTTGCTAGGTGGGTGTGCCCATGGTCAGTGTTGGCCATAGTTGGCCTCCTGCACCACGGCAAGGGGTGGCATTTTTGCCCTCCCCAGGCTCCGGAGGCTTTCCTCGAGCCTCCGGGAAGGTGAAAACGGCCTCCCCAGGCTCCGGAGGCCCTCTGGAGTCCGGAAACAGGCCCATTTCTGGCCTTTCCCAACTTCCGGAGAGGCCTGTTTTTCACCCTCCCCGAGCCTCTGTGCACACCATGCGCTTACCTGCATTCAAAACAGGCCGTGTGGGGATTCCTGGGAGAGGCCGGGTGGGGCCAGCCAGAAGTGGGATTTGGGGGTTCTCCGAACTGCACAGAATCTTAGCTAGAGGTTCTCTCGAACTCCTGCGAACCTCCAGCAGCCCATCCCTGGTTGGGAGCAATATGCTGACTCTGTAAACCGCTTAGAGCGGGCTGCAAAGTGCTAGATAAGTCTAAGTGCTATTGCTATCTACCACAGAACACAATATTCTACAGGGAGGCCTAGCACTATCTTGGCACTGATGGTGTTACCTAGTTTGGTAATGAAATGTCTGCATGAAAACAACCATGCTCAGAGAGCACCAAAGACCCCACAGTTCAACTCTAAACTTCAATTGTTTTATTGGTACCACAGAGGTCATTTAGACTGATGCTGGCTCAATGCTAAAGCATGGTCAAAAGATGGTCATCCAAGTCGCTGTTAGAAAACCTCAGAGTGGAGAGTCCATCAGTGTCCTAGGAAAACTATTTCACTGCTTCATGCATCTACTTTCATGAAGTTCCTCCTTGATAGCCGAAATCTTCTTTTAATTTAAACATTTTGGCTCTTGTCTTCCTCTTTTTCCTTAGCACTTATGTTTCTCAACATTCAGCAACATTAAGATGAATGGACTTCAACTCCCAGAATTCCACACTGGGGAATTCTGGGAGTTGAAGTTCACCCATCTAAAAAGTCGATGAGGTTGAGAAATACGGTCCTAGAGGGACCATCCTCTTCCTTCAAGAGACCTTGAAGACTGAATTTTCTAATGTAATCATTCCACATTCAAAGTCAGCAGCTTTAGAAAAGAGGTACTGGAAGAAGACCAGCATCCTCCCCCCTCTCCCCCCCCCTCCCCGAAAAGACAAGAATATTATGCCGGTAGTTAATTGTCATTGAGGTAGCAGTTGACTTATTTCATCATAGTTTCAGATGATTTTTTTTTTAGTGCAGCGGTAATTATTGAAGCAAATTGACCTTGGCTTGAAAGTGGTGAGTCTTAGCGTAGGGCCAGATATGTGTGAGATGTTTGTGGCGTTGCAAGGATGCTTCGTGTTAAGTGCCTTAATATTTGATGAAAAGGTTATTTACCTGAGAGGATGGGTCCTTCAGGTGAAAGCGACTTTGCTGGCAGTAAAAAGGGTTTTACAAGCAATATAACCAATCCAATTGACTCAACTTTGCTCTGTTGTTCTTAGCAACGGGTAGATTAAGACATTGTAGGAGGAGAGCTGGGTTAATCCTTCTAGTCTAGTGGATTACCGTACTTTTCGGAGTGTAAGACATACTTTTTCCCCCCTAAAAGAGGGGAGAAATGGTGGTGCATTTTACACACCAAATACAGCCATTTTTGGCCTCCCAAAACCCCACCTTGTGCGTCCCGTTTTTGCAAAAAAAAACGGGATGCACAGAGGATTTGGGAGGTCTGCAGAGTGCTCCTGGGGGCCAGGGAAGGCAAAAACTTTATTTTTCTTTCTTTTCTTTCTTCGAAATCTTGGTGCATCTTATACTCCGGTGCGTCCTATAGTTTGAAAAATATGGTAAGTTGAGACTGGCTACCTGACTGGAAGGATAATGCTCAAATCTTGGGAATTTATGTATAGAATGTTTTTGTCCTCTATGTACTAAGTGATTTATGCCTTTTTTACTTCAGCTTTTACTTGAAATCTCATCTTTTCTAATTGTTGTTGTTTTTAGTTGCTAAACCATGTCCGATTCTTCGTGACCCCATGGACCATAGCACACCAGGTCCCTTGTCCTTTATTGTCTCCTGGAGTTTGCCCAAATTCACGTTCATTGCATCAATGATACCACCTACCCATCTCCTCCTCTGCCGTCCCTTTCTCCTTTCGCCTTCCTTCTTTTCCCAACATCGGGGGTCTTTTCCAAGGAATCCTCTCTTCTCATTTAGATAGCCAAAGTGTTTGAATTTCAGCTTCAGGATCTGTCCTGCCAAGGAACCTTCCAGGGTTGATTTCCTTTAGGACATTTCTAATTTTACTCTCATTGAAGGCAGCATGGGCTTATGGGATTGATTGGTTGATTGATTGGTTGATTGACTGATTATATTCCATCAAATCGTTTTTGACTTCTAAGTGACCACATAGATTTTCTCAGGTTCCAATCTGGGTCGATCACTGGAATCAGAGGTTTAGCCTTCCAAGCTTTCAGACACATGCTGGAGCCCATCCTCAGAGAATGGGCTCCAGCACGAGTCCGAAAGCTCGGAAGACTAAGCCTCTGGTCCCGGTGACCGACCCAGATTGGATCCTGCAACATTATCCAGGGACATGTAGATTTGCATGTGCAGATCACCCATGATGACATCGTGGTGGGTGGGCGGAGCCTCCCCTATAGAACCGGACTGAACTGGGACAACCCACCACTGGTCTGAAGTAGGATAATTTAAGCTCATTTGTACCTTAAGTGAGATGTCTGGGTTAATTTGTTTGGTGAGCCATAGGATTTTTTTTCCTTGGGTATAAACCCATGATGGCGGGTGGCACGCAGCGCCCTCTCTGTGGGCATGTGAGCCATCACCCCAGTGCAGCTCCGCTGCGCATGTGCACACACCTCCCACTGCACAGCTGGTCTTCGGGTCTCTGCTGTGCATGTGGGGGCGGGGGGGCTTGCTCACACATTCATGGGGCGGGGCGCGTACAGAGTGGTGGGGAGCATGCAGGGGCCAGGCGTGCATGCACTGGAGGTGGGTGCGTGTGGGGGGCCGGGGCAGGGGCATTTGGGAGGTTTGGGTGCACACGCACCTGTGAGCTTTGGGCACTCGGTCCAGAAAAGGTTAGCCATCACTGGTATAAACTATATTCTCAAGAGTCTTCTTCAACACCTAAGGTCAAAAATGTTCCCGAGTCTATTATATATTTTAATGCATTTAATGGCAATGTGTGAAAAGCTGGCATTGCCTAGAATGCCTAGGAAATCTATAGAAACTATCGTACTTTAGGCAAAGGATGAAATGTCTGTGTTATTTTAATATATATATATACTTTCCCTAGGCCATTGTATATAATACCTAGGCATTATGCAGAATGACAAGAGCTATTTAGGCAAAGTATGAAAAGAGAGTCAAAAAGAAGGTAGGGTTACAATGAGGTTACAAAAAGAGGTTACAATGAAAACTGAGCCCAAAATTTCTATTGCTAAGTGAGACAGTTGTTAAGTGATTTTTTTCCTCATTTTATGAGCTTTCTTGCCACAGTTATTAAGTGAATCACTGCAGTTGTTAAGTTAGTAACACGGCTGTGAAGTGAATCTGGTTTTCCCTTTGACTTTGCTTGTCAGAAGGTCACATGATCCTGGGACACAGCACCTGCCATAAATAGGAATTAGTTGTCAGGTGTCCAAATTTTGATCATGTGACATGGATGCTGCAACAGTCGTAACTGTGAAAAATGGTCATCAGTTACTTTCTTCAGTGCTGTTGTAACTTCGAACAGTCACTAAATGAACTGTTGCTATTAGAGGAGTACCTGTATTGAAAAAAACGTGTATGAATATGAAAGAAGAAATGCAAAATAAAATCCATGACTTTCTTACTGGGAAAAACAAACAAGAGACCGTACTTGTTGCAAAAACGAAGTTTAGAAAGACATTTTAGTGGGAGTGTTTTATTACATTGTGGGTTTGCCTTTTGGCATTGCATAAAATGCCTAGGAAATGTGTGAAACATTAAGCGTTTCATACTTTGACGTCTTTTTTTTTGGCATTCTATAGATTTCCTAAACCACCTATAAAATGCCTAATTTCATTCATTGACGGCAACATATTATATACCAAGATGATGACATATCAAAAAACCCACCATGGACAAATGAGATTGTGAAGGTGGTTAGAACTAGCAGCCAATATGACCTGTTTGGTCAGGAATGAGACAATAAGTAGTTTATAAACAATTGCAAATTTTCTGTGGACTTGTTGCTGAAAATGGAAAAAAAAGTGAAACTGTTTTTTGTGGATTTGATGATTAGAAAAATATAGAATTGGCCTGAAGGGATCATTGTAATGTTAAGAAGGAAGCAAGGACTGTGTAACTGTTACCAAAAAAAAGCTTAAAAATAGCTTGCTTAACTTTTTTCTTTCTTTTTAACTATTCTTTTCTGCAACTTCTCTTTTTCTTTTTCTTTACTTCTATATTCTTTTCTTTATGTATTTTTTCCCTATATTTTAAATTTTCTATATCTGTAGCTGCTCAGAATTGCTTGGATAGTGAGACGGACAACGTATAAATTTAATAAATATTTTACCTTTTAGCTATGTAGATTTTTTAAAATAAAGTTATTTATTTCCTAGTATTTCATTAAATTATGCTCAGCCCTGTAGTTTTGAAGGGATAGCCCCTTGGGGGAAAAAAATCCATGTGTCCCATTATCTTCTGAAAAAGACATGCATTAAAGAGGACTTGAGGCTAAGGATAACCTGCAGGATACATTATGATTTAATGATATAATTTATCCTTGTTTTAAAAAGTGAAATAAAAAAATACAGTTCTTAATGTTCTCCTGTTTTACATTGTAGGAAGTTAGCACCCACCCCTCTCCTAGAAGAATGAAATATTCTAGGAAATATTAAAGAGGCAGAATATTATATTTCCCTGGATGAGAAAAGGAGAAACATGTTTTTAAAGACAAAGCAGCTTCCTGCAGCTTCAGGGCGATGGGATTAAGACCTGGCCCTCAGGATATTGATAGGATTAGCCCTCTACCCATCTCACCACATGGCACCTGGGAAGATTACATTACCCAGCAAGGCTCAACCAAGCCTGGGACACAGACAGCCTACAGAGTTAGTTAAGACCCCCGCCCCCTGGGAGTCTGGCAGCCAATGGGATACATTTCTTGTACAGGAACAGGAAGCTCTAAGGTGGGGCCCAAGAGAGGGTATCTCTCTCTCTCTCTCTCTCTCTCTCTCTCTCTCTCTCTCTCTCTCTCTCCTTCTCCCTCCCGCCCTCCCTCTCTCTCTCTCTCTCTCTCTCTCTCTCTCTCTCTCTCTCTCTCAAACCATGAGGTCCTGTCCACCATTAAAAACCATCTTTCTAAACAGCCGCCATGTTTCCAGTGTCTTTCTCCCCCCTTGGAACTGAACCCAGATGGACATTTCTTCCAAAAACATTAAAGACAACGAAGAACATGCAATAAACTGCCTGGTACTAGGGTTACTGGTTTCCTTGCACGTTTGTTCCTTGTTGGTAAGAGAAGAAACTTGATTTGTTGACATTCCGGTAATAGCTTCTGTTGTAATGGTTGATGAGATAATAACCAGCAATTGAGGTTACCTAAGAACATGAGGTTGAAGGAAGGAGCGGTAGAAAGCACAACAGGAGGTTACAAAATTGGGTTGTGACCAAGTTAGGAACAAAACGAACTTGAAGTTTGGTGCTAGGGAATTTATTAGAATTTTTGTCTTTTCAAGCAACTTTGCAAAGTTATAAAGGAAGAGTACAGGCAGTCCTCGACTTACAACAGTTTGTTTACCGACCGTTCAAAGTTACCACGGCACCGAGAAAAGTGACTTACCACCATTTTTCACACTTAACGGCCATTGCGGCATCCCCATCGTCACATGATTTACATTCTGATGCTTGACAACTGACTCACGTTTATGACGGTTGCAGTGTCCCGGAGTCACATAATCCCCTTTTGCGACTTTCCAACAAGCAAAGTCAGTGGGGAAACCCGATTCACTTAACAACCAATTGTCAGGCCTGGAAGCTAACTCTTCCTCCACTGACTAATATGTTTAAATTCAGCGGGTCTCAACCAGTCCACAAACCCTGACATTTACTAATTTAAGAACTGCAGTGATTCGCTTAACAAATGTGGCGAGAAAAGTTGTAAAGTGGGGAAAAACTCACTTAACAAATTTCTCACTTAGCAACATAAATTTTGGGATCAACTATGGTCGTAGTTTTGTGGTCCACCAGCAGCCTGTGGAGCTGGCAGCAGAGTCAGTCAGTGAGGAGGCTGGGGAGGACAATGGGCCAGTCCTAGAGTCAGGGGAAGGCCCGAATGAGGGCTCTGCATCGGAGGCAGACATGGGGCCAGGACCATCTGGGAGTGATGCACGGACTCCGGAGCCTCCAGAGCAGTGGTTCTCAACCTGTGGGTCGGGACCCCTTTGGGGGTCGAATGACCCTTTCACAGGGGTCGCCTAACACCATTGGAAAACACATATTTTCAATGGTGTTAGGAATAATTTTATTGTTGGGGGTCACCACAACATGAGGAACTGTATTAAAGGGTTGCAGCATTAGGAAGGTTGAGAACCACTGCTCCAGAGGCTGACAGCAGAGAGGCAGAGGAACAGGAGGAGCCTGTTCCTAGTGCACGCATGCGAAGAGCTGCCAGAAGGCAAGAGCAGCTAAATCAAAAAGGATGACTCGGGAGTAAGGCCAGGAGATGATTGGCCCCTCCCATAAGGTTTAAAAGAGCAGCAAGGGCTCTTGGGCTCTTTATAGGAAAGCAACATTGCTACATTTGTTTCTTGTTGGCATCTCTTGTTTCTGAACTCCATGGGGCTTTGCCAAGAAAAGCCTTTGGCAGCATGCCAAAGAAGACAAAGGTTTGTGATAAAGCCGAAGGACTTTTTCTGAAGGACTTGTTTTGGAATTAAATTGGACTAAGCTGAGAATGAAATAATTCTCAGCTATTCTAATAAAATATGTTTGTTTAGGACTGATTGTGTCTGATAATAACTACTTGGGCCTAGGTTAAGGGCTGCCTGTATCTGTTGGTGCAGTGTTTCTCAACCATGGCAACTTGAAGACCTATGGACTTCAATTCCCAGAATCCTCTTAGAGAAGACAGCCAGCTGGGGAATCCTGGGAGTTGAAGTCCACAGCTCTTCAGGTTGCTGAGAAACACTCTTGGTGTGTCACAAGCTAAACCCTATTGCTGAGTTAGCTTTTGGCAACTTACCAGTTACAAGCCACAGCTTCCTTTGTTTACTTTTAAGTTACCTGTCTCTTTCGCAGAAAAGGGTGTTAGCCCTTAAAATAAATACTTCATTTTTTTTTAAAAAAAAGGCAAAACATGCATGTCAATGGTGGGTTCCAACCGGCTTTACTACCGGCTCTCTTCGCGTGTGATCACCCTTGCGGCCCATTGCACCCCATTTTGGGCCTTGAAAGCCTCCTGCACCAACATGCACCCCCCACACACACGCATGCGCCCCGGCCCTCTAGGCATGCGTGCATGCATCTGCCCATGCACCCCACCCCCCACGCATGTGTGACAGAGACCCGAAGAGCAGCTGTCCGGTGGGAGGCACGGGCACATGCGTGCTACAGCTGAGTCAAGGACAATCTCCTGCAGCACTCTGGCAGCCACTCTGGCAGGCAGGTGGCTGTCCAGGCCCAGAACGGAGTGCTGGGACGGGGAGACGCCCCATTTTTGGTAGGGGCACCATAAGCCAGTCCTTTGTTATTTTCAGGCTGGTCCCACGAGCCAGATCTAAGCACCCCGCGGGCTGCATCCAGCCGGTGGGTCTTTACTTTACTTTTACTTTTATTTGATTTATATACCGCCCTACTCCCGAAGGATTCAGGACGGTGAACAGCCAACAATAAAATACATACATACATACATACAAAATTTAAAAAGCAGAAATAAAATTGAATTAAATAGTTTGGTCCAGACAGATTAAACCCCAATCAATTTAAAACAAATTAAACTTTGAATATTAAAAATATTAAAAAATATTATTTTTTAAATATTTAAAAAGAGGGAGAAAATTTGGCCAGGCCCGCCTGGCGAAATAAAAAGGGTCTTGAGTTTGACGCTCCTGCTCTAGAGCCTTTTGGAGGCTTGCCAAATTCAGGGGGAAAATGAGTGGATTTTAATCTCCTTGCTTTCAGGGAGTTCGCTCCTCTGAGAAAAAAAAACACCAGATTTTGGAAGCATGCATGCATTACGCCGGTAGGTAACTTGATCCAGCCCAGCTGGAAGGATCCCGGAATGTGCTTGGTTCCGTTTTATCACAGCCTGCTTTTGAAAAACCTGGATTTATTATAGGTCACTTTATTCCCCCATCTTCAAGCCAGGCTTCTTTGCTGGTGGAAAGGAATTCCCTCTGCCCAGCAAATCCTCCACTCTGCTTCATGGCTGAACAGAACAGAAGAACAGAGTTGGAAGGTCTTCTGGTCCAGGGGTCTCCAACGTTGGCAACTTTACGACCTGTGGACTTCAATTCCCAGCATACCTCAGCCAGCGCATTCACTTTTTTTTTTTTTTTTAATTTGATTTGATTTATATGCCGCCCTTCTCCGGAGACTCAGGGCGGCTTACAGTGCGTTAAGCAATAGCCTTCATACTTTTGTATATTTATACAAAGTCAGCTTATTGCCCCCACAAACTGGGTCCTCATTTCACCTACCTTAGAAAGGATGGAAGGCTGAGTCAACTTAACAGCTGTGGCCAAAAAAAGTCGTAAAATGGGGGCAAAGCTCACTTAACAAATGTCTCACTTAACAACTGTCTCACTTAACAGAAATTTTGGGCTCAATTTTGTTCGTAACTCGAGGACTACCTGTATGTTTCCCCTTAGCAATTGTGTTATTAACCACCTGCAGTGACGGCCAGTAAGGTCGTAAAATGGGGCAAAACTCCCTTAACAACTGACTTGCTTAGCAGTCTAAATTTTGGGCTCCCTTGTGGTCGTAAGTCGAGGACTACCTGTATCCTTTCCCAGCTTTTTTTAACAAACGTCGTTGAGGCCTGGTGTTGCAGGAATTCTAGTGTGGGAAGGAAGGACCTTTCAGTTCCTCCGCTCTGTGCTGGAATTCAGATTACAACATCTGTGGTTTAGTAACGCTCTTAGTTTAGCCGCCCTCAGCCGCAAGCATTTGTGTGCAAGTGCTGTCGTGGGGGCAGGTCACACAGTGCTTGACCCTTGCGCTGAATGTGGGCATTGGTGCCAAGAGTCTTAACAAAAAATTACAGTATAATGGTTCCCCCCCCCTCCCCCCTTTATAGCTCTTTTGGACAAACCCCATCGAGCTAATACGGTAATTTGTTTTTTGCGGAGTTATTTAATACAATTTATTTATACGTTCTTAGCTTTAAGGAGGAGGCTTTGGTTCCAGTTGATTAGTTGTGGGTGCCTATCGTTGAGTTCGGCTTTTGATTCATGTTTGTATTTTTGTATTTTGATTCTTTTTTCAAATTGTTTGGATTGTTGCTGCCAACCGGAGGCTGTTGGGATTGGAGCAAAATATTAGTACAGTCAAATGAATAAATATCAACACTGTCAAAACAGATTGGTTGATTATGAGCCATCGAGTCAGTGTTGATGCTTAACAACGAGAGATTTTATCCATATCATTCATATATATATATATATATATATATATATATATATATATATATATATATATATATATATGAGAGAGAGGGGGGAGAGAGAGAGAGAGAGATGTCAGCATTCTGATGCTGCCATAAAAAGACGAGGCTTGACTTTTCACCTACTTATTTCTCTGTAGATAATATCCCCTAGGAGATGGGATAGTGGGGGGAACATTCCTGTGGGGTGAGGTCAGAAGCTGGGGAGACTGACTTGGAAGATGGCCAATGAGAAGATGAGAATTGGGGAACGGAAAGGGAAGGGTTTGGGGGTCAGAGGATTAGTATCGGCTACGACGAAGTCAGGGTTAGATCTGTCGTACTCAATAAATGGAATATTTCAGCAAAGATTAATTGTTTGGGAGTGCAATTTATTTGAGATGACATCGAAACCTGATAGATAGCCGATACTAACCCTCTGACCCCCAAACCCTTCCCTTTCCTTTGAGATGACATCGAAACCTGACGTGTGTGTGTGTGTGTGTGTGTGTGTGTGTATCTATATCTATATCTATATCTATATCTATATCTATATCTATATCTATATCTATATCTATATCTATATCTATATCTATATCTATATCTATATCTATATCTATATCTATATCTATCTCCATCCCCTTTGTTGAGGGAGGGCTGTTCAATTTTTGACATAGATGGCCTCTTTGACTCCTCTTTCAAACCAGCGATCTTCTCTAGCCAAAATGTGGACTTCGTTGTCTTCAAACGAGTGGCCTGTGTCTTTTAAATGCAGATGGACTGCTGAATCTAGTCCTGATGTGTTTGTTCTCCTATGTTGTGCCATGCACTTATGAAGTGGTTGTTTTGTTTCCCCAGTGCCCTCTCTCAACCGAGGGGGAGGGATAAGACATCATCTATCTCCAATTTACAACACAGTCCTTTCAACACTTCCAAGAAGGCTCCACACCCATTTGCACCACTCAGGTGTCCCTGATGACACAGATAAACCTCCAGGTGACCTTAATGACCTGCTAAAAGAATGCAAATGTCTAGCTGTCTGCAAGGAGTATATGCCCCAGCCTCCAGTCAGAGCTGAAGAAGATTCTTAGATGAGAAGCGAAACGTCTTCAAAGAAAAAACAAGGAAGTCCAGTTGCCTCTTGAAAAAGCGCCTTTGGGACAACCCTGACCTGGATGACTGAGCATCTCCATAGACATGACAGTGGAAGGGCTTCCAAATATCCCATTAGAAAAATACACTCTCTTGTGGTTGGTGTTTCATGCCGAAATGTCTCGCTTCTTGGATGAACAAGTGCAGTTCCTTCTGGCTCTTGTGCTATATTAAAACCAGACTTGTGGAAGCAAGCAGATGTTACACAAATAGTATTAAGCACGGGAAGTGAGGAAGTATCTCGGAGTTGCTATTTTCGATATCCGTAGGCAACGTTCTCTTGAAAACCTTTGCCAGGCTTTCTGTACACAGGAAACCTTCTCGTTTGCCAGACGGGGGATATCTATCCAGAGTGGAATGATGCATTGTGAGGAGAG
This sequence comes from Pituophis catenifer annectens, assembly GCF_029215685.1. Lineage (NCBI taxonomy): Eukaryota > Metazoa > Chordata > Lepidosauria > Squamata > Colubridae > Pituophis > Pituophis catenifer. Next base: position 3,697,795 of record NW_027256881.1, read on the forward strand.
CATGGATATCTAGAAGAGCTTTCCTCCTATTTATTTATTTGTATCCCACCTTTCTTAGTTTTACAAATAATTCAAGGCGGTGAACACATACAATTTTTTTTTTTTAAATTTGATTTATATGCCGCCCTTCTCCGGAGACTCAGGGTGGCTTACAATGTGCTCAGCAATAGCCTTCATCCTTTTGTATATTTATACAAAGTCAGCTTATTGCCCCCACAAACTGGGTCCTCAATTTACCCACCTTAGAAAGGATGGAAGGCTGAGTCGACCTTGAGCCTGGGGAGAATTGAACTCGCAGTAATTGCAGGCAGCTGGATGTTAAATGCTAACTTAGGAGGCATTAGCCACCTACGCCACTCAGGCTCCTTCCTTCTCCTATTTTCCCCACAACAAGAACTCTCTGAAGTGGGTTGGGCTGAGAAAGAGGGACTTCCCCCAAAGCCATCCAGCTGGGTCTCACGGCTTAAGGTGAGACTAGAACTCACCAGTCTCCTGGTGATTGGCCCAAAGCCACACAATCAGCTTTCACGTAAGGTGGAACTAGAAGTCACGGTGATGGGCCTGTATTGCACATGTTTTGCCCCCTGGAGTTATTTGTAAAAATAATAAAGGTGGGAATTAAAATAACAAAACACGGTAAATAATAAAAATAAAGTCTTGATACATCTGGTGAAAATACACTACTACTCTACTATAAGAGACACTTTTTTGTCTCCCAAAAGGTGGTGAAAATGTCTGCATCTTATAGACCGAATATTGCCGAAGCCCCACCCACCCGCTGGCCGTTTTTTGGGCCTCTGCATGCCCCGTTATTGGGTCTTTTTTAGGCCTTTTCTCAGACCATTTTCTAGGCTTTTTTTCGGCCCATTTTTTCAGGAAAAAATGGGCCGGAAAAAAAAGCCTCGAAAACAGGCTGAAAAAGCCTCTAAATGGACCAAAAAAATAAAAGCCCCCAAAACTGGCCTAAAAAAGCCTTGAAAATGGGCCAAAAACAGATTGGAAATGGGCTGAAAAAAGAGAGGCCAAAAACTTTTTTTTTTTTTGCTTTAATTTATATGCCGCCCTTCTCCGGAGACTCAGGGCGGCTTACAATGCGTTAAGCAATAGCCTTTATACTTTTGTATATTTATACAAAGTCAGTTTATTGCCCCCACAATCTGGGTCCTCATTTTACCTACCTTAGAAAGGATGGAAGGCTGAGTCAACCTTGAGCCTGGTGAGATTTGAACTTGCAGTAATTGCAGACAGCTGATGTTAATAACAGTGCTTTAGTCCACTGTGCTACTAAGGCTCTTTTTGTTGTTCTTTTCCTCTTCTAAATTTAGGTGTGTCTTATAGTTAGATGCGTTTTATAATCCAAAAAATACGGTATATAACCTATAGATTTGGAAATGTCCCAGCTGGAATAGAGTCAGCTTGCTTCCTTCCACAGGGTGGAGCAAAGTTGTTGAGGGTAAAACTGCCCTCTGCAAAGTGGTGCAACGGACCAGTCAGCGAGTAGATACGTTGCTTAGCAAAACACACAGATACTCACAGACTCTGAACATTTAAAGAAAAATAAACAGTCTTTACTTGTAGTAAAACAGAACAAACTTGGCTTCTCAAAACAAAGATAACACTTCTTCAAATAATCACGGTTCAACACAAAAACGTAGTTTGCTTACAATTCCAGTTCTCTTCAGTAACACAGACACAGTTCCTTTCGGCAGTTCAACCTTTCTCATAGCAGGAGCAGAAGTGAATGAACTTCCTGCCTTCTTTTATGTCTGCTTAGCACAGCCAATTAGTCATCTTGTAGCAGTTAAAGTTACAGAACATAGTTTTCTATATATTATCTACCCAAACATGGTTTTTAGATAAAGCAAAATCAAAATGTGTAATTAATAGCTATTGGTTAAAGGGACTGAGTAAAATTTGGAACAAATTTGTTAAAATTTTAATTCCAGATATAATTTTCTTAGGGAAGACAATTGAAAATTGGCCGATTAAAACTAATATAAGTCGTGATAGGGTAATGGAAGATGAAAATATACAAACTATAATAGATTGGTTAAAAACTTCAGAAAATGAAAGGAGGAAAAAAGAAATCATTGAAAAATTGGGTTTAGGCTGGTTTGAAAAAATACAGATAGAAAAATGGACTAAGAAGGTAAGGGACAATTGTTCGATAAGTAGAAGTAAAACTGAATTTGAATATTTAGTATTCCAAATTATGAAAGATGAAATTGGGCTAATTGGTTGCATTTTGATCCAGCAGAAATACTCGTACCCCATCATCCTTTTCTTCCACATCTAAGCTGGTTTATCTATCGTTTTAAAACAAATTAAGATCACTTCAGGAAGATAAGCAGCACATCGATAAATGTGTATCAAGACATATCCTAATACTATATTTAATCCGTTTTTTTAAAGGATTTTTTTTGGCAGAGAGGAAATGCCTCAGAAATAAGACAGGGAAATTACCTTTTCCTTCCAAATCTATGTTCTCTAGTGCCAAGGGCAAACATACGCCAGGATTTGTTTGTTTGTTTTTCAATTGAGGATTGAGAGAAGAAGAAGAAAAGTTGTAGCAACTGCAGAGTTAATAGACATGGGTGCGTCGCAAAGGAGTAAATCTTGAGTTTTCACAAGTACAGAGAAATTCCTTGTATGTTGAGCCGCTGTGGCGCAGTGGTTAGAGTGCAGTACAGCAGGCTACTTCTGCTGACTGCCGGCTGCCTGCAATTTGGCAGTTCGAATCTCCCCAGGCTCAAAGGTTGATTCAGCCTCCCCTCCTTCCGAGGTGGGTAAAATGAGGACCCAGATTGTTGGGGGCAAGAGGCTGACTCTGTAAACCACTTAGGGCTGTAAAGCACTATAAAGCGGTATATAAGTCTAAGTGCTATTGCTATTGCTATTGCTACCCTGTTTCCTCTAAAATAAGACATCCCCTGATAATAAGTCCAGTCAGGCTTTTGATCACATGCGCTAAAATGAGCGTCCCACCGAAAATAAGTCCTCCCCGAAAATATTTAAACGCAGAGCTGGAAATCAGGTAAGACGGCAAGAGGAGCCCCGTCTTGCTCCACGGGCCCCAAAATAATAAGACCTCCCCGAAAATAAGGCCAAGCGCTTATTTCAGGGTTCAAAAAAATATAAGACAGGGTCTTATTTTCGGGGAAACACGGTATATAAATGGCTTTGCTTTTGTAGTGTGGTGCCCCTTGGACTGCAAGGAGATCCAATCAGTCAATCCTAAAGCAAACCAACCCTGCCTGTCCTTTGGAAAGACAGATCTTGAAGCTGAAGCTCAAAGACTTTGGCCACCTGATGAGAAGACATGACTCCTTGGAAAATGGAATGGGACAACTTGGTGCGGCCAACTCTCTGTGGGACAATTCAACAGTTCAAGTACTTAAAATACTTTAAAAAGTAGTTTCATTTTTGTCATTCGCATTTCATTTTGTCCCTCCTTCTGCTGCATCCTTCCTTTCGTGATTCTGTTCCACCGTTTCTTCGATATTAGTGTAACTCTTGTCCTGCAACGAGTTGGCTGCAGCGAATTGACGGGGGCGAGTTGGCAGCAGCAAGTTGGCCATGCCAAGTTGTCCTAGACCCCCATTAGAAAAGACCTAATGAGGTTGGGAAAGATGGAAGGCAAAAGGAGATGGGGACTGCAGAGGATGAGATGGTTAGATAGAGAGTCATGGATGCAAGGAACATGAATTTGGGCAAAACTCCGAGAGAGAGTGGAGGACGGGGGAGGGGGGCTGGCATGGGGTTGCGAAGACTTGGCGATTAAACAACATATGAAGCACCGACTCAGCATATTTACTTGCTCCTTAACAGATGTTTTCTAATTTCACATGCTCTTCTTGGCAGAGGTATGGGAGCAGATGGAATAAGATGTAGAAATACTGTAAACGAGTCAGTGGGGAAGCCAGATTCACTTAACAGTCGTTCCTAACTTAATGCTGCTGTGATTGTGTGGCACGAAATGCCATAAAATGGGGCAAAACTCACTTAACAACTGCCTTGCTTAGCAACAGAACTTTTGGGCTCAATTGTAGCCGTACGCCGAGGACAACCAGTAAAGGAAAAGGTGGGAGCGTCATACTTTTCGACTTGCAACATTGTGAGAGAGCCTTGGTGCTCTCTGAGCTCGGTTGTTTTCTTCCAGACATTTCGTTACCCAACTAGATAACATCATCAGTGCCAGAAGGTAGTGGGGATTGCAGGGAAAAGGAGGAGGAGCAGGAAGAACTATAGCCGTGATGGCGAACCTATGGCACATGTGCCACAGGTGACACACAGAGCCCTCTCTGCGGGCATGCACATGTGCGGGCGCCTCCCGCTGGCCAGCTGGTCTTTGGGTCTCTGCCATGCATGCATGGGGGCAGGGTGCATGCCGGGGGTGCGCAGGGGTGGGGCGCATGCACGGGGGGTGCAGGTTTGTGCAGGAGACTTTCCAGACCCAAAATGGGACGCAGGGGTGTCACGGGAGGCCCCCCCATACCGTGTTTTGGCCCTGGAAACCCGCCTGCACCAATCTAGAAGCCAAAACAGGGCATGGGGGCGATGAGGCGTATGCGTGGGAGTGTGTGTGCATGCGCAGGGGCGCACGCATGCACGGGTGATGTGCGCACATGCATGGGGGAGCGTGCATTGCATTTTGGGGATTTGGGGACGCACATGCATTTGCGTGCACACGCTTTGGGTACTCGGCACCAAAAAGGTTAACCATCACTGGACTATAGGGTCCTCGGTGCTCTCTGAGCTTGGTTGTTTTCTTGCAGAAATTTTGTTATCCAAACTAGGTAACATCATCATCCATGCTAGTCAATCCTGAGCTACAAATATTTTCCTTTACTGAAGATTCCCTTAATGCAGCCTTTACAGTAAAGTAGAATCATCTCATCTGGTCGTCTTTCCTGTCTAGTCTTCCTCGTAAGGCCGACATCTACCCTGTGGTTTCTCTTATTCAGGCGGTGCTTTTGGTTTCATTCCAAAGAGGCCACACTAAGCCGAGTTTTTCTTCTCCTATGAGCGGTTTAGGGCAAGGAGGCTTGTAGATTGGACCACGGGGTTGAACGCTTGCACTTGGAAGCGATCTTTGCATTTTGTCTGGGATTACCGTAAAAACCTCATTTTCGTTTTTTCCAAATTACCTCATTCCTCTGACAGCCGTCTACACCCTATATCTTTATAGGTTCCACATTGAAGTAGAAAATTCCAGGCGAACAGCAAGGATCAACGGTGACCTCATTTTAATAAGGGCAGCGGGCTCTTCATTTCTATAGAGAGATTGCTGCCTCTTTATTTTTTTAAACAGTGCTTAACTTAAGACACACATATAGGCTAGGAGAAATGTCCTAATCGGTACAGGTGGTCTTGACAATGGAATGGAATGGAATGGAATGGAATAACAGAGTTGGAAGGGACCTTGTAGGTATTCTAGGACAATCCCCTAGAATAGTGATGGCTAACCTTTTTGTTGTTGTGTGTCAAAAGTGGAGGGAGCACCGGGGGGGGGGTGGTCGTGCACATGCGTGCCCACACCCATAATTAAATGCGCCCTGCGCATGTGCATCCGACACCCCCCCCTGCGCAATCCCCACTTTTGGCACACAATTGCACGGTGGGCCTTGGTAGCACAGTGGACTAAAGCACTGTTATTAACATCTGCTGCCTGCAATTACTGCAAGTTCAAATCTCACCAGGCTCAAGGTTGATTCAGCCTTCCCTCCTTTCTAAGGTAGGTAAAATGAGGACCCAGATTGTGGGGGCAATAAGATGCCTTTGTATAAAATATACAAAAGTATGAAGGCTATTGCTTAACGCATTGTAAAGCCACCCTGAGTCTCCGGAGAAGGGCAGCATATAAATTAAAGCAAAACAAAAAAAACCCGTTGTTCGCCCTCCCCAGGCTCCAGAGGCTTTCTTGAAGCCTGGGGAGGATGAAAACGGCCTTCCCCAGCCCCCAGAGGCCCTCCGGAGGCCGGAAACAGTCTGTTTCCCGACTTCTGGTGGGACAGGAAGGCCTGTTTTTCGCCCTCTCCAGGCTCCAGAGGCTTTCTAGGAACCTGGAGAGGGTGAAAAAGGCCCTTTCCCCCTCCCCCCACAGGCCCTCTGGAGGCCAGAAACAGCCCATTTCCCAACTTCCAGTGGGCCCGGAAGTCCCGAAAATCAGTTGGCTGGCGTGTACATGCGCGCTGGGGCTGAGCTAGGGCAACGCTCGTGTGCCCACAGATATGGCTCCAAGTGCCACCTATGGCACGCGTACCATAGGTTCGCCATCATGGCCCTAGAAGGACCCAGATTGTTGGGGGCAATATGCTGACTCTGTAAACGGCTTAGACAGGGCTGCAAAGCACTATGGAGTGGTATATAAGTTGAAGTCCTATTTGTTGTGGCTCCGTTGCCTGAGCCTGGGCTATCGACAGATGCAGACTCTGAGAGTGAGGGAGAGGAGTTGGCAAGGCCTCCCTCTCCAGGACCCTCGTCTCTGGCAATGCCTCCGGAGGACACCGAAGGCCAAGAGATAGGCCCAGAGCCAAGCACGTCCCCGCAGCCCCAGGTGGACAGCGACAAAGGAGATAAGTGCTGGCTGGATCCTCGATAGCGGCGCAGGGAGAAGCGTGCGCAGCAGAGGGGAAGGCGTGCCAGAGATTAGCTGAGTCACTGGACCACATCCCACGGTATAAATGTGAGTGTGGTGGCCGGTTCAGTTTGTGACGAGCAAAAACTAGAAATAATGCATGATCTCTGCGTTACTGGACTTCTGCCTGCCTTGTCGGACTGCATTTGGACTAATCCTTGTATTGCTGAAACTTTGCCTGCTTTATCGGAATGCTTGCAGTCTAATCTTTGTTTTGTGTGAGTAAAGTCTGAATTGGCAGCTAGCCACTGGGTTGCTGCCAGCTTTATCTTCAAAGACTTTGTCGTGTGGCTTATTAACTCCGGGCCGTCTGTGGGGGTGCGTGTGTGGGACGGGGACAGAACACTATTGCTACGTCTAGTCTAGCGAAAAAAAGGACATGGGTTGACATGATAGCTGTCTTCCAATACTTGCGGGGCTGCCCAAAGGAAGAGGGGGGTCAATTTATTCTTCATAGCACCTGAGGGCAGGACAAAGAAGCAAGCTTGTCGGAGGGGAGATCCAACCTGGAACTAAGGAGGAATTTCCTGGCAGTCGAACGATCAATCCATGGTTCGGCTTGCCTCCTGAAAGTGTGAGTGCTCCATCACTGGAGATTTTCAAGGAGAGATTGACAATAACCATTTGTTCAGAATGCTGTGAAGCAGGGATGTCAAAACTCGATTCCATTGAGGGCCGTATTAGGGTTGTGTTTGACCTTGGGGGGGCTGGAGTGGGCGTGGCCAGGGTGGGCATGGCCAACTCACCGTCACTCATGTTGGGGGTGCCTGCGGTGGCCCGAGCAGGCTCCCGAGCTGCGTTTTCACTGGCAGAGGCATTGCCGGCCAGTCCTTCGTTGTTTTCAGGGCAGCCCTGCGGGCCAGCTCTAAGCACCCTGCGGGCCTGATCCGGGCCTTGAGTTTGACACCTCTGGTGTAAAGTGTCCTGCTTGAGCAGGGGGTTGGACTAGAAGACCTCCAAGGTCCCTTCCAACCCCACGATTGTAAGTTCTTCATTCCATTGTGTTTAAAGCAAAGTGTCAAGTTTCGAGGTCGTCTCAAATAAATTGCAGTTTTTAATCCTTGTGTGAGCATAGGTTTGGCAGGGGTGGGGTGGGTGGTATAACGGCTGGCAAAATCCCAGGAGCCTGGAAGATGCCGAAAGAGAGATCTCAAATGTTTCAGATGGACTTTTTTTTTTTGGAATTCGAGGTCCCTAGGAGCATCTAACTAATCTGCCTTACAGCCTAAGAAACATTAGCTGGGTTTAGGAAGAGCAGCAATGACAGAAGTGGCATTTCAGCCTTCAAAGGCGGTACGCTTCTGAGAACATAAAGGGAGGGCTCATCCTTTCGAGTAAATCACCAGGATCAAATTAGGCATTGAGGGGCGGCAGAAGAGCGGGCTAAATAAATGCATGACTTGTAGTACATACCGTAATCACAAAAGCATGTGAGTGCAGCCCAATTTTATTTGTAAAACGGGTGGTGCAAGATTAAAACTGAAGGCACATATAATCCAACCACGATCAAACCACAAGCCTGAAAAATTTGGTTCCAAAATCGTTACAGATGGACCAGTTGTTAGAAAAACATATTGTACCAATAAAGGAGAATATTTGTAGCTCAGGATTGAAATGAGGGGTCCTTGGTGCCAGCGTTGGGTTTCACATTAGGTTACTACCGGTTTGCCCTGCGTGCGCCCAGCCTCAAAAACGTGCCTAAATAGCATGGCAAAAATCCGGGGATTTCCACTACCTGTTCGGGTGAATCGGTCCGAACCGGCTGAATACCACCTCTGCTTGGTGCTCTCTGAGCTTGGTTGTTTTCTTGCAGACGTTTCATTGCCCAGGTAGGTAATATCATCAGTGCTAGCAGTGCTAAAACCCCTCAAAACATTTTGCCTTGGGTGAGATGTTGAGTTACGCCATCAATTCAAAAATTAATCAAGAGTTTATCTGATTTTCCTTCTTGCCGTATTGCAGGAGGATAAAGGAATTATAGACTAAGATTCTCTTATTGAGCTTGGAAATTCCTGGGCTCACTTTGCATCAAGCCCCCCGTGGTTTAAAAAAACAATCTCTGGAGTGTGGGAGAGAATTGAGTTGAGCTTGTTTATATCAACCTATTCATAGCCTGAGCTGACAGAAGGTAACAATCAGTTGATCTAACCTGTCATTATCTTCTCTGATTAGTGGTTATCCATAGTTTTCGGGCAGAGAACATTGTTTCCCATGATTTACTATCTAACGCTGTTTGAAGTTTGAAATAATGGAGCTTTCTACATCAATCCAGCCACCGGCGAATTTACAGGTGATTCTCCAACTGACAACCATTGTACGGCTAGTGCTCGACATACAACCGAAATTGAGCCCCAAAATTTCTGTCGCTAAGTGAGACAGTTGTTAAGTGAGTTTTGCCCCATTTTACGACCTTTCTTGCCACAGCTGTTAAGCGAATCACTGTAGTTGTTAAGTTAGTAACACGGTTGCTAACTCAACCTGGCTTCCCCATTGACTTTGCTTGTCAGAAAGTCGTAAAAAGTGATCACATGACCCCGGGACGCTGCAACCATCATAAATATGAGTCGGTTGGCAAGCATTCAAATGTTGATCATATGGCCATGGGGTTGCTGCAATGGTCATAAGTCACGTTTTTCAGTGCTGTTGTAACTTTGAATGGTCACTAAATGAAGTGTTGTAAGTTGAGGGCTGAAAAAATGACTTACAGCCGTTCCTCGCACTTATTTTATTTATTTATTTATTTACAAATATTTATATGCCACCCTTCTCCCAAAGGACTCAGGGCAGCGAACACAAGTTAAAAAACATACAATAATAAAGGAAAATCCTAATTAAAACCAATTAAAACAGAGACAAATAAATAATAAAACCCAAGAATCAGAATCAACCCATTTGTTGAAACAGCCAAGTCTTTAGGCCTCGACGGAAGGAGCGGAGATCAGGCGTTGTCTGAAGCTCGGTGGGTAACTCATTCCAGAGGGCAGGAGCACCCACAGAGAACGCTCTACCCCGGACGTCGTCAGCCGACATTGTCTGGTCGACGGTACCCTGAGGAGGACAGCCCTGTGTGAGCGGACAGGACGGTGGGAGGCGGGTAGGAGATGGTCCTGCAAATACCCTGGACCTAAGCCATGTAGGGCTTTAAAGGTAAGTACCAGCACCTTGAAGTGGATCCGGAGGACCACTGGTAACCAGTGCACCTCGCGTAGGAGAGGTGTTACACAGGAGTAACAGGGAGCTCTCCTAACAACCCGCGTGGCTGCATTCTGGACCAGCTGGAGCCTCCGGGTGCACCTCAAGGGCAGCCGCATGTAGAGGGAGTTGCAGTAATCCAAGCGAGAAGTAACCAGGGCATGAATGACCGTGCGAAGGGCATCTCGGTCTAGGAAAGGGCGCAACTGGCACACCAGGTGAACCTGCGCAAAAGCCCCCCTGGTCATGGCCGTCAGATGGTCTTCCAGAGATAGCCGGGAATCCAGGAGGACACCTAAGTTGCGGGCCCTTTCAACGGGAGCAAGTACCTCCCCCCATCAAAAGTGATGGAACCTCTAGAACACGAGATGCCGGCATCCACAGCCACTCAGTCTTGGAGGGGTTGAGTCTGAGCCTGTTCCTACCCATCCAGGCCCGTACCGCCTCCAGGCATTGGGATATTACGGAAAGGGCATCCCCGGGGTGGTCCGGGGTGGAGATGTATAACTGAGGATCATCAGCGTATTGATGATACCTCACCCCAAAACCACGAATGATCTCACCCAGCGGCTTCATATAGATATTAAAGAGTAGGGGGGAAAGAACCGACCCCCATAGGTTAGGGGCCTCAGGGTGGATCTCTGCCCCCCCCTGCCCATACAAACTGTGAGCGACCTGAGAGGTAGGAGGAGAACCACTGTAGGACAGTGCCTCCTACCCCCAACCCCCCAAGTCGCTGCAGTAAGATACCATGGTCGATGGTATCAAAAGCCGCTGAGAGGTCAAGTAGGACCAGGATGGAGGAACAACCTCCATCCTGGGCCCACCAGAGATCATTCACCAGAGCGACCAATGCCGTTTCCATGCTGTGCCCACGCCGGAACCCCGATTGGTACGGGTCTAGGAAATCTGTTTCCTCCAGGAACTGTGGGAGCTGTTGCGCCACCACGGACTCAACAACCTTCGCTATAAAGCAAAGGTTGGAGACAGGCTGATAGTTATTAAGTGAGTCTGGATCCAGGGCAGGCTTCTTGAGGAGGGGTCGAACCACCGCCTCCTTAAGAGAGGCAGGGACGACCCCCTCCCTTAAAGAAGTGTTGACAATTGCCTGGATCCAGTTTCCAGTCACCTCCCGGGCAGCCAAAACAAGCCAGGAGGGACAAGGATCCAACAAACACGTGGAGGCACCCAGTCTACCCACCATCCTGTCCACTTCATCAACGGAAAGTTCCTCGCACTTATGACCATCACCGCATCCCCGCGGTCACATAATCAGAATTTAGGTATCTGTATTTACGACGGGGTCATCATGAGATCTCCATTTGCGACCTTCCCAGCCAGCTTCCGACAAGCCAAGTCAATGGGGAAGCCGGATTCTCTTAATGACCATGATTCACTTAACAACGGCGGTGATTTGCTTAACAACTGTGGCAAAAAAAAAAAAGTTCGTAAAATCGAGCGTGGCTCACTTAACCACCGCTTTGTTTACCAAGAGAAATTCTGGTCCCAATTGTAGTTGTAAGCAAGGGTGGGCTTCAAAAATTTTAGCAAGGGGTTCTGTGCCTGGTTGCTGGGTGGGCGTGGCCATGGTGGGCATGGCCTAGTTGGCCTCCTGCACCACGGCGGGGGGGCATTTTTGCCCTCCCCGGGCTCCAGAGGCTTTCCTTGAGCCTCCAGGAGGACGAAAACAGCCTCCCCAGGCTCCGGAGACCCCCTTTTCCGGCCTCCCCGAACTTCCGGTAGGCCCGTTTTTCGCCCTCCCCGAGCCTCCGTATACTCCCTGCACTTACCTGCATCCAAAATGGGCTGTGTAGGGACACCAGGGAGGGGAGGGGAGGGGTGGGCGGGGCCAGCCAGGAGTGGGATTTGGGGGTTCTCTGAACTGCACAGAATCTTAACTAGAGGTTCTCCCGAACACCTGATGTCAGCATTCTGATGCTGCCATAAAAATACTACTTATTTTCTCTGTAGATAATATCCCCTAGGAGATGGGATTGGAGGGGGGAACATTCCTGTGGGGTGAGGTCAGAAGCTGGGGAGACTGACTTGGAAGGTGGCCAATGAGAAGATGAGAATTGGGGAACGGAAAGGGAAGGGTTTGGGGGTCAGAGGGTTAGTATCGGCTACGACGAAGTCGGGGTCAGATCTGTCGTACTCAATAAATGGAATATTTCAGCAAAGATCAATTGTTTGGGAGTGCAATTTATTTGAGATGACCTCGAAACCTGACACCTGCGAGCCCCCAGCAGCCCACCCCTGGTTGTAAGACGAGGACTGCCTGCGTTTTGTTGGTAAAGATGTAGTTCGGTTCCTCCTGTACTTTCAATATAAAAATGAGCTGATAGACTTCCTACATGCTTTATAGTGGGAAACCCTTTTTAACTTCCACCCTTAAATATGGAGGAAGCCTGCCACAAATTTGCAGAAGCCAAAGCAAATATTTCTTTTATCGAGAGGCGGTTATCATCAACGGGGAGACCTTGAGCCTGAAGCCAGCTGGGCGACCTTGAGCCAATCTCTCCCTCTTTCACCCCTAGGAAGATGGGCGCACCACTTCTGAAAACCTTGCCCAGAAAACAGCCGGGACTAGTCCAGGCAACCCTTAACTCAAAGGCATAAATAAAAAAAAAAGCCCACACCCCATGCTGTACCAGTGAGACCTGTTCTCTGTTTACAAAACTTTGCATGCAATTTCCAATCTTGATTGTGATTTGTGGAGATGTGCAAAGGAGATAATTCGTCTCTGTTTTCTCCTCAAAAATGAACCCATCCTACTATTCTGGAAGTGATTAATATATTTTCATAACTATACCTTCCAGAAGTGAATGCGGTTTGTGAAGTATCCCAATCATTCCCTTGGGATCCATGTGTGAAAATGGTCAGGACCACAGGTGAAATTCCAGTTCAGCTATTTTATTGCTCTTGCCTATACAGGTAGTAATAGGGACGCGGTGGCTCAGTGGCTAAGACGCTGAGCTTGTCGATCGAAAGGTCGGCAGTTCAGCGGTTCGAATCCCTAGTGCCGCATAATGGGGTGAGTGCCCGTTACTTCTGCCATCCTAGCAGTTCTAAAGCACATAAAAAAAGCAAGTAGAAAAATAGGGGCCATCTTTGGTGGGAAGGGAGCAGCGTTCCGTGCGCCTTTGGGGTTTAGTCATTTATTTATTTGTTTATTATTTTATTTTATTTTATTTTATTTTATTTTATTTTATTTTATTTTATTTTATTTTATTTTACTATTTTATTATTTTATTTTATTTTATTATTTTATTTTATTATTTTATTTTATTTATTTTATTTTATTTTTTTATTATTATTATTTTATTTATTTTATTTTATTTTATTTTATTATTATATTTTATTTTATTTTATTTTATTTTATTTTATTTTATTTTATTTTATTTTATTATTTTATTTTTATTTTATTTTATTTTATTATTTTATTTTATTTGTATGCCGCCCTATCTCCAAAGGACTCAGGGCGGCTCACAACAATTAAAATCAACCAGATAAAAACATATTAAAATACAATTAAAATTCATTAAAATAATCAAACCCCATCAGTCCAGACTAGGCGATTTAAACAGCCAAGTCTTTAGTTCACGGCGGAAAGTGCAAAAGTGCCGGCCACATGACCACGGAGACATTATCAGACAGCGCTGGCTCTTCGGCTTTGAAATGGAAATGAGCACCGCCCCCTAGAGTCGGGAACGACTAGCACATATGTGCAAGAGGAACCTTTACCTTTATACAAGTGGTCTTCGACGTACGACCACAGCTCAACCCGAAATTTATGTTGCTAAGCGAGAGAGTTGTTAAGTGAACTTTGCCCCCATTTTATCCCCTTTCTTGCCACAGTTGCTAAGTGAATCGCTGCAGTTGTTAAGCTTGTAAGACGGTTGTTAAGTGAAACTGGCTTCTCCGTTGAGTTCGCTGGTCAGAAGGTCACAAAAGGGGATTGCACGATCCCAGGACACGGCAACTTGTCCTAAATATGAGTCGGTTGCCAGGTGTCTGGATTTTTATCACGTAACCATAGGGATGCTGCAACAGTCCTGTGAAAAAAAGGCATAAGTCACATACGTGCCATTGTAACTCCAAACAGTCACTAAATCAGGGGTGTCAAACTAGATTTCATTGAAACCCGCATTAGTGTTGTGGTTGACCTCAGGGGGCCGGAGTGGGTGTGGCCAGCTGAACGTCATTCATGTTGAGGGCGCCTGTGGTGTACTCTGCCAAAGAAAACGGGCTCCCGAGCTCCGTTTTTGGCTGTGACGGCCTCCTGCAATCCTCTGCCAATGAAAATGGAGCTTGGGAGGGCCGCATGTGGCCCTCCGAAACTCCCTTTTTGCTGGTAGAGGCACCACGGACCAGTCCTTTGCTGTTTCTAGGGCCGCCCGATGGGCCAGATCTAAGCACTCTGCGAGCCGGATCTGGCCCCTGGGCCTTGAGTTTGACATCCCTGCACTAAATGAACTGTTGTAAATCGAGGACTATCTGTACATGGGAATCTGGTCAATTAACAGCACTAAGAGCGCTAGAGAAGAGTTAACAGAATTCAAGAGAGGTTAGACTTAGTCTAAGACCATAAAGGAGCCTTGGTAGTACAGTGGTTTAAAGCACCCTGTTATTAAGACCAGCTGCCTGCAATTACTGCAGGTTCAAATCCCGCCAGGCTCAAGGTTGACTCAGCCTTCCATCCTTTCTAAGGTAGGTAAATTGAGGACCCAGTTGTGGGGGCAATAAGCTGACTTTGTATAAATATACAAACGTATGAAGGCTATTGCTTAACGCATTGTAAGCCGCCCTGAGTCTCCGGAGAAGGGCGGCATATAAATCAAATTATATATAAAAAAAAAAATTGTGGGAACTGTGGCGAGATCCGGCCATGAATGGTGTGAATGAGTTTTAACATTTTTAATGTTTTTAATTCTTAAATGTTTTTTATAATGATTTTAAATGCATTGTGAGCCGCCCTGAGTTCGGAGAGGGGCGGCATACAAATTGAATAAATAAATAAATAAATAAATAACTTAATGATTCCAGGCTGATTCTTCTCTTGACTCCGCCCTCCAGGCTCTACCTCTTCTTCTCCTGCAATATAGAAATTTTGTGCTTTGCATTTCCCATTTTCAGTTAGCAGCACGCAGTTGCATCCTGTATAATGTGGCTATTTCCAAGTATAAGTAGGACAGAGGATCCTGGGGGGAAATTGCTGAGCCTTTGATTATAGGGAAGATAATTCCATCACCAGAGATTAATTTATACCCTGCAAAATTGATAACCAAACCTGCAAAGCTGTTGCTTTTTAAAGAACGCAAATTCAGTTGCTAATTTGTTACGGAATTTGGGATGCAGGGACTACTAATCTCCTTAGCTACTACAAAGGAGCTCAAGATCAAACTGGAAGGGCCCCCGAGGGAAAGCTTTTCTTTAACATTTCAAGTTCAGATGGAGTTCAGATAAGCGCCTGCAAAAATATCTTTTCCCACCCATTGTTGTTTCTGCCTTGTTTTCCTCTGGTAGTGTTGCATCTTATATTAAATTGTTGGAAGAAATGCCCATGTGGGTTCAGTTCCAAGTGGGGAAAGAGACACTGGATTCGTGGAAGTTCCTTGGAAAGGAGGTTTATTGATGAACAGGATCACATGGCTTGAGATCCTGGGCAAAAAAGGGCAGAGATGCTGAGAGTGCCTGGGTTTTATGCCCTCTCTTGGGCTTTGAATTTGAGCTTGTGTTCTGATTGGTTGTCAGACTCCCATGGGACCATGCAGGGGTAAGTTTGTAGGTTATCTGTGTCCCAGGCTTGGTTGACTTCTGCTGGGTGATGATGTAATGAAAGGGCTGTGGGCAATTCCTACTATGGCTGCTCTGCCTGAAGGAGGTAGATCTTTGTTATGTAGAATAGACTGGCCGAGGCCTTAATGGCCCATTGACAAAGGTGCGGGGGGGGGGGCTGAGTTTCTGCCTCCCTTTTAGGGGAAATATTCTATCCTTTTAATATTTCCTTAAATACCTCATTTTCCTAGGAGCGGGGTGGGTGCTAACTTCTTACAAAGCCGTGGCTTGTTTAGCCTCTTGCTTATTGACCAAACTCCAGTCTGAATTTGCCCATTGAACCATTGAACCAGGGGTGAAATGCTCCCGGTTTGGACCGGATTGCCCGATCCGGTAGCGATGGCAGGGGGTACTTTCGGAGAACCGGTTGCAAAAATCCCTGCACACCCCCCCATGCCCAGCTGAGCCGCACAATCATCAGAGGTTTTTTTTTTTTTACTTTTAAAAGCATTTTTTCTACAACCTCTTCAGCCAAAAAAATGCTTTTAAAAGTTAAAAAAAAGCCTCTGATGATCACGCGGCTCAGCTGGGATTTTCAAAGGCTTTTAAAAGAAAAAAACCCTTTTTTTTTCTTTTAAATGCCTCTGACGATCCCAGCTGAGTTGCCTGATCGTCAGAGGCATTTTAAAGAAAAAAAAGCCTCTGTCGATCAGGCAACTCAGCTGGGATCGTCAGAGCCTTTTGAAAGCATTTTTTAACAGCCTTTTTGCCGAAGAGGTTGTAGAAAAAATGGTTTTAAAAGTAAAATAAAAAAAAATGGCCACGCCCACCCGGTCACATTACCCCACCACCACCAAGCCACGCCCACAGAACCGGTAGTAACAAATTTTAGATTTCACCACTGCATTTTGAACCCCACGGATTTCCACATCCGAATAGCTTGGGAGTTCCTTTGGCCCGCTAAGCACACTTTAAACCACATTTTAGTCGTGTGCAGTACATAAAGCAAACCTCGGAGCACTTGTTTACCGATATTGCAAGTCGTAAATCACGCTGCGCCAAGACCACAGTGGCTGAGCTCGCAAATCACGCTAAGCCAAAACTGATTTAGTCTCACAGGCGAGCCGTATCGTCGTGATTTGCAACCCCGAAAACCCAGAAATTATGTTGTTACCACTAGGTCGTCAAAAAGCACCATCAGCCGTATTTCAGCAGGTGACTTCGCCAAAGTCCGGGGAGTACTTAACTCCCGTGATTTCCAACTTGACTGTGAACTTGATTTCTAGGCCCTCTTGAACTTGCGGTGAACTTGCTTCGAGTCCTCCCTATCGCATATTTTATTTCCCTGAAAGACTGGATTGTATGTTTTGACCAGAGCTTCATAATTCAATCAGTTTTGCATGTTTTTTTTTTTTAAATAATCTACGTACTTTTCAGATAGGTGAGTGGCCTTTGGAATCATACTGGAAGTCCTTGACTTCTGCCTGCCACTCCCGTCTCCTTGAGGAAAAGTAAGATAAAAATGAAAAGTGACGTTAGTTGGGACCAATAAAAAGGTTTGTTATTTTCAAACACTTCTCTGAGATGCAGTGGTGAAATCTAAAATTTGTTACTACCGGTTCTGTGGGCGTGGCTTGGTGGGGCTGGGGGTAATGTGACTGGGTGGACGTGGCCATTTTTTTTTTTTACTTTTAAAAGCATTTTTTCTACAACCTCTTCAACGAAGAGGTTGTAAAAAAAATGCTTTCAAAACGCTCTGACGATCCTAGCTGAGTTGCCTGATGGCAGAGGCTTTTTTTCTTTTAAATGCCTCTGACGATCAAGCAACTCAGCTTGGATCTTCAGAGGCATTTAAAAGAAGAAAAGAGTTTTTTTCTTTTAAAAGCTTTTGACGATCCCACCTGAGCCGTGCAATCATCAGAGGGTTTTTTTTTTACTTTTAAAAGCATTTTTTCGGCCGAAGAGGTTGTAGAAAAAAATGCTTTTAAAAGTAAAAAAAAAAAGCCACTGATGATTGTGTGGCTCAGCTGGGCATGGGGGGGGGGCAGGGATTTTTGGTACCGGTTCTCCAAACCACCTGCCTCCATCGCTACCGGATTGAGCGATCTGGTCCGAACCGGGAGCATTTCACCCCTGCTGATATGTCTATGGAGATTCTCAGTCATTCAAGTCACGGTTGTCCCAAAGGTGCTTTTTTTCAGGAGGCAACTGGACTTTTTTGGTTTTTCTTTGAAGACGTTTCGCTTCTCATCCAGGAAGCTTCTTCAGCTCTGATTGAATGGTGGGGAATGGAAGGATATATATTCCTTGCAGACAGCTGGTCATTTGCATTCTTTTAGAGAGTCCTTGAGGCCACCTGGAGGTTTATCTGTGTCTTCAGGATCACCTGAGTAGGGGTGTGCTATCATTTGCACTATTTGATAACCCTGAGGACACAGACAAGGAAGAGAAGCAACTTAGAACTAAGGAGAAATTTCCTGACAGTCAGAACAATTAATTAGTGGAACAACTTGCCTCCAGAAGTTGTGAGTGCTCCAACACTGGAAGTTTTTAAGAATAGATTGGACAACTTTTGTCTGAAATGGTATAGGGTTATGTTAGAAGAAATATCCTTCTGAGTTCAGTTCCAAATGGGGAAAAAGACACTGGAAACATGGAGACTGCTTGGAAAGATGGTTTAATGGTGGACAGGTTCACATGGTTTGAGTTCCTGAACAGAAAAGGGCCGAGATGCTGAACATGCCTTGGTTTTATGCACTCTCTGTGCTTTGAACTTCCTGGAACACAGGAAGAGTATCCTGATTGGTTGTCAGACTCTCAGGGGGTGGGGATCTTAGCTAGCCTTGCTGGCTGATGTAATCTTCCCAGGTGCCATGTGGTGAGTTTCTGTTGCTAGATGGGTCCTATTGTGTTGCAGATGATGGTCCATTGACAAAGATTGAGTTTCTGCCTCTGGCCCATTGATAAAGGGAGGGGGCAGGAAGATGGGAGCTGCTTCATCTTTAAAACATGCTTCTCCATTTCTCATCCAGGGAAACATAATATTCTGCCTTTTTAATATTTCCCAAAATATTTCATTCCTCTAGGAAAGGGGTGGGGTGCTAACTTCTTACAGTTTCCTGCCTGAGGAGGGGATAGGACTAGAAGACCTCCAAGGTCCCTTCCAACTCTGTTATTCTAAAATTCTAAATTCTGAACATATGATTCACTTAACTGCAGTGATTTACTTAATAGCTGTGGCAAGAAAGGTCGTAAAATGGGGCAAATTCATTTAACAAATGTTTCCCTTAGCTACAGAAATGTTGGGCCCAATTGTGATCATACGTTGAGGACTACCTGTATAACCTGCAACCAAGTCTTGTAGTGCAGTTTTATTTGAAGGACAGGACAGGACAGGACAGAGCTGGAAGGGACCTTGGAGGTCTTCTAGTCCAGCCTCCTGTTCAAGCAGGACACCCTATACCATTCCAGACAAGTGGCTGTCCAGTCTCTTCTTAAAAACTTCCAGTGATGAAGCACCCACAACTTCTGAAGGCGAGCTGTTCCACTGGTTAAATGTCCTCAGGACGTTTCTCCTTAATTGCAGGTTGCTTTTCTCTTTGATTAGTGTAGGAAGAAATATCCTTCTGGGTTCAGTTCCAAGTGGGGAAAAAGACACTGGAAACATGGAGACTGCTTGGAAAGATGGTTTAATGGTGGACAGGATTCACATGGGTTGAGTTCCTGAACAGAAAAGGGCCGAGATGCTGCAAGTCCCCGGGTTTTATGCCCTCTCTGAGCTTTGAACTTCCTGGGGCCCAGGAAGAGTATCCTGATTGGTTGTCAGACTCCCAGGGGGTGGGGGTCTTAGCTAGCCTTGCTGGCTGATGTAATCTTCCCAGGTGCCATGTGGAGAGTTTCTGTTGCTAGATGGGTCCTATTGTGTTAGTTTCTGTTGCTATATGGGTCCTATTGTGTTGCAGATGATGGTCCTTTGACAAAAGATTGGGTTTCTGCCTCTGGCCCATTGACAAAAGGGAGGGGGGAGGCAGGAAGGTGGGAGCTGCTTTATCTTTAAAACATGCTTCTCCATTTCTCATACAGGGAAACATAATATTCTGCCTTTTTAATATTTCCTAAAATATTTCATTCTTCTAGGAAAGGGGTGGGTGCTAACTTCCTACATTAGTTTCCAAAGTCTTGCCTTCTGGTGCTTTGGAGAATAATTTGACCCCGTCTTCTTTGCGGCAGCCCCTCAAATATTGGAATACTGCTATCATGTCACCCCTAATTCTTCCTTTCTCTAAACTAGCCAAACCCAAATCCTGCAGCCTTTCTTCATACGTTTTAGTCCCCAGGCCTTTGATCATCTTCTCCGAATGTTTTCCAAAATCTCAACATCTTTTTTGTAATGTGGTGACGAAAATGGGTTGCAGTATTCCAGGTGTGACCTTACTAGGGTTTTATAAAGCGGTACTAATACTTCACGCGATCAAATGCTCCTCTTTGGTCTTTTCTTTTTTCTTTTTGTCAACCTTTCTTGACTATCCTGTTGCTTTCCTCTGGTTGATCAGTGTCTGCGTTGGGAATCTAAATTAAGCATTAGTTGAAGAATAGGAGCCTTTCCCCTTCAGCATTTCTGTCAAATTCTTTGGCTCACACGATTCTCGGCTTCTTTCCAAATGCTAGTATTGGAATAATCCCTTCTTGTTTAAAAAACAACAACCGTGAAAAATCAGATGAAAGAAGCAAGAAAAAAAAAAAAGCTTTAAAAATTCTTATGCACCCATTCTGGGTATATTTGCTATAAATATGTAAATTGGGATGAGATCAAATGGCCTGATGGAATTTCAATAGTAGGCAGAGATGCTGTCAGGGTCCTTGGTGCTCTCTGAATTTGGTTGGGTTTTTTAATAGATGTTTCATTACCAAACTAGTACTGGTAGTCCTCAAC
Source organism: Pituophis catenifer annectens (assembly GCF_029215685.1). Taxonomy (NCBI): domain Eukaryota; kingdom Metazoa; phylum Chordata; class Lepidosauria; order Squamata; family Colubridae; genus Pituophis; species Pituophis catenifer. Next base: position 3,718,335 of record NW_027256881.1, read on the forward strand.
ATACGACCACAATGGAGCCCAACATTTCTTTGGTTCAGCAAGACATTTGTTAAGTGAGTTTCTCCCCGTTTTACGATGTTTCTGGCCTCTGTTGTTAAATGAATCACTGCAACTGTTAAGTTAGTAATAAGTAATAAGGTTATTAAGTGAATCTGGCTTCCCCCTTTGAATTTAATTTAATAAATTAAATTAAATTAAATTAAATTAAATTAATTAAATTAAATTAAATTAAATTAATTAAATTAAATTAAATTAAATTAAATTAAATTAAATTAAATTAAATTAAATTAAATTAAATTAATTAAATTAATTAAATTAATTTTAATTTTAATTTTAATTTTAATTTTAATTTTAATTTTATCTCATGACTCCAGGACACTGCAACCGTCATAAATGTGAGTCAGTTGCCAAGCATCCAAATGCAAATCATGAGACCACAGATATGGTGCACTGGTCAAAAGTCATAAGTCATTTTTTTCAGTGCTGTTGTAGCTTTGAACGGTCACTAAGTGAACTGTTGCAAGTCGAGGACTACCTGTGCATGCTGGTTACCGAGCACCTGAATTTTTGATCCCTGCAGTTGTTAAGTGAATCACGGGATGCTCTGATGGTTGTAAGTTGAGAACCCATCATAAATCACTTTTTTCAGTACCGTTGTAACTTCAAGTGTTCATTAAACGAATGATTGTACGTTGAGCACTATCAATAGAGGCATGAGCAATAAAATCATCTTAACTAGATTTTGATCCGTAGTCCTTCTTCTTCGTCTGACGTTAGAAAGTGATGGAGAACAGACCTTTCCTCTTTGCTTTACCATAGGTTGGAGCTAATGATTGTGTTTTCACCAGCGGTTCCCAATCTTTTGGTCACCAGGGACCGGTTCCGTGGTTTTTCCATGGATCAGAAGGGTCGTGGTTTTGTATGCTGCCTGCATCCTGTGGATGGGGCTGTCAGGGTTCCAAGTAATAGTCCCATGATAAACAGGATTCCGAGGCAGGTAGATTCCTCAAAGAACTGATTTATTGAAAATATCATATTGGCACAGGATGGTGAAAACCGACTCTGAATATTCCTGCAGTTTTCACCAAGTTAAAAGCAAAAGTTTCTCCCTTTCCCCAGTCAGTCAGTCACATGGTCCAATCATTGTGTCGTCCGGTTGCCTGGTAACGTCACTCCTCCTCTGTCCGACCACCTGTGGGAATGTCCTTGGTTCCCAAGAAAAAGTATTTAGTTTTGGCTACAAACGCCCTCTATCTCTACTCCACCCTCCCTAACCCTCAGCTCGTGTGGCAACGCTGAAGCTAGAAAATGGCCTCGCTTAAGCCAACTTTAGAGTTGACAGAGGCTTGGCTTGTTTGTGCAATCCGGTTACTGTCATCCCACGGACTGGTGCCAGTTGATAGATCCGGGGTTAGGGACCCCTGATTTACAGAACATACTACTAACCTATATCTACCGTGTTTTCCCGAAAATAAGACCCTGTCTTATATTTTTTTGAACCCCGAAATAAGCGCTTGGCCTTATTTTTGGGGGAGATCTTATTATTTTGGGGCACGTGGAGCAAGATGGGGCTCCTCTTGCCGTCTTACCTGATTAACCCTAACCAGAGGAAATGGCGCTTAAATATTTTCGGGGAGAGCTTATTTTGGGGGGGGGGCTTATTTTTTGGGGGGCTTATTTTAGCTCATGCGCTCAAAAGCCTGATTGGGCTTATTATCCGGGGAGTTCTTATTTTTGGGGAAACAGGGTATCTGAACAGTGGTTTATTGAATGAATCTAACTTTTTATTTATTTGAAATAAAAGGGAGTCAAGCTATTCTCCAAAGCCCCTGGAGGCAGGACAAGAAGCAACGGATGGAAACTAATCAAGGAGAGAAGCAACTTAGAACTAAGGAGCAGTGGGCACAAGAGCAGTCACCCCAGTTCAGCTCCGCTGAGCATACGGGCACGCCTCCTGCCGGCCAGCTGGTCTTTGGGTCTCTGCCGTGGGGGAGGTATGCGGGGGCCCAGGCATGCAAATTCGTAAAGGTGGGAGGCATGCGTGGGGGCCACATGCTCATTGCATTTTGGGGGTTCGGGCACATATGCTTTGGCCACTCGGTCCGGAAAAGGTTAGCCACCGTTGCTTTAAGTCAAACTCCCTGCTCAAGCAGGAGACCCTATAACAGGGGTGTCAAACTCTGTTAGGGTGTGTGTAAAAAGTATTTGTTGCTTGTGCAATGAGCAGAGCAGAAACACTCAGGGAAGGAGATAAATGTGCAGCTCGTGTGAGAAAAATACTTTATATACAAGATAATAAGCAGTCTCGGTGTAGGTAAAACAGTCCAAGGTCATAAACAGTAATATCAGTCCAGTAAGTATCTTCCCTTACCAAAGCAAACAGACTCTAGTAACTCTCGGTATACAGTACCATATAACAATCCAGTCTAACACCAATCAGCAGAAAGACGCAGGAAGCAACAGGAACAGGAACAATCAGGAACAAAGAACGCTTCTCTGCACTGCTTATGTATGCACTGTAGCCTAATTACTCAATGCCCGGGGGCCGGATCCAAGCTGTGGGGTACTTAGATCTAGCCCCCGGGGCTATCCTGGAAACAGCGAAGGACTGGCCCACAGTGCCTCTGCCAGCAAAAACGGAGCTCGGGAGGGCTGCGTGCATCCCTCCCGAGCTCTGTTTTTGCTGGGTTGCAGGAGGCCATCGCAGCTGAAACAGAGCTCGGGAGCCCATTTTCGCTGGCAGAGCGCTCGGGCAAACTACAGGCGCCCCTGATACGAGTGACATAAAGCTGGCCACGCCCACCTCACCCACCCACCCTGAAACACAACCCTGATGCGGCCAATGAAATTGAGTTGGACAGCCGTGCCCTATAACATTCCAGACAAATGGCTGTCCTATCTCTTCTTAAAAACTTCCAGAAAGGCAAATGTTGTCCTTTGGCTCCAAAACGAAGATCCATGAAGCAAGTTTTCCTCGATTACCTGCTTCGACTGATGCTCGTCTGCCGGAGCTTGAAGCGAAGATGCCTTTTCTACTTAATATCTGACATACTTTACCGTACAGCAATTCCAAGAACTGAACCTGGGATCCTCCTTAGAGAAAACAGATGTTCCAGTGCTTAAAACTGCAGCAGTTGTGAATTATTATGGTGTCCGTAAATTTGCAGGTGCTTAGTTTATATACTTCATTTCTGTGCACAGGGTTGTGTAGCAGATGCTAAGAATGATATTATAAAGCCCTTGAAATCTAGTACAGCTGTGCATTAGTTCAGGTTCAGTTCCAAAGGGTGCTTTTGAACATGGCAATGGATTGCTTTGTTTTTTTTTTATCTGGATGCCTCTCTTGACACAGTGACTGACTCAAGGGCGGAAAACGTCATTTAAAATTAAAAACAACAATAGACGTAGCGTAAATGCAACTTAATATTGCAAAAAAAGAAATGGCAGCCAAGAATAAAACCACAAAGCAAACACACCGTAGCCTGAGTCTGCAGCTCTTTAAAGCAGACTCTTAGCTTTTGGGAATTCTAATTTCAAGAAGGAGGCTTGGAGGTCTTCTAGTCCAACCAGGGGTGAAACGCTCCCGGTTCGGACCAGATCACCTGATCCGGTAGTGATGGTGGCGGGTGGTTCAGAAAACCGGTAGCAAAAATCCCTGCCCCCTCCCCATGCCCAGCTGAGCCGCACGATCATCAGAGGCTTTTTTTTTTTTTTTTACTTTTAAAAGCATTTTTTTTACAACCTCTTCGGCCAAAAAAATGCTTTTAAAAGTAAAAAAAGCCTCTGATGATCACACGGCTCAGCTGGGATCGTCAGAGGCTTTTCAAAGCATTTTTTTCTGCAACCTCTTGGCTGAAGAGGTGGTTAAAAAAATGCTTTGAAAAGTCTCTGACGATCCCAGCTGAGTTGCCTGATCGGCAAAGGCTTTTCAAAGCATTATAAAAAATGCTTTGAAAAGTTAAAAAAAAAAAAAGTTGGCCACGCCCACCCAGTCACATTACCCCACCACCACCAAGCCACGCCCACAGAACCGGTAGTAACAACTTTTACATTTCACCCCTGAGTCCAACCCCTTGCTCAAGCAGGAGACCCTATACCAGCGATGGCTAACCTTTTTGTTGTCGCGTGCCGAAAGCAGAATGCAATGCAGGCGTCCCCCTGTCACCACGTGCCCAGCCTCCTGTGCATGCGCGTGCATCCCCCACGCTCCCCCTGCGCATGCGTGCATGACCCCCCCGCCCAACATGCATACGTGCGCGTCTTGTACATGCGCCCTGTGCATGCGCGGCAGAGACCCGGAAATCAGTTGGCTGGTGGGAGGCATGCGCGCTGGAGCTGAGCTGGGGCGACGGCTCGCATGCCTGCAGAGAGGGCTCTCTGTGCCACCTGTGGCACGCGTGCCATAGGTTTGCCATCACGACCGTATACCGTTTCAGACAAATGGCTGTCCAGTCTCTTCTTAAAATCATTCAGTGTTGGAGCACCCACAACTTCTGGAGGCAAGTCGTTCCACTGATTGTTCTCACTCTCAGGAAATTTCTCCTTAAAACCAGGTTACTTCTCTCCTTGATCAGTTTCCATCCATTGCTTCTTAACTTGCCTTCTGATGCTTTCTGAAAATAAGTTGACCCCCTCTTCTTTGTGGCAACCTCTCAAATACTGGAATACTGCTATCATGTTCCCCCCCAGTCCTTCTTTTCTCTAAACTGGCCATACCCAAATCCTGCAACTGTTCTTTGTATGTCTTAGTCTCCAGGCCTTTAATCATCTTAGTTGCTCTTCTTTGCACTTTTTCCAAAGTCTCAACATCTTTTTTGTAATGTGGTGACCAAAACTGGATGCAGTATTCCAGGTGTGGTCTTACTAAGGATTTATAAAGATACTAATATGGATGTAGTGGACCAGTGGCTAAGATTCTGAGCTTGTCGATCGAAAGGTTGGCAGTTCAGCGGTTCGAATCCCTAGTGCCGCGTAACGGGGTGAGCTTCCGTTACTTGTCCCAGCTTCTGCCAACCTAGCAGTTCAAAAGCATGTAAAAAATGCAAGTAGAAAAACAGGGACCACCTTTGGTGGGAAGGTAACAGCGTTCTGTGCCCCTTTGGCGTTGAGTCATGCCGGCCACATGACCACGGAGACGTCTTCGGACAGCGCTGGCTCTTCGGCTTAGAAACGGGGATGAACACTGCCCCCTAGAGTCGGGAACGACTAGCACATATGTGCGAGGGGAACCTTTACCTTTACCTTACTAATACGGAAGGAAGATTCTTAGGTCATAGAATCTAGCATCTTAAATCCAGCTCTACAATTGGTGCTTCTTGGAAACACTATTGTATTGTGTTGTGTTGTTTTGTTTTGTTGTTTTGTTTTTTATTAATGTTTTATTCCATTTTTCTTATGGCATAAATAACTCAAGGTGGCAAACATAACTCATACTCTTTCCTCCTCCTATTTTACCCACAAGAACCCTATGAGGTGGGTTGGGCTGAGATTGAGTGATTGCCTCAAAGGCACCCAGATGGCTTTCATGCCTAAGACGGCACTAGAACTCAGAGCCTCCTGGCTTCTAACCTAGTTTGATTCTTAGCAGCCCAGCAAAAATAGAATTTACTCATTAGATATTGAAGCTTGTACTATATTCTCAGGGCCTTCATTGCATCAAGGTAGCTCTATATGGTTTACCTGTTTTGCTTTCCATTATACATTGCTGAATATTACACTCAGATTCCTACGACTCTTAGCCAAATAAGTTTGGGGAAATATCTAAGTGGTAAATAAAGGGACAGGATTAGCTCTGGGAAAAGTTAGATGTCATAAGCCGAGGAAGGTGAGACAAAGGGGTGGGCTTCAAAAATTTTAGCAAGGGGTTCTCTGTCCAGTTGCTGGGTAGACGTGGTCTAGTCAGCCTCCTGCACCATGGTGGGGTGGTGGTGTTTTGCCCTCCCTGGGCTCTGGCGGCTTTCCTCGAGCCTTGGGGAGGGCGAAAATGGCCTCCCCAGGCTCCGGAGGCCCTCTGGAGGCCGGAAATGGGCCTGTTTCCAGCCTTCCCGAACTTCCGGTAGACCCATTGTTTGCCCTCCCTGAGCCTCTGTGAGCGCCCTGCACTTACCTACATCCAAAACAGGCCGTGTGGGGACTCCTGGGAGGGGTAGGGTGGGTGGGCGGGGCCAGCCAGCAGTGGGATTTGGGAGTTCTCCGAATTGCACAGAATCTTAGCTAGAGGTTCTCCCGAATCCCTGCGAACCCCCAGCAGCCCACCCCTGGTGAGACACCTTTTCAAGAGACCCTTTGTGAAATTGAGCAGAAGAGATCCGATCGATGTTTCTCCATCTCAGCATGCTTGCTAAGGATTTCTGGGAATTGAAGTCCACACCTTTTAAAATTGCTGAGGTTGATAAACACTGGGCTATAGACGCAAGTACGATTGGACACTACGCAAATAAATAAGAGCTTAGCATGCCAAGTTGATTATCACAGGGCAATCCTTTAGCTCTTAATCATGCAGGTTCAGGGCCTCTGCTGCTTCAAGCCCGAACCCGTCCCATAAAACTGGGCAGGCATTGATTTCTTGTGTTAATTCTCAAGGCATTGAAGTGCAGGTGGCAGTCCTCGACTTAACAGCCATTTCACGATCCTTCGAAGTTACAACGGCACCGAAAAAGCTTGACTTTTCACGCTTGTGACCATTACCGCATCCCCATGGTCATGCGATCCAAATTGGGATGCTTTTTTTTTTAAAAAAAAATTTGATTTATATGCCGCCCTTCTCCGGAGACTCAGGGCGGCTTACAATGCGTTAAGCAATAGCCTTCATTCTTTTGTATATTTTATACAAAGTCAGCTTATTGCCCCCACAAACTGGGTCCTCATTTCACCTACCTTAGAAAGGATGGAAGGCTGAGTCAACCTTGAGCCTTGGAGAGATTCGAACTTACTTTAATTGCAGACAGCTGGTGTTAATAACAGGGTGCACTAAATCACTGTACTATCAAGGCTCTTACGTGAGTGTTAAGTGTTAAGTGAGTTTTGCCCTATAGTATGCCTTTTCTTGCCACAGTTGTTAAGTGAATCACTGCAATTGTTCAGTTAGCAACACGGTTGTTAACTGAATGTGGCTTCTCCATTGACTCTGCTTGTCAGAAGGCATGTGTATCTCACCTGTGGATGAGTGACCAAGCGTGGCTGCAGGTCTCTGATTCTTTCATTAAAGTCTCGGGGTTACAGAACAAGAATCAATTCATTGTTCAAAAAGATAATATTTGTGCTTTCCCTGCAGTTATCCGCTGCTGTAGAATTTAGTTCCTCCCATCCTCCTTTCTCTCTCTCTCTCTCTCTCTCTCTCTTTCTCTCTCTTTTTTTTTTTTTCATTTTGAGGCAGGGGGTATAGACCATTTGTAAAGTCTTTATGGCAGTTTTTATTATTGCTGGGATTGCAAGCCGGAAAATGGCCATAGCAGTATGCATTCCATTAATTATTAAGGACAGTAAATCTTAAGAAGATTAAAAGCTGGCATCTCCCGCAAACAGAGCAGGCATTGTGGGAGAGAGAGAGAGATCTGGTTCTGCCCCATCTCAGTTAAGGTTTTTTTTTTTAATTGCTTAACATTCTGAAATAGAGATTGGAACTAAAAGTCTTTTCATCTGTGCCAGGACATGGTGGGCTGAAAGAGAAATAATTATTTACAAATCATGTAAGCTGCTGGCATATCAGAATCTAGTTCTAGGTTTTGGCTGTATCTCAAAAGACAAAAAAAATCCTTGTGTTTTTTTTCTTGTGGGTGTTCAACTCACAATATATTTATATTTATTATTGGTGCAGAGAGTCAGATTGTTAGCGGTGCAGTTGGCCTTCTGGAAAAAAGATCGAATTTATTCCGAAGGCTTCATCTACATCAGGTCCTTGACAGTATTTATAGTTTTATTCATTTTATAATATGACATACAAAAAGAATCCAAAAGCAAATATTAGGAAAATTAGGAAAGGAAAAAAGGAAATGGATAGTGGGGGGGAAAGCAAGGGAAAAAGGAAAAAAAGCCATTGACTCCCAACTCCTTCGGTGCAGTAAAATAAGGCATTAAAATCTACCCTTTTTACTTTTTTATAATAATAATAATAATAACAACAACAACAACAACAACAACAACAATCCTCCTCCTCCTCCTCCTCCTCCTCCTCCTCCTCCTCCTTCTCCTTGTTTAGCTCTTCCTTTTTAATGGTTAGCCTTGTTATGAATCCAAAACAAAAGTTTAATCAGTAAATTAATTTCAAGAGCCCTGGGGAATTCTGGGAGTTGAAGTCCGCACCTCTTAAAAGTTGGCCAGCTTGAGAAGCCTTACCCTTGACGCTTGCTTTTCAAGAGTCCGCTAAATAACGCCAGCTATTTTATTCCTTCCCCAATATTTATGAAGCTTCAATATTTAATTTCATGTAAGAGTCTCATTCTGGGAAGGAGTATATCCCTCATCCAGCTCCATAGCTAACGGCTGTGCAGCTCATTCCCCACTGAAAGGCAATATCACACAGATGCCAGTGAGTTGGAAGAGAAACAGCTGATCGCGTGCTTTAAGTTTAGGAACTAGGCGCAGGCTACATATCATTTTCATAAGTTATGTCTGAGGCTAGACAGTAGCTGCTGGATTTGGGTTTGGCTAGCAGTATTCCAGTATTTGGGGGGCTACCACAAAGAAGAGGGAGTTAAAATTATTTTCCAAAGCACCAGAGAGGGCAAGACAAGAAACAATGGATGGAAACTAACTCACTAACTAACAATGGACAGGCTAACTCACTGCTAACTCCAGGAGTTCGATTCTGACCAGCTCAAGGCTGACTCAGCTTTCCATTCTTCCGAGGTTGGTAAAATGAGGACCCAGATTGTTGGGGGCAAGAGGCTTACTTTGTAAACGGCTTACAAAGGGCTGTAAAGTACTGTGAAGGGGTATATAAGCAGTGGTAGGACTGGAAGTTGGCAAACTGGCCGTTTCTGGCCTCTGGAGGACCTCCGGGGGGATGGGGAAGGTCGTTTTTGCCCTCCTCAGATTCCTAGAGAGGCTCTGGAGCCAAGTGAGAGAGAAAAATGGGCCTGCCCCACCACCCTCCCGAGGCCCTCCGGAGGCAGGAAATAGCCTGTTTCACTACTTCTGGTGGGCCCAGAAGGCCCGAAAATCAGCTGGCGGAACTGAGCTCACGTGCCCACTGATATGACTACGTGTGCCACAGGTTTGCCATCACAGTTATAGGATCTCCTGCTTGAGCAGGGGGCTGGACTAGAAGACCTCTAAGGTCCCTTTCAGCTCTACTCTGATTCTGATTCAAAGGCCTCCACTTGTATCACTTTTTATTTATCTATTAAATTTATATGCCACCCATTGTTAGCAACTCTAGGCGGCATATAAATGAGGTATTAGCATAGTACCGTATTTTTCGGAGTATAATACGCACTGGACTATAAGATGCACCTACCTTTTTGAGTGAGGAAAAGAAGAAAAAGAAATCTCCCTCTGCCTCTGAACAATTTTGCCTCGTTGCAGCAAACAGCAAAAAGCCTGCTTTACTTTCAGTTTCCTTTTCAGCATAGCTTGATTAACACAAGGAAAAAAAAATCTGCTCCAGCAATTTACCTCTTTGCAGCAAGCAGCAGAGCCCTGCGCAAAACAGCTGAGAGCAAATCAGCTGAGAGTTGGGAGGCCAATGGAATCAACTTGTGCTAATTAGGCTGTGCTGAAGCTGAAAGGAGTTGTTTTTTCTTGCTGTTTGCTTGCAAGGAGGTAACTGATGCAAGGCAGAGGCCAAAGGGTGGGGGCCAGTGGCTGGGTGGGACTACATTCGGTGTATAAGACGCACCTAAATTTTCACCCCCTTTTAGAGGGGAAAAAGGTTCTCTTATACTCCGAAAAATATGGTATTTCTTGCCAAGGATCAATCGTGGGGCGTATGAAACCCACCTGGTTCTACCTTTCTTAGATTTTGTTGTCTCCTCAGAGAAAACAAAACTGGCCCGAAAAACGGCCTGAAAACGGCCCGGAAAACAGGCTGAAAAATGAGCGGGGGTGGGGCCAGCCAGTGGTGGGATTTGCCGGTTCGCCAAACTGCGCAGAATCTTAACTCCTGGTTCGCTTGAACCGACGCGAACTGGCAGCAGCCAGCCTCTCTCTCCTCCCCATCAACCTGAGCCTCACTATGCTTTGTGCTGCTGATAATGGTTGTCAACTATCTTGGTGACAACTCTTATTTCCTTCTGTGAGTAAGCAAGGATAATAACAGTGCACGGCAGCTCAGGAGATGTTTGTTTGGGGGCATTAGCTCTTTATATCCAGGAAAATTGTGGATCAAGAAGAATTCTTTTCTTTCACGGTTGAGAATTCCCCTGTTTCAGATTCATATCATAGTGCAAATGAGCAACGTTCCTGTAGAGCTAAGAGAAACACAGTAAATACTTTAGCCGTGAAACTGAAAAATGAGTATTCTGGGGTGGTTTCTTTTTTTTAAAAAAAAATCTTGTTTTATTCCTCTGTCCATCTACTCGGTTCAAAATTCTGAACGGAGGCAGTTTTTGAACTGCTGAGTTGCAACAGAAGAGAAAGAGAAATCAGGAGAAATTCTTTAGGTGCTGTCAATTAGGCCCATCATATGAAAAAGCATATTGGACTGGAAATGAAAAATTGTGCTGGGAATAAAGAAATAGTTCTCAACCTATGACCACAGTTGAGACCAGAATTTCTGTTGCTAGGCAAAGCAATTGTTAAGTGAGTCCCATCTGATTTCATGACTTTTTGGCCACGGTTGTTAAGCAAATGACTGCAGTTGTTAAATGAATCATGCCGTCATTAAGCAAATCTGATGCCTCCCATTGAGTTTGCCAGTTTGGTAGCTGGCTGAGAAAGTCACGAATGATGATCACATGACCCCAGGATGCTGCAGCTGTCATCAATACATGCCAGTTGCCAAGCACCCAAATCTTGATCATGTGACGGTGGGGATGCTACAACAGTCATAAGTGCAGGGACCGATCTTATATAACTTTTTAAAGTGCTGCTGTAACTTTGAACGGTTGCTAGATGAATCATTGTACGCCGAGGACTACTGTAGCTTATTCTTGCATCTCTTCATTCAGACTTTCGAGGAAGACCCAGCAGTACATTCAAAGGTGGTCAACCTCATAGGTAGAATACGGTCTCTAAGATGAACAAGTGCAGGGGTGAAATCTAAAATTCGTTACTATCGGTTCTGTGGGCATGGCTTGGTTGGGGGGGGTAATGTGACTGGGTGGGCGTGGCCAACTTTTTTTTTTTTTACTTTTAAAAGCTTTTTTTCTACAATCTTAAGAGGATGCAGAAAAAAATGCTTTTTATTTATTTATTTATTTATTTAATTAATTAATTAATTAATTAATTAATTAATTAATTAATTTGTATACTGCCCTTCTCCCAGAAGGGACTCAGGGCGGTGAACAGCCAAAATTAAAAAACAGACAAATACAAAAGTTAAGATAATTAAAAAGAATTAAATCACTAGCTTCCCAATTTAAAACCCCCAAATCCATAAAATTTAAAATCCCAATTTAAAAACCATTTAGGCTAGGCCGGCTTGATGGAATAAAAACGTCTTCAGGGCTTTTTAGGCAAGTCAGCTGGGATCGCCAGAGGCTTTTAAAGGCATTTTTTTTTTCCTACAACCTCTTCGGACGAAGGGGTTGCAGAAAAAAATGCTTTGAAAAGCCTCTGACGATCCCAGCTGAGCCGCGCGATCATCAGAGGCTTTATTTTTTTTTTTTTTACTTTTAAAAGCATTTTTTCGGCCAAAGAGGTTGTAGAAAAAAATGCTTTGAAAAGTAAAAAAAAAACAGCCTCTGATGATTGCGCGGCTCAGCTGGGCATGGGAGGGGTGTGGCGCAGCGATCCGGTCCGAACCGGGAGCATTTCACCCCTGGACAAGTGGTTGAGTTTGCCTTGTGAGACAAGAGGCCTTTGGATCAGTGGTGGGATTCAAATTTTTTTTATCAGCGGTTCTATGTGTGTGGCTTGGTGGGCGTGGCATGGCTTGGTGGGCGTGGCTTGGTGGGCATGGCAGGGGAAGGATACTGTAGAATCTCCATTCCCACCTCACTCCAGGGGAAGGTTACTGCAAAATCCCCATTTCCTCCCGATCAGCTGCGACTCGGGAGGCAGAGAATAGATGGGGGCGGGGCCAGTCAAAGGTGGTATTTACCAATTCTCCGAACCACTCAAAATTTCCGCTACCGGTTCTCCAGAACTGGTCAGAACCTGCTGAATACCACCTCTGCTTTAGATGTCTTAATCCCCCCCCTCTCTTTGAATAGTTAAACCAGGGTTGTCAAACTCGATTTCATTAAGGGCCGTATCAGGGTTGTGTTTGCCTTCGAAGGGGAGCGGGGGGGCGCATACCTAGCTTGACGTCACTCGTTTTCGGGGCGCCTATGGTGGCCCGAGTGCTCTACCAACGAAAACAGGCTCGCAAGGCTGCAACAGCCTCCTGCAACCCTCTGCAAGCAAAAACTGAGCTCAGGACGCCCGCACGCGGCTCTCCCAAGCTCCGTTTTCACTGGCAGAGGCACCACGGGCTGGTCCGCTGTTTCCAGGGCAGCCCCATAGGCCAGATGCCGTCTGTGGGCCTTGAGTTTGACACCCCTGAGTTAAAGAGTGCAAAGTGTTCTTATTTAAAACAAATGTGCCTAATTCCTCTCTCTTTTCTTCTGTTCAATATAGTGACGGATGTAGAGCTAAAACGGCTGAAAGATGCCTTCAAGAGGACCTGCGGACTCTCGTGTTACATGAGCCAACAATGCTTCATTCGGGAAGTTCTCGGAGATGGAGTTCCTCCCAAAGTTGCAGAGGTAATTTCTCTTCCCGCCCTCCATCTCCTACACACACACACACACACACACACCAATCCACCCAATGCAGAAATCAGTGTTTTAAAACATTTCAAGTGAACAACACCAAGTGAAGAAGCATTTCACGGAGGAGATATTGGGGTTTGTCTACACAGGGCCAAGACAAGCTCCCCTTCTTTTGATGCTGTTGGGCATTTTTAAGAGTTGAGCAGCTCAAGGACAAAACAGATCCCCTTGCCTTCTTGTACGTAAAAATAATTTGTCATTCACGTTTGCCTGCCAACTGGCAGCCTGGCTGAATTTGAAATATTCATTAAACTTATTTGCCAGGTATGCAGGTTACAGGTGGCCTCGGATGTTAGTCGAACCACTAAGTTTCGATCTCTTTCTTTATTCATGTCAGAAGCACTTACACATATAACATTCAACAGTGAGCAAATAAAATAGATATAAAACAGGTCATAGGAATATACAAAGGTAAAGATTTCCCTGTCAGTCTTCTTCAACTCTAGGCATGCCCACCTCTGTTTCTTGGCCGAGGGAGCCAGCATTGTCCGAAGACATTTGCTATGGTCATGTGGCCAGCATGCTTATATGCCGAGGTAGATTAGAATAGAAAAACAGTTGGAAGGGATCTTGGAGGTCTTCTAGTTCAACCCTCTGCTTAGGCAGGAAACCCTACACCACTTCAAACAAATGGTTATCCAATGTCATGTACAGGGAACTCTGTTACTTTCCCACTGAAGTGGTACCTGTTAATCTACTCGCATTTGCATGTTTTCAAATTACTAGGTAGCCAGGAGCTGGAGCAAGTGACGGGAGCTCACCCCGTTGCTCAGAGCTCGGGTCTCGAACCTGGGCTGTCAACTCTCCAGCTGACAAACTCAGCATCTTTAACCCAGTGAGCCATTGTGGGCCCCTTCATAGAAACGTAGCCCATGTAAAAAGTATGTAGAATAAATAGTATTAAAACTAAATAACATTTGCTGGGTATTGGGCCACGCTGACAGAGCCGAAGTGGCGCAGTGGTTAGAATGCAGTACTGCAGACTACTTCTGCGGACTGCCTGCAATTTAGCAGTTCGAATCTCACCAGGCTCAAGGTTGGGTCAGTCTTCCATCCTTCCGAGGTGGGTAAAATGAGGAGCCAGATTGTTGGGGGGCAATATGCTGACTCTGTAAACCGCTTAGAGAGGGCTGTAAAGCACTATGAAGCAGTATATAAATCTAAGTGCCATTGCTATTTTCTCTTGCCAGCATCAGGTCTTCCTTCACACATGTTGAAGGACATTGTATGCATCATAGTATATGTGAGATGCATTGTTCTTCTCTACATTTGCACAGAGTGTCTTCTGTAGGGCAGCCCCATTTTCTTAGATTGTCCTTTGATCTCCCTACCCCGGAGTGCAGTCTGTTTAGCAATTTGTTTAGCGGTTCTGGAGAGGGTTATTACGGTGGATTGTTGCTTAACCGTGTCAGCTTTGTCCTGGATTTTCTTTGCTGGCACAGCAGAGAGAATACGAATTGATTCTTTATTTGGCCTTTTGTGTCTTGGCTTTAGGGAGCAGTGTGTGACTGGCGAAACTTAACATTTGATTGACCAGTTAGTTCTGTACCTGCTGCTTGAATGGATATTTCTGTCAAGTCAAAAATGTGATCTCATGCGAGCTTGTTGCTTTAAGTGTCATGGGTCAATTATAACCTTATGTATTTTGTGCCTTTGGGAATTTTTTTTAAAATTATCTGACTGTCAGGGAAGGCTTTTCAATATTACGATGGATACATTTTCTTATATACTCGGCTTGTGCTGGGGAATATTAAATCCTCCAGGTTTAGGGCTGTAGAGGATTTGAAGATACGTTCTAAAGCAGGGGTATCCAACTCAATTTCATTGAGAGCCGCATCAGGATTGTGTTTGACTTTGGGGGGCCAGGGTGGGCATGGCCAGCTCGACGTCACTCGTGTCGGGGGCGCCCGTGGCGGTCCGAGTGCTCTGCCAGCAAAAACTGGCTCCCAAGCTCCGTTTCGGTTGTGACGGCCTCCTGCAATCCTCTGCCAGTGAAAATGGAGCTCGGGATGGCAGTGTGCGACCCTCCCAAGCTCTGTTTTCACTGGCAGAGGCACCGTGGGTCAGTCCTTCGCTGTTTCCAGGTCGGCCCCCTAGGCCAGATCTAAGCGCCCCATGGGCCAGATTTGGCTTGCCGGGCCTTGAGTTTGACACTTCTGTTCTAAAGGGCCAGTTTGGGGACAGATTATACTAGAGAAGGTCTACCTATGTGGTCACTAAGGGTTGACACTAACTTGACACATACCGTATTTTTCAGAGTATAAGATGCACCTTAGTTTTTGGGTAAGAAAATAGGAGAAAAAAAATTCTGCCTCCCAGGTATTCATCTGGCTAGTCCTTAGCCTGGTCAGCTTCAGCACATTAGTTCGCTCGCTGGTTTTGAGGTTGGGGCTGGTTGGGGCTAAAATACAGCTTCTAAAAAAGCACAGCTGATCATCCGAGGGAGCTCCAGTGACTAAAGCAGGTGAAGCGTGGAAGAGGTAAGAGAAGGCAGCATCTGTTCCGGGTAGCCATTTTGGACAACGCGTGCGGGGTTACATTTGGAGTATAAGACACACCCAAATTTTCAGCCTCTTTTAGGAGGGAAAAAAGTGTGTTTTATACTCCAAAAAATACGGTAATCTAAACTTCAGGATTCTGTTTGAGTCATTTTATTAATTAATTAATTTATTTATTCAATTTGTATGCCGCCCCTCTCCGAAGACTCAGGGCGGCTTTGGCCACAGATCTATAGATGTTATCAGAATACAGAATCACTAGAATAATTGTAGGTCAGGGTTGAATACTTGGGTCCTTGGTGCTCTCTGAGCTTGGTTGTTTTCTTGCAGATGTTTCATTACCCAAATAGGTAACATCATCAGTGCTAGAAGGGAGTGGGGTTTTCTCTTTGTTAATATACAAGTGGCTTGTCCTGTCAGTGTTGGTCGGAGTGTTCTTGGTGGTTCCTTGATTAGGCTATTGCTTACTGTTAGCTTATTTGTCTGATTTAGTACTTCCTTGATTGGGGTATTGTTTGCCTCTTGATTGTTGGTCAATATTAGCCCAGCTGAGGCTGGAAGGCTACTCCTGTTACTAGGTGGCTGTGAGATATAGATCAGAGCTAATTTGCATGATCTTCATTCTAAGAATCCGCTTTACTTTTTACTTGCTCTCTATGGCTACTGTAATCAGATTTTTCTTCATTAATTACCCCTTTATTCCTGTTGCATTCACTTAATTCTCCACCCCCATTCTCAGGTTTCTGCTGTACAACATTTTTTTGACAAAGCAGCTAATTATTTCTAATCCTATTTTTCCTCTCCTGTCTCCTGTTATATAGTGACAGCCCCATTAAATGACCCAGATCAGGAAATCAACTCAGAAGGAAGGGTAAAGATATGTCTGATTGTACATATTGAATGAGGGGGGTTCTTGGTGCTTACTGAACTCGGTTGTTTTCTTGAAGACGTTTCATTACCCAAACTAGGTAACATCATCAGTGCTATAAGAGAATGGGGTTCGTTCTCTGTTTATATATAGTGGCTGTAGTGTTAGTGGAGTGTTCTTAGTGGTTCCTCCCAGCTATCAACAGGCACATTGAGATAAACAACACCTACATACCATTTAAAAGAGATAATCAAAAAGCCAAAGGGGAAACAAGAGGACTAAAAGACCCCCTCACCAGCAATCAGTTTCCAGATAAGTGGAAATTAACACCAAGATCAATACTAGACCAACTATCCATGCTGATCAGTGCATTCCTGTGGAATGTCTGCCTTATTTACTCATTTCTAGCTTTGTCCAGCAGGTTTTAGATGCTTGGATATAACTCTTGTGCCTTGAAAACATAATAGCACTTATAGCAATAGACTTATATCCCACTTCACATTGCATTACAGCCCTCTCTAAGCGGTTTACAAAATCAGCATATGGCCCCTAGCAATCTGGGTCCTCCTTTTACCGACTTCAGAAGGATGAAAGGCTGAGCCAATCTTGACTCGGTCAGGATCAAACTCCTGGCAGTGGGTAGAGTGAGTCTGCAACAGCAATACCACTTAGACTTATATACCACTTCACGGTGCTTTACAGCCCTCTCTAAACTGTTTGCAGAGTCAGCATATACCGCGTTTCCCCGAAAATAAGACCCTGTCTTACATTTTTTTGAACCCTGAAATAAGCGCTTGGCCTTATTGCCATGCGCTCAAAAGCCTGATTGGGCTTATTATCAGGGGATGTCTTATTTTGGGGGAAACAGGGTTGCTCCCAACAATCTGGGTCCTCATTTTACCGACATCGGAAGGATGGAAGGCCAAGTAAACCTTGAGCTGCTCAGAATTGAACTCCTGGCAGTGGGCAGAGTTGGCCTGCAATAGCACTAGCACTTAGACTTATATACCACTTCACGGTGCTTTACAGCCCTCTCTAAACTGTTTGCAGAGTCAGCATATACCGCGTTTCCCCGAAAATAAGACCCTGTCTTACATTTTTTTGAACCCTGAAATAAGCGCTTGGCCTTATTGCCATGCGCTCAAAAGCCTGATTGGGCTTATTATCAGGGGATGTCTTATTTTGGGGAAAACAGGGTTGCTCCCAACAATCTGGGTCCTCATTTTACCGACATCGGAAGGATGGAAGGCCAAGTAAACCTTGAGCTGCTCAGAATTGAACTCCTGGCAGTGGGCAGAGTTGGCCTGCAATAGCACTAGCACTTAGACTTATATACCGCTTCACAGTGCTTTACAGCACTCACTAACCGGTTTACAGAGACAGCATATGGCCCCTAACAATCTGGGTCCTCGTTTTACCCACCTTGGAAGGATGGAAGGCTGAGTCAACCTTGAGCCAAACTCCTGGCAGTGAGCAGTGAGTTAGCCTGCTATACTGCATTCTAACCACTGCACCACCATGATAAAGGAGAAGTACCTGGATGCAATGAGCTTTTTAATGATTTTTTTTAAATCCTTAGATTAAGATTTAATCCTTAGATTATAGACACTTTGGCTCCCATTTCTTTCTCCTCACTGTACTGTTGGAGCAGAAAAGTCACTCATATTTTAGGGAAGAGAAAAATAGTGTGTGTGACTAGCATCGCCCATGCTAAACTTTTTTATGATTCTTTCTAAAGAAATCAATCATAAAATGTAAGAATTTAAGAAAATTTGCATGCCCCCCCCCCGCCAACTCACTCATGGTGACTCCACTTTAGCAAAATTTCTGTTGCTCAGCGAGACAGCTGTTCAGTGAGTTGTGTCTCGTTCTATGACCTTTCTTGCCACAATTGTTAAATGAAACACTGAAGTTAAATTAGGCACATGGTTGTTAAGCGAATCTGGCTTCCCCATGGACTTGGCTTGTCAGGAGGTCGTAAAACGGGATCACATGACCCTGGGACACTGCAACCGTCATAAATACATGCCAGTTGCCAAGTGTCTGAATTCACAGGGTGGTGCTAAGCGTGAAAAACAGTCATAAGTCACTTTTTTCAGTGCCTTTTCAATTTCGAACGATCACTAAATGAATGTTTGTAAGTCGAGGACTTCCTGTATATGAACTTCAAGGTCTGAATTGCCATTTCCTTGGAAATTAGAGGGATGTGCCGATCTCTCAGGCTTACTGGGTGATGGATGGTATGAAAAAGGGAAATTGCAATAGTTAACCTAAGGCCAGAAATACAGGTTATCCTCAGTTTACAACAGAGATTCTCAGTCATCCAGGTCATGGTTGTCCCAAAGCTGCTTTTTTCAAGAGGCAAATGGACTTAATAGTTTTTCTTTGAAGACTGGTCATTTGCATTCTTTTAGCAGGTCGTTAAGGTCACCTGGAGGTCTGTCTGTGTCCTCAGGGTCACCTGAGTGGTGCAAATGGGTGTGGAGCCTTCTTGGAACTGCTATCTCCAGTCTACCACACAATCCTTTCAACAGTTGCAGGAAGGCTCCACACCCATTTGCACCACTCAGGTGACCCTGAGGACACAGACAGACCTCCAAGTGGCCTCAATGACTCTCTAAAAGAATGCAAATGACCAGCTGTCTGCAAGGAATATAAAATCCTTCCATTCCCCAGCCTCCAATCAGAGCTGAAGAAGCTTCTTGGATGAAAAGTGAAACGTCTTTAAAGAAAAAACAGAAAGTCTAGTTGCCTCTTGAAAAAAGCACCTTTAGGATAGTCCAAGGGTCAACAACCTGTGGCTCCGGAGGGCCCAGAGTCTCAGAACCCCTTAAATGTTCATAGAAATGATTGACGGCCCCCGAAAGCTTTGGTTTAGGCAGATTAAATCTACTGATGTTTCCTGCGTTAGAAAAGGAAACCCTGAGGAATATTCAAATTATTTATTTATTTAACTTCATGGACCCCTGAAAGGGTCTCCGAGGACTCCATGGGTTCCCAGGTCACATTGCTGTTTGTTCTAAAGGCAAGATTTTTTTAAAAAAGTAGTTTTGCCATGAAAGGACACTCAAGATGAACATCCCATTTTGCTCCGTAGAGAGAACAAAATTTCTTGAATCAACAGTGCCGGTCAGCATGATCTGCAACAATCTGGTATTGTTAACAAGAAGAGCCCTTCTTAACAATTCTCCAAGACAGACTTCTGAGCTGCTGACGCAGCTGTTGAAAGCTCTTGCGAACCAGCACCGAGGAAAAAAAAATATAAAGATGAATGGAAAAGCACAATTTAAAAAGAGGCAAGACAAAAGGCTTCCATTCCGATGGCACACTCTGAAATAATCACGTTCTTCTCTTGAGGGCCGCAAATTTGGGGGGGGGGGGGAAACCCTGGCTTTTCTAAATCCAGAGAGAGCAACCAGTGGCATCGTGAGAAGCGATGCTTTTAAAATAGACCTTACGGCACCTGCTGCAAACTTGCTGACGGAACCACTTGCCTGGGACAGTCTCTCTTCACTTCCCCCCCGCGCGCCCCCCCCCCAATTCTGACTAACTCTCCCATTTTGGGGAACATCCCACTAAAGACAGAGAAGAGAGCACAGCTGTTCCTACCTCTCCAGCCCTCCCATTCTATTCCTGTTGAGAAATTTCTTTTTATTCCTTCTCTTGATGGTTGGATGTAGCAGGAAGGGGAAAAGGCAATTTTAGTTCTAGAGCCCAATTTGGAGAACCCTGTTTCCCCCCCCCCCCCCAAAAAAAAAATAAATACCAAGACATCCTTCTGACCTTCCATATCCCAACTGGGGCATATCAAGCTGGAAGGGGTTGACAGATTAAGAGAAGACTCCATCACACAGGTTCGCCTGGTGCGCCAATTGTGCCCTTTCCTGGACCAAGATGACCTTCGCACAGTCACTCATGCCCTGGTTATTTCCCGCTTAGATTACTGCAATTCCCTCTACATGGGCCTGCCCCTGAGATACACCCGGAGACTCCAGCTGATCCAGAATGCAGCCGCACGGGTTGTTACGGGAGCCCCTCGTTACTCTCATATAACACCCCTCCTGCGTGAGGTGCACTAGTTACCAGTGGTTCTCCGGGTCCGCTTCAAGGTGCTAGTCCTCACCTATAAGGCCCTACATGACTTAGGTCTGGGATATTTGCAGGACCTTCTCCTGCCTGCCTCTCACCGTCCTGTTCGCTCACATAGGGCCGCTCTCCTCAGGGTTCCGACGGCGAGCCAATGTCGTCTGGCGGCGCCCAGGGGTAGGGCGTTCTCTGTGGGTGCTCCCACCCTCTGAAATGAATTACCTACTGAGCTCCGGACGGCTCCTGATCTCCGTTCCTTCCGTTGGGACCTGAAGACTTGGCTGTTCAAACAAATAGGCTGACTCTGATTCCGGGTTTTATTATTTACTACTAATTAGTTATTTGGTTTAAAATGGGATTTTATTGTACTTGTTTCTTAACTTGTGTTCGCCACCCTGAGTCCTTCGGGAGAATGGCGGCATATAAATACATGTAATAAATAAATAAATAAATCTCCCCCTCCCCCCCATCGGTGGTGGATTTCACATTTTCTTACCACCGGTTCGCCCCGTGTGCGCATGCTCGCTTCATTGCGCATCCCTTCTGTGCATGTGCCTGGCTTTCCGCACATGCGCTTTCTTGCACATGCACCTTCCGTGCATGCGCTTTGCTTGCGCGCATGCCTTCCACGCATGCACCCAGGCTCAAAAACGTGGCTAAATAGGATGGCATTACATCCAAGTGGGTGGGCGAGCCCATCCACAGTCTCTGCAACCGGTTCGGCTGAACCAGTCCGAACCAGCTGAATACCACCTCTGCCCCCCCGCCCCCCCATTGCTCATTTTGCTCCTTTCCTCCCCATCTTTTTAATTGTAACTTCTTTTTCCTAAAAGGTATATTTATTGTTCATGTTTTTATTGGCTTTTAATTTTGTAAGCCACCCAGAGTTGCTTCAAAGGGAACTGGGTGCCAATTAAACCAAACCAATCAATCAATCAATCAATCAATAGAGTGAGTAAAGGTAGTCCTCAGCTTACAACCATGATTGAGCCCAAAATTTATGTTGTTAAGCGAGAAATTTGTTAAGTGAGTTTTTGCCCCATTTTACAATGTTTCTTCTCACGTTTGTTAAGTGAATCGCTGATGTTGTTCAATCAGTAACACGGTTGTTAAGTGAGTCTGGCTTCCCCATTGACTTTGCTTGTCAGAAGGTTGCAAGAGGGGATCACGTGACCCGAGAACACTGCAACCGTCATAAATGTGAGTCAGTTGTCTCCATGGCTAGGGAATTCTGGGAGTTGAAGTCCACAAGTCTTAAACTTGCCAAAGTTGGGGACGGCCCGAAAGCTGGCCAAAAATGCCCAAAAACCAGGTATGTGCGCGCCGGCCAGCTGGTCTTCGGGTTTCCGGTGCTCCGGCGTACGTGCACGCTTGCACTCGCATTCCAGTTTGGGCACTTGGTACCAAAAAGGTTTGCCATCACTGGTCTAGTGGTTAAGGCACCAGGCTAGAAAGCAGGAGACCATGAGTTCAAGTTCCGCCATGCCCAAGAAAGCCAGCTGGGTGACTTTGGGTGAGTCAGTCACTCTCAGTGCAACCCACCAAGCTGGCTGGGGAATTCTGGGAATTGAAGTCGACAAGTCTTAAAGTTGCCAGAGTTGGATACCCCTGATCTAAAGCCACTTGCTAACTCTCACAGTCCTGGAGAAAAAAAAAATGTGACAAAATGGGTAATGTTAAAAAAAAAAAAAAAGGTGTTAGAAAAAGTTAAAAGGTTGTATTGTATAATTTTGAAAGCTATTTCAGTGGGGAAGAGGGGAATGTGTATATATGCAAGTATTGATTTTTCTGGTATGAGTGATTAAATGTCTAGGCATCTCCCATTAAGTGAATTCAAATGTAGGTATGGCCTATTTATTTCTGGTAAAATAGACTAACGATTTTTTTTTCTGTCACTACAAAAGCTGTTATTGATTAATGTGCCAGCATTTCTTGCAGATGCTATTGTGTACATGTCCAGCAGTAAAGATTTGAAGTGGGAACGCTCATATGAGTGTAATGTACAAATCCAGGGTTTGCAAAGAAGGGTATATAATCAGTTGCACATAAGTCCTGGTAAACGGCACAGGTGTTCAACTGTTATAGGCCCAATTAAGTTTGCAGACCTCATGATTTGGAGATGGGTTTTGAAAAACACACAGATATTGTCAGAGGGTTCTGAAAGTATTGGAAAAAAATGTTGTTGTTGTTTTTATGGTCCTCATGCAGCCATACTTATTGTTCCTCAAGCCACAAGAAATAAATACAATATTTTACAAGTTGTATGTCTGAGGATTAGCTGGGTTTTTACTCTGAAAGCTAATTATCATAAATAAATGCATGTAAGTGTAAGATAAAAATCTGGGATCTTTGCAGCAGCACTTAAATTGTCTTTAATAGAAAGAATCACTAGTGATTAAGGCACCAGGCTAGAAGCTGGGAGAGTGGGAATTCTAGTCCCACCTTAGGCATGAAAGCCACCTGGGTGGCAGGCATGAAAGCCACCTGGGTGATCTTGGGCCAGTCACTCTCTCTCAGTCCAACTCACCTCACAGGGGTTTTGTTGCGGGGAAAATAGGAGGAGGAAGAAGTATTAAATATGTCTCCTGCCTTGAGTTGTTTATAAAAAAACAAAGATGGGATATAAATAATAAAATTGTAGAAGCAAATAATCTTTTGGACTCGTAAGTAGATTTAACAATATGTACAATCATAGCCCTTGACTTATGACCATTTGTTTAGTGCCTGTTCAAAGTTACGGTGATGCTCAAAAAAGGGATTTACGACTGATCCTCGCACTTAACAACCATTGCAGCGTCCCTGTGGTCACGCGATTGCGATCCGGGGGGATCTTGGCAAAGGGCTCACATTTCTGGTAGTTTGAGGGTCCTAGAGTCACCTGATGGCCATTTGCAACTTTCCCAACCTTTATGTGACCTGGAAATTCAGTAGGGCAGTTGGTGTTGGAAGAAAAATCTGGTCTGGTTCCAAGTTGGGAAAAAGACGCTGGAAATAAAATGGAGGCCGATTGGAAAGAAGGACTCTGTTTATTGATGAGCAAAACAACCACAGCATGTAGTTCTTGGACAGCTGACAAATTGGTTTGATGAGTACATGGATTTTTATAGGGTTCTGAGATGCTCCAGGGGGTTGTGCAATGTAGTGAGCCTTATGTCTTTTGCTATTCTAATGGTGGTGGGTTAATCGTATTATGTCCTAAAAGGTCACGTCCTGTCCTACTTAATCCCATCAACTGGAGCTGAAGGTGTTTTGTTTATGACTAGAGTGGCCAGTCTTTCTTAATGAACATAAAATATCCATCTCTAAAGACTTCAGGCATCTGCTGGAGGATGTTTCATTATGCAGGAAGAGAGGGATACTTTCTGTCTTTAAGACCATGTTTTTCCATTTCTCCTTTGGGGAAATATAATATTCTGCCTCTTTTAATACTCCCCAAAACATTTCATTCTCTTGGGTGGGGGGCTTCCTACACCAGCAAGGAAGGTCACAAATGGTGACCACAGGATGTCTCCCTTAACGACCATGGCGAAAGAAGTCATAAAATTGGGTGCAGTCATGTGATGCCTCATTTAATGGCCATACCTCTT
Source organism: Pituophis catenifer annectens (assembly GCF_029215685.1). Lineage (NCBI taxonomy): Eukaryota > Metazoa > Chordata > Lepidosauria > Squamata > Colubridae > Pituophis > Pituophis catenifer. The sequence continues at coordinate 3,742,288 of NW_027256881.1, forward strand.
AACAACACATTTCCCAGTCCTGACTGTGGTCGTAAGTCGAGGACTACCTGTAGATGAACCCACATCCTGTGTAGTTAAGGAAGGAACCCAGAGTATTGACTGTGGTTTTAAACCTCTGAGCCCCTCTGAAAGCTGAGTCACTGATCTCAATTGGCTTCCTGTTCAATGGGAGAAGATGCACCAGGTCATCGCAAACCGCCCAGGCACTAAGATTAGATGGTGAGGTATGTGCCTTGTGTTCATGTCCCACGTGGCCTTCAGTAGATTTGCCTCTTTGAGAAACTTGTGGTTTTCATTTGTGCTCCTTTGGTAAATTTGCCCCACTCTTTTAAGGCAGCATTTCTTCAAACACCTGATTGCAGGAACAGTTTTTCTTTCCTTCTTTCTTTCTTTCTTTCTTTCTTTCTTTCTTTCTTTCTTTCTTTCTTTCTTTCTTTCTTTCTTTCTTTCTTTCTTTCTTCCTTCCTTCCTTCCTTCCTTCCTTCCTTCCTTCCCTCCCTCCCTCCCTCCCTCCCTCCCTCCTTTCTTTCTTTCTTTCTTTTTTTCCTGACAGCTGCTTTCCTTTCTGAAGAGTTTCAGAGCAGGGTTTTCCCATCTTGGCCATTTTAAGACGGATGGATTTCCACCCCCCCAGGATTCCCCAGCCAGCCCATGTTGGCTAGGGAATCCTGGGAGTGGAAGTCCTCCCATCTGCTTTGGAGCAAATCCTGGAAGTCCTCCCAACCTGGTTTAGAGGAAGAATTTCCCCATCTCCCAAAGAGCATTTTCTCCATCCTGGACATGCTTTCTCTGAGAACATTGAATTCCACTTGAGGAGTTATTGAATAATCCCTTTGTGGCCGATGGAGTAATGTGCAACCTTTGGGAGGAGATTAAGCACATGGCAGAAATTTTAACTCAGAGGGACTTAATTTGTGGCTCTCCTTGAGTTGCAGTTGAGACCGAGACCTGGTGATGGGTGATGGGGAATAACCAAGGTAAAGCTTTGTCCTTGGCTGGGACCTGTTAGTCATCTAATTAGTAGTTTAGGCACCAAGCTAGAAAGCAGGAGATGATGAGTTCTAGTCCTTCATTACCCATGAAAACCAACTGGGCAACGTTGAGCCAATCACCAGGAGACTGTGAATTCTAGTCCCACTTGAGCCATGAAAGCCAGTTGGGCGACTTTGAACCAATCACCAGGAGACTGTGAGTTCTAGTCCCACCTTAGCCATGACTTTGCTTGTCAGAAGGTTGCACAAGGGGATCGCGTGACCCTGGAGCATTGCAACCATCATAAATCTGAGTCAGTTATCAAGCGTCTGAAATTTGATCACGTAACCATTGGGGATGCTGCAACCGTCGTGAGTGCGAACAACGGTTAAAAGCCCCCTTTTTCAATGCTGTTGTAACTTTGAAAAGTCACTAAGCAAACAGTGGACTACCTGTAGCTGAATCCTAGCTTAGGCATTGTGACATGGAGAAAGATGGGATGATATACTGCATTTTTTGGACTATTAAGATGCACCGGAGTATAAGACGCACCAAGATTTTGAAGAGGTAAACAAGAAAAGAAAAGGTTTTGCCCTCCCCAGCCCCCAGGAGCACTCTGCAGGCCTCCCAAATCCTCTGCACGTCCCATTTTTTGCAAAAACGGGACGCGCAGAGGGTTTGGGAGGCCTGCAGAGTGCTCCTGGGGGTTGGGGAGGGCAAAAACGTGATGCGTGGGGGGTTTGGGAGGCCAAAAACGTGCCTGTTTATCGCAAAAATGGGGCACGCAGAGGGTTTGGGAGGCCTGCAGAGTGCTCCTGGGGGCTGGGGAGGGCAAAAATGTCCCTGTTTTTGCAAAACACGCATCACATTTTTGCCCTTCCCAAGATTTCGCACCAAGATTTTGAAGAGGTAAACAAGAAAAAAAGTTTTTGCCCTCCCCAGCCCCCAGGAGCACTCTGCAGGCCTCCCAAACCCTCTGCAGACCCCGTTTTTGCGAAAAACAGGCCTGTTATTGGCGAAAACAGGATGCGCGGGGCGGGGTTTCGGGAGGCCACAAATGGCTGTATTTGATGTATAAGACGCACCAACATTTCCACCCTCTTTTAGTGGGGGAAAAGTGCATCTTATACTCCAAAAAGTACGGTAATTTCTTCACAATAAATCTTGCAGAGAAGTTGAGCTGTAGACTGAAGAGCTTTCCATCGAGGGGGACAGAGTTTGGAGCCCTTGAGCTCTAGGGTTGCCAAGGTGTGAAAAATGCTAGGGTCTCGCCTTGGCGTTTCATCTCAATCCTTCTGTTTGGGACATCCATTTGGTATCGATCCGTCTACGGTGGCTTAAAAACTCATTATTGTGATACCGGGAGAGCAGAAAACCTCGAAACAGTGATTTAGTGGTTGATCCAAGAAAATAAAGCAACCTATGCATTGCAGCAGACAAATCACACACTTCAAGGACCACCAGTGTTATCTGGCTTTGAAGGCAGGGAAAATAATGCTTCTTTAGGGTTTTTGGTTTGCATTCTCTCCATCGGATTCCTAACAACATGGATGTTGGCGTGGAGATGCTGCAGTTTTTTGAGATGCTTCGACTCTTGTCCCATAGAGGAAGCTTAGCATGTTAGAAGATGTTAGCATGTTATTTTTATTTTATGTACCCTGAGAGCCAGGGTACATAACTACATAATTTGTACCAAGACAAATTCCTTGTGTGTCCAATCACACTTGGCCAATAAAAAAATCCTATTCTATTCTATTCTATTCTATTCTATTCTATTCTATTCTATTCTATTCTATTCTATTCTATTCTATTCTATTCTAAGAAACCATATAACCATATCTTGATGCTCCTCAAACATCTCTCCTTTGGAAAGCGAAGGATATGACAAGAACTTGGGCCACTACTGACCCTTCTTGATGTCACATGATACAGGTAGTCCTCAGCTTACAGTCATAATTGAGCCCAAAATTTCTGTTGCTAAGCGAGACATTCGTTCAGTGAGCTTTGCCCCATTTACGTCCTTTCTTGCCACAGGTGTTAAGCGAATTGTTGCAGTTGTTAAGTCAGTAACATGGTTAATTAAGTGAATCTGGCTTCCCCATTGAATTTTCTTGTCAGAAGGTCGCAAAAGGAGATTGATCATGTGATCTCAGGACATCGCAACCGTCATAAATGTGCGTCGGTTGCCAAGGGCCTGAATTTTGATCATGTGACCATGGGGATGCTGTAATGGTCATAAATTGTGGGAAACGGTTGTAAGTCACTTTATTCAGCCCCGTTGTAACTTTGAATGGTCACTAAACGAACTGTTGTAAGTCAAGGACTACCTGTGTACAAATCTGTTGTCAACAGGGTGGATTTGATTTAAATCAAGTTGATTTAAATCACAGTTTAAATCATGATTTAAATCACTAGTAAAAAGGCTTGATTTAAATCAACTCGATTTAAATCATAATTTTTAAAGAGCAACTGTCATCTCTGCTCCTCCTTTGACCCACTGTTGACTCACCAATAGTCCCAGCGTTGCAGAATATACAGCCTCATGCTACATAACTAAGCTCCATTTCATGCTGAATAAACGAAATTATTTATGTATCTTAAATAGAAAACTACCTTATGATAGATTTTTACCCCAAAAGTTTTTTATTAAAATAAATTCGATAAAAATTTTAAAAAATCCGATTTAAATCAAAAAAATCTGATTTTTTTTTTTTTTTTAAATCATTGATTTTTATCCACCCTGGTTGTCAATCAAGTCAACCCAATACCTGTTCGCTGTAAGAAAGCTGTTCACTGTTAACCCTCCCAAAATAAATTAAATTTCAAAGCCCTCTGTTAGTATATTTACCTCACAGAAACTCCACAAACAGCTTGAAGGCCTAGCATTTTCTGAAGCACTTTCTGTTCACTCAAGGGAAGCTCAGAAAAACAGCAAAGTTGAAACTCTCAGATTAAATGTCCTCCTCCCTCACCTACAGGGAGTCCTCGATTTACAACAGTTCGTTTAGTGACCGTTCAAAGTTACAACAGCACTGAGAAAAAGTGAATTATCACCGTTTTTCATACTTATGGGGTTGCAGCATCCCCATGGTCACGTGATCAAAATCCAGATGCTTGGCAACCGACTCCTATTTATGACGGTTGCAGTGTCCTGGGGGGTCGTGTGATCCGCTTTTGTGACCTTCTGATAAGCAAAGTCAACCGGGAAGCCAGATTCACTTAACAACCGTGTTACTAACTTAACAACTGCAGTGCTTCACTTTACAAACGGGGCAAGAGAAGTCATAAAATGGGGCAAAACTTCACAAACGTCTCGCTTAGCAACAAAAATTTTCGATTGTTATAAATCGACATTCTCTAGTATTTTACCATCACATTCTCTTAAATACGCTACATATACAAATTTATTGTCTTGTCTATGAAGTCGACCCAATACTTGTTCACAGCAAGGAAGCTGTTAACTGTTAACCCCCCCACACACCAAAATTAATGAAGAACCTGTAGTACAGTGGACTAAAGCACTGTTATTAACATCTGCTGCTTGCAATTACTGCAAGTTCAAATCTCACCAGGCTCAAGGTTGACTCAGCCTTCCATCCTTTCAAAGGTAGGTAAAATGAGGACCCAGATTGTGGGGGCAATAAGCTGACTTTGTATAAATATACAAAAGTTTGAAGGCTATTGCTTAACGCATTGTAAGCCACCCTGAGTCTCCGGAGAACGCCAGCATATAAATTAAAGCAAAAAAAATAAAATAAAAATAAAATAAACTTCAACACCCTTGTTAAAAGTCCATTGTTATATTTAATTCCCAGAAACTCCACAAACAGCTTCAAGTCAAGCATTTTCTGAAGCACTTTCTGTTCTCCCAAGTGGAGCTCGGAAAAGCGGTCAAATTGACACTCTGAGATTAGATATCCTCCACCCACACCTTCTTTGGAAAATTTAACTGCTCCACAGAGAAGTCAGAGGAAAGGTATCTCTGGGAAAGATCAACATCTGTTTGGAAAGGTCAACACCTGGTTGGTGTCATTCCAGAGTGCAGGAAATTGGTGTTAAATCACCGGAAAGAAGATTAGCATTGGACATTAAGAAGAACTTCCTAGCAGGAAGAACATTTCACTAGTTGGACCAATGATGCAGAGAAGGACAGATAATAGAATCAGAATAGAGCTGGAAGGGACCTTGGAGGTCTTCTAGTCCAGCCCCCTGCTCAAGCAGGAGATCCTATACCATTTCAGACAAGTGATTGTCCAGTCTCTTCTTAAAAACTTCCAGTGATGAAGCACCCACAACTTCTGGTGGCAAGCTGTTCCACTGGTTAATTGTCCTCATTGTTAAGAAATTTCTTCTTAATTCCAGGTTGCTTCTCTCCTCGATTAGTTTCCATCCATTGTTTCTTGTCTTGCCTTCAGATACTTTGGAAGATTAATTGCACGTAGACTTATATACCGCTTCACAGTGCTTTATAGCCCTCCTTAAGCGGTTTACAGAGTCAGCCTATTGCCCCCAACAATCTGGGTCCTCATTTTACCCACCTTGGAAGGACGGAAGGCTGAGTCAAACTTGAGCCAGTCAGAATCGAACTCCTAGAGTGGCATAATAGCAAGGACCAGTCATAAGTCACTTTGAACAAATGGTTGTAAGTTGAGGATTACCTGTATGGATGGGAGTTGAAGTTCACAAGTCTTAAAGTTGCCGAAGTTGGAGACCCCTGCTCTAGAACATGGCTGATTGGGGGAATTCTGGGAGTTGAAGTCCATACAACTTAATGCCCCCAAGGTTGAGAAACAGCGCTGTAGAGACCCAATACAGATAGTCCTCGATTTACAACAATTCAGTTAGTGACTGTTAAACTTACAACATCACTGAAAAAAGCGACTTACGACTGTTTTTCACACTTGGAAACATTGCAGCATTCCCATGGTCAAATTTGGATGCTTGACAATTGATTCATATATACGACAGTTGCAGTGACCATGATCATCCTTTGGGTTACATGATCATCTTTTGGGACCTTCCTGACAAGCAAAGTCGACGAGGAAGTTAATCCTTTTGTGTTAAAAATACACGCACACCAGTACGGGGCTCCTGAAGTTAATCATAGTTTTCTTTCAGGGTGATTTTGAATGCAACATCAGGCTCCGGGGTTGAACAATTAGCTCTCTGATCTGCTGGCAAAGGAATTGGGAGGAATATTTTATTTTTAAAACCAGGTATTCACCCAGCCATTACAAAGAATCAGAAAACAACAGCTGTCATTTGAAACGAGACGAGGACCTGAAGGATATTTCTCTCAAGCTCACCAAGAGCAGAGTTGGAGAAAATGTAATTTTAAGATTCTGTTGCAATTAATAGGCAGGCGTATAAAATGCAGAGGGCTCTTCGACTTCCTGCCTACAGGTGGTCCTCAACTTACAAGCATTCATTTAGTGACTGTTTGAAGTTGCAACAGCACTGGAAAAAAGTGACTTATGACCATTTTTCACACTTTTGACCGTTGCAGCAGTAGGTGCTCATATTTATGATGGTTGCTGTGTCCCGGGGTCATGTGATCCCCTTTTGCGACCTTCTGAGAAGCCAAGTCAACGGGGAAGCCAGATTTACTTAACAGCCGTGTTACTAACTTAACAGTTGCAGTGATTCACTTAAAAATGGTGACACATCGTAAAAATGGGGCAAAACTCACTTAACTGTCTCACTTAGGCAACATAAATTTTGGGCTCCATTGTGGTTGTAAATCGAGGACTATCTGTACTCCCTTGTCACTCCAGAGGGCCGATGTTGGGTTTTTTTTTTCTTCTTTTATACCTGCAGGTCTCATTTGCACAGTCACCAGTCTTGGAAATGGGCTGAATTCAAGTCCTGTATAGTCCCTGTATAGGGATGCGGTGGCTCAGTGGCTAAGATGCTGAGTTTGTCGATCGAAAGGTTGGCAGTTCAGCGGTTCGAATCCCTAGTGCCGCGTAATGGGGTGAGCTCCCGTGACTTGTCCCAGCTTCTGCCAACCTAGCAGTTTGAAAGCACGTAAAAAATGCAAGTAGAAAAATAGGGACCACCTTTGGTGGGAAGGTAACAGCGTTCCGGGCGCCTTTGGCATTGAGTCATGCCGGCCACATGACCAGGGAGACGTCTTCGGACAGCGCTGGCTCTTCGGCTTTGAAACGAGCACCGCCCCCTAGAGTCAGGAACAACTAGCACATATGTGCGAGGGGAACCTTTACCTTTTATAGTTGCCATTTGTGAGGAAGGCTGCTTTTTCATTTGTGTTTGTGGTGTTTGTGTGTGTGTTTATTCCTTTTGGCTTTTAACTGGGATGTTCTCATATTGGCCTCTCCCTTGCTTCTCCCATTCAGCCTCATTTTGACGTCTCTTTCTGTTCTAAAATGAGGAAGGGGGGAAATTGGGCCCTTTCACAACTAAATCCTGGCTTTTTAAAAATTGCAGCATCGTACAAATAACACTTGCAGACATCCCTGACAATCCGCAAAAATATTCTTTCCACCCAGAAGCTTGAATTCGGCAAGGAAAGAAGTCGTTTACAATCACTGTGTTTTGAAGTGGTGTTTTGTCAGATTTTTCTTTTTCTTTCTCTCGGCTTTTTTTTTTTTTCCCCAAAGCCGAGGGAAAAAAATTGACAAGATTCCTTTGGAACCCGACAGCTGTTCCCGGAGCCAAAATAAACGTAGAGGATTATTTTGTACCGTGTTATCTACGGTGGGTGATGTTTCCCTAGCCAACCAGGCTTAAATCTCTTCGCTCTCTAAGTGCTTTGTGTTTTCAACTTTGTTAAAAAGCTGAGCTGAACTGCATTAATCTTGTAAAGTAATGAAAACATCCCCTACCTCAACAGACCCAAGTTTTCTATTTATTGTAGTCCCCCCGTAATCAAATCAGCCAGGTGTCTCTGTGGTTGCCTTGCTATTAAGGTCCTTAGCTGGAGTTCTCCACAAAGGATTAGTCAAAGCTTTGATGGTAACTGCAGAGATGCTAATCAGGTCAAGCTGCACGCTTGCAGGTCTGAAATTCTGGCAATTTAAAAAGCACCATTGTAGGGAAAACTTGAAGACGGTAGCGAAGATCTGTTATGCACCTTAGAAGAAATTCAGCCTCAAAGACTGAATACAGGTAGTCCTTGACTGACAACGGTTCATTTAGTGACCGTTTGAAGCTACAGCATCCCTGAAAAAGGTGACTTATGACCTTTTTTCACAATTATGACTGCAACCGCACCATCTGCGAAGGCGCGCGGCTTTCGCGCAGCTCCCCCCGTGCGCTGCACGGATAATTGCACCATCTGCATGCGTGTGGCTTTCACGTGGCTCCCCCCCTGCGCTGCGTGCAGAATTGCGCCATCTGCACATGTGCATGGCTTTTGCGCATGCAATGCACATGTGCGAATGTCATCTGTGCATGCGCAAGTGTGTGCAGGTACTTGCACGCACATGCGCAAACTCGTGCACATGCACAGGAGAGCTCCGAAGACCAGCTGGGTCTCCGGAATTGCGCACATGCGCACCGGAGGCCCGAACACTAGCTGGGGTGTGCATGCATGTGCAGCTGCTGTTGAGTTGGGCGACAGCTCCCGTGCCCGGAAAGATGGCTCTGTGTGCCACCTCAGGCACGCGTGCCATAGGTTCGCCATCACGGCCCTATACCATTTCAGACAAATGGCTGTCCAATTTCTTCTTAAAAACCTCCACTGTTAGAGCATTTACAATTTCTGGAGGCAAGCTGTTCCACTGGTTAATTGTTCGCAGTGTCAGAAAATTCCTCCTTAATTCCAGGTTGCCTCTCTCCTTGATTAGTTTCCATCCATTCTTTCTTGCCTTGCTGATCTGTCCCCGTCCACACACACACACACAAACACAGCCAGCCGAGGGTTAAGGAAGCACTTGGCACACACCCAGGTCTTTATCTCCAACTTGGCAGCGATATACACACCGTCTGCCAAGTGCTTTTATTTCCACAGAAACAGAAAGATAATATACTCAGCGTACAAGAATCCAACAAAAATAAATATTCCTCTCAGCAGTTTCGGACGATGCTCTAGTGACTATCCAAGGTTTATTTTTGTTCGTCACAGGGATCACTGGCCACCACCCTCTATTATATAGTCTCTGGGGTGTGGTCCAGTGACTCAGGTCTAATCCCTAGCACGCCTCCTGAGCTGCTGCAATCGTTTATCACGATTCGGAGGCGTGCATCCAGGAATGACGTCTCTCCCTCACTCTCATCCGAGACACCTGTCTCCCTGCTAATCTCCTCGCCCTCGGCCGGCACCTGAGACAGTGCCAGAGGGGAGGGGCCTGGAGAGGGAGGCCTGGCTGACTCCTCTTCCTCATGCTCGGAGCTTTCTTCCTCCGATGGGACAGGCTCAGAGGGCAGGGCCACAACACTTGCCTTCTGGTACTTTGGAAAACAAACTGACCCCATCCTCTTTGTGGCAACCTCTCAAATACTGGAATATTGCTGTGATACACTGTGAATACACTGTGATGGTCATAAGTGTGAGAAATGGTCATAAGTCATCATATTTTTCAGTGCCATTGTCACTTTGAACAGTCACTAAAGAAGTGGTCGAGGATTACCTCTATTTGCAGTCCTGTGGACACTTTTATTTTGCACATTGTATTAATGAGCAAAGCCAGCTTTGAAAGTACAGGTTTTTGGTACCCAAAGCAACATCTGTACGCATCTACTCAGAAAATTATTTCAAAAATAGTACTTTTTTTTTTTGCTTTTATAATAATGACAGAGAAACAGAACCATCCCTCACACACAAAGATAAAATTCCTTCATTGTCAAAAAAGAAAAAAGGAAGAAAAAAAAGCCCACACAGAACGCGTTGATTAAAAAAAAAAGTGAAAAAATACAAAAAAGGTACAATATATCACTTTAGCTGTAAATAGTTACAATTCTTTATATAGTTATCTACTGCAATTACTATTCAAGTACATACTGTATGTACTAATAATACATTTACATGACTTATTTATCTTGTTAGCCTGTATTTTGAATGAATACTGTAAATGTCTCATATTTCATTATATTCGAAGCAACAATGAATTATTAGGTTATGAATAATTTAAATAAGTTTGATCTAGTGGTTTTGTCTAGTTTGGTCTAGTGGTTAAGTCACCAGGCTAAAAAGTGGGAGATGGAAAGTTCTAGTTTCACCTTAATATGAAAGCCAACCGGGTGACTTTGGGCCAATCACCAGGAGACAGTGAGTTGTAGTCCCGCCTTAGGCAGGAAAACAGCTATATCGGTGGGCACGTGAGCTCAGATTTCAGGCCTTCTGGGCCCACCAGAAGTAGGGAAACAGGGTGTTTCCTGCCTCTGGAGGACCTCGGGGGGGGGCATTTTTCTCTCTCTCCAGGCTCCAGAGCCTTTCTAGGAGGGTGAAAACGACCCCCCCCAAGAGGCTCCCCGGAGGCCGAAAATGGCCCATTTGCCAACTTCTGGTCCCACCTAGAAAGGCCCTGGAGCCTGGGGAGAGCGAAAAATGGGCTCACTGGGCCATCGCGTGCCAGGAGCGGTGTGTCTGTGTCACGTGGGGGCAGGGTGCATAGAATTATGGGTGTGGGCACATGCGTTCACTCCCTCCCCGCGCTCTCCCCGCTCCTGGCACGCGATGTCAAAAAGGTTAGCCATCACTAATCTAGGCTGATCTGGGTGCTGATTGCTGGTGGAGAGGTGCCGGAGTCTTTTTGTCTTCTTTTGGGCTGGTTGATTGTCTCTTTTGCATAGTCTACAGAAGTTGTTCATGTCTATGTGTCTATTGATGCCTTATTTGTCAGAGTGCCCGGCTTCTAGAAAACCCCTGGCCTTTTTTGGACTTGGCCTAGTCTAACATGGTCACATTTTCCCAATTGCTTCTGTGCTTCTGAATCAACCGATCGTGCCATTGCTGACACTTGTGGTTGGAGCTACAGGGCAGGCCACGTTATTTTTATTTTAAAAGCAAGGGGAGGTTTGTCCCAGGGTGACTTCTCACATGACTTCTGGAGCCTATAAATAATCACCTTGCACTTCAACCTGGACAGGAGCTAATAAGTGATATGATACACGGGGCATGTGTGATCAGGATAAACGAGTGAAAGAGGCTTGGGGACGAAGACAAGTACAGGGAAGGCGAATACGTTTATGCGTCCCAGTATAATGTTCCAGGATCCAATCTGGGTCGATCACCGGGACCAGAGGTTTTGTCTTCCGAACTTTCGGAGTCATACTGGAGCCCAACCTTAGGGATGCTCTCTCTAGCAGAGTGTGTGCTTTGGCCTATTCTTGTGTGTGGCATTTACTGGATTTTTTGGAGTTTAAGATGCTCCGGAGTATAGGACGTACATTAGTTTTGGGGGAGGAAAACAAGAAAAAAAAAATCATGCCTCTGTCTACCAGCATCCATCGGTATTCATCTGGCTAGCGTCCTTGCAGCAAATAGCAAACAGCCTAGTCAGCTTCAGCACATTATCACAGCCTGATTCAACACAAGCAGCTGATTGGCGAGTGGATCGGCCTCCCAGAATACCCCCAATCAGCTGTTCCAGGCTGCAGGGATTGCCACAGACCATCGCCACCTCCGTGCCTCGTGTTTTTGGTCTCCGAATACTCCATTTGAGAACCATTCCAGGCTGCAGGGACCACCACAGCACGTCACCGCCTCCACACGTAGCATTTTTGGCCTCCGTGCATCGCATTTTATCCCCGCCGCCTGGAACCACCTCTAAATATGTCCTGCGGTTTTCATATAATTAAAGAATGGATGTTCCCCTTGTCACAGGTTACATTGTCCAATCAGGTGTTCTGGCGTCTCCCCGGCAACTCCTTCTAATCTCCAACCAGCACCTGTTGAGATGACCTTGGTTCCCACGGGACAATCTGTTGTTATTGTCTGGTCTGACATTCCAAGCCACGACACCAGGGGAGTCAAACTCAATTTCATTGAGGGCCACATCAGGGTTGTGTTTGATCTAGGGGTGGCGGGATGGGCGTGCCCAGGGTGGATGTCAAATTGCTCGTCCAGGATCCGTTTTCGGCTGCGACGACCTCCTGCAGCCCTCTGCCAGCAAAAACAGAGGTTGGAGTGGCTGCCGCCTGCCCAGGCTCTGTTTTCGCTGTTAGAGGCACTGTGGCGGGGGTGAAATCCAACAGGTTCTGACAGGTTCTGGAGAACCGGTAGCGGAAATTTTGAGTAGTTCAGAGAACCGGCAAATACCACCTCTGGCTGGCCGCAGAATGGGGTGGGAATGGGGATTTTGCAGTATCCTTCCCCTACCACACCCACAGAACTGGTAGTAAAAAAAATTGAATTTCACCCATTGCACTGTGGGCTAGTCCTTTGCTGTTTCCAGGGCGGCCCACCGCAGATCTAAGTGTCCCGCGGGCCTTGAGTTTGATACCCCTGCTCTACACACACACACACACACACACACACACACACACACACACACACAGTGTGGCAAGCTGAGAAACGAAAAGATGGCCGCAGCAGCCTAGATGCGTTTCGAAGTGGACAGCACCTTCCTGAGCACCAGAGGCCACTGAATTGGGGCCAATCCACTCATCCAAGTGAACGCCGGCCGAATGCTTTCAAATATACAAAATGCTACACGGGCACTTAAGAGGTGATGAGCTCACCACCTTTTAAAGCAGGCTGGCCTCCTTTTCTTCCAGATTACAAAGGGGAAGCTCTTTGACAAAGCCCACCTGGCGAGTTCATGACACAGGCCGGGTTTGAAATGGGGTCATCTTGATTTGCAGCCCCCCCCCCTCCTTTAAAACCCGTAAACAATAAATTCGGCGGAATGACTTCTAAGCTCTCTTTGTTTTTGATCTCCGCAGCGGGTCATGCAGGAGGGCCCAGAGAGTTTCCCTCTTCTGATCTTGCCCAGATTGACATTTTTCTCCTATTTTCTTTCAGGTCATATACTGTTCTTTTGGTGGCACATCGAAAGGCCTGCATTTCAATAACCTGATAGTGGGCTTAGTCCTGCTGACGAGGGGCCGAGATGAAGAGAAAGCCAAATGTAAGTATCAAGTCACTTCTCAACCAGGTCATGGTTGTCCCGTGGTGGCTTTTCCCAAAAAGGGCAATAGGACGTTCTTGCTTTTTTTTTCTTTGAAAACGTTTCCCTTCTCACCCAAGAAGCTTCCTCGGTTCTGAACTGAAGAAGAACTGGAAAAAGAAGAAGAAGAACTCCAAGCAGCTTTTTGGATGAGAAGGGAAATGTTTTCAAAGGGGGGGGGGGGGTGAACCTCCAAGAAAGTCCAGTCGAGCTTTTGGAAAAAAAGCACCTTTGGGATAAGTACCAGTCATATTTGGAAGAGAGAGAAGGCACAAGGAGACGGGTGGACCAGCTCAGCTGGAGTTTTCACAGCTGTGTAGCTCAATTTGCCTGAAATGATATATGGTTTGCTGCCTGAGCAGGAGGTTGGGACTAGAAGACCTCCAAGGTCCTTTCCAACTCTCTTGTTCTGTTCTGTTCTGTTCTGTTCTGTTCTGTTCTGTTCTGTTCTGTTCTGTTCCGTTCCGTTCCGTTCCGTTCCGTTCCCTTCCCTTCCCTTCCCTTCCCTTCCCTTCCCTCCCTTCCACTCCACTCCACTCCACTCCCCTCCCCCTCCCCCTCCCTTCCCTTCCACTCCCCTCCCCCTCCCCTCCCTTCCACTCCCCTCACCCTCCCCTCCCTTCCACTCCACTCCATTCCACTCCTCCTTCCTCCCTTCCCTTCCCTTCCACTCCCCTTCCCTTCCACTCCACTCCCTTCCCTTCCACTCCACTCCCCTCCCTTCCCCTCCCCTCCCCTCCCCTCCCTTCCACTCCCTCCCCTCCCCTCCCTTCCACTCCATTCCACTCCCTTCCCTTCCCTTCCCTTCCCTTCCCTTCCCTTCCACTCCCCCTCCTTCCCTTCCACTCCACTCCCTTCCCTTCCACTCCACTCCCTCCCTTCCCTCCCCTCCCCTCCCCTCCTTCCCTTCCACTCCACTCCCTTCCACTCCACTCCACTCCACTCCCCTCCCCCTCCCCCTCCCTTCCCTTCCACTCCATTCCCGTCCCTTCCACTCCCCTCCCCTCCCCTCCCTTCCACTCCACTCCATTCCACTCCCTTCCCTTCCCCTTCCCTTTCCCTTCCCTTCCCTTCCCTTCCCTTCCACTTCCCCCTCCCCTTCCCTTCCACTCCTTCCCTTCCACTCCACTCCCCTCCCTTCCCCTCGCCCTCCCCTCCCCTCCCCTCCCTTCCCTTCACTCCACTCCCTTCCACTCCACTCCACTCCACTCCACTCCCCTCCCCCTCCCCCTCCCTTCCCTTCCACTCCATTCCCTTCCCTTCCACTCCCCTCCCCTCCCCTCCCTTCCACTCCACTCCATTCCACTCCCTTCCCTTCCCTTCCCTTCCCTTCCCTTCCACTCCCCCTCCCTTCCCTTCCACTCCACTCCCTTCCCTTCCACTCCACTCCCCTCCCTTCCCCTCCTCCCCTCCCCCGTCCCCTCCCTCCGCCCTCCCCCTCCCTTCCCTTCCACTCCACTCCACTCCACTCCACTCCACTCCCCTCCCCCTCGCCCCTCCCTTCCCTTCCACTCCATTCCCTTCCCTTCCACTCCCCTCCCCTCCCCTCCCTTCCACTCCACTCCATTCCACCCCTTGCCCTTCCTCCTTCCCTTCCACTCCCCCTCCTTCCCTGCCACTCCACTCCCTTCCCTTCCACTCCACTCCCCTCCCTTCCCCCTCCCCTCCCCTCCCCTCCCCCTCCCTTCCCTTCCACTCCACTCCACTCCACTCCCCTCCCCCTCCCCCTCCCTTCCCTTCCCACTCCATTCCCTTCCCTTCCACTCCCCTCCCCTCCCTCCCCTCCCTTCCACTCCACTCCATTCCACTCCCTTCCCTTCCCTTCCCTTCCCTTCCTTCCACTCCCCCTCCCTTCCCTTCCACTCCACTCCCCTTCCCTTCCACTCCACTCCCCTCCCTTCCCCTCCCCTCCCCTCCCCTCCCTTCCACTCCACTCCATTCCACTCCATTCCACTCCCTTCCCTTCCCTTCCCTTCCCTTCCACTCCCCCTCCCTTCCCTTCCACTCCACTCCCTTCCCTTCCACTCCACTCCCCTCCCTTCCCCTCCCCTCCCCTCCCCTCCCTTCCCTTCCACTCCACTCCCTCCACTCCACTCCACTCCACTCCCCTCCCCCTCCCCCTCCCTTCCCTTCCACTCCATTCCCTTCCCTTCCACTCCCCTCCCCTCCCCTCCCTTCCACTCCACTCCAGTTCCACTCCCTTCCCTTCCCTTCCCTTCCCTTCCCTTCCACTTCCCCCCTCCCTTCCCTTCCACTTCCCTTCCCTTCCACTCCACTGCCCCTCCCTTCCCCTCCCCTCCCCTCCCCTCCCCTCCCTTCCTTCCACTCCACTCCCTTCCACTCCACTCCACTCCACTCCACTCCCCTCCCCCTCCCCCTCCCTTCCCTTCCACTCCATTCCCTTCCCTTCCACTCCCCTCCCCCTCCCCTCCCTTCCACTCCACTCCATTCCACTCCCTTCCCTTCCCTTCCCTTCCCTTCCCTTCCACTCCCCCTCCCTTCCCTTCCACTCCACTCCCTTCCCTTCCACTCCACTCCCCTCCCTTCCCCTCCCCTCCCCTCCCCTCCCTTCCCTTCCACTCCACTCCCTTCCACTCCACTCCACTCCACTCCCCCTCCCCCTCCCCCTCCCTTCCCTTCCACTCCCTTCCCTTCCCTTCCCTTCCCTTCCCTTCCCTTCCACTCCCCCTCCCTTCCCTTCCACTCCACGTCCCTTCCCTTCCACTCCACTCCTCCCCTCCCTTGCCCCCTCCCCCTCTCCCTCCCCTCCCCTCCCTTCCCTTCCACTCCACTCCACTCCACTCCACTCCACTCCCCTCCCCCTCCCCCTCCCTTCCCTTCCACTCCATTCCCTTCCCTTCCACTCCCCCTCCCCTCCCCGTCCCTTCCACTCCACTCCATTCCACTCCCTTCCCTTCCTTCCCTTCCCTTCCCTTCCACTCCCCCTCCCTTCCCTTCCACTCCACTCCCTTCCCTTCCACTCCACTCCCCCTGCCCTTCCCCTCCCCTCCCCTCCCCTCCCCTCCCTTCCCTTCCACTCGCACTCCACTCCACTCCCCTCCCCCTCCCCTCCCCTTCCCTTCCCTTCCGTTCCCTTCCCTTCCACTCCCCCTCCCCTCCCCTCCCTTCCACTCCACTCCATTCCACTCCCTTCCCTTCCCTTCCTTCCCTGTCCCTTCCACTCCCCCTCCCTTCCCCTTCCACTCCACTCCCTTCCCCTTCCACTCCACTCCCCTCCCTTCCCCTCCCCTCCCCTCCCCTCCCTTCCCCTTCCACTCCACTCCACTCCACTCCACTCCCCTCCCTCCCCCTCGCCCCCTCCCTTCCCTTCCACGCCATTCCCTTCCCTTCCACTCCCCTCCCCTCCCCTCCCTTCCACTCCACTCCATTCCACTCCCTTCCCCTTCCCTCCCCTCCCTTCCACTCCACTCCATTCCACTCCCCTTCCCTTCCCTTCCCTTCCCTTCCACTCCCCCTCCCCTCCCTTCCACTCCACTCCATTCCTCTCCCTTTCCCTTCCCTTCCCTTCCTTCCCTTCCCTCCCTTCCACTCCACTCCACTCCACTCCCCTCCCCCTCCCCCTCCCTTCCCTTCCACTCCCCTCCCCTCCCCTCCCTTCCACTCCCCTCCCCTCCCCTCCCTTCCACTCCACTCCATTCCACTCCCTTCCCTTCCCTTCCCTTCCCTTCCCTTCCACTCCCCCTCCCGTCCCTTCCACTCCCCTCCCCCTCCCCTCCCTTCCACTCCACTCCATTCCACTCCCTTCCCTTCCCTTCCCTTCCCTTCCCTTCCCTTCCACTGCCCCCTCCTCCCTTCCCTTCCACTCCACTCCCTTCCCTTCCACTCCACTCCCCTCCCTTCCCCTCCCCTCCCCTCCCCTCCCTTCGCCTTCCACTCCACTCCACTCCACTCCACTCCCCCTCCCCTCCCCCTCCCCCCTCCCTTCCCTTCCACGCCATTCCCTTCCCTTCCACTCCCCTCCCCTCCCCTCCCTTCCACTCCCTCCACTCCACTCCCCTCGCCCTCCCCCTCCCCTCCCTTCCACTCCACTCCATTCCACTCCCTTCCCTTCCCTTCCCTTCGCCTTCCCTTCTCCTCCCCCTCCCTTCCCTTCCACTCCACTCCCTTCCCTTCCACTCCCCCTCCCCCTCCCCTCCCTTCCACTCCACTCCATTCCACTCCCTTCCCTTCCCTTCCCTTCCCTTCCCTTCCCTTCCCTTCCACTCCCCCTCCCTTCCCTTCCACTTCCCTTCCCTTCCACTCCACTCCCCTCCCTTCCCCTTCCCCTCCCCTCCCCTCCCCTCCCTGTCCCTTCCCACTCCACTCCCTTCCACTCCACTCCACTCCACTCCACTCCCCTCTCCCCCTCCCCCTCCCTTCCCTTCCACTCCATTCCCTTCCTTCCACTCCCCTCCCCTCCCCCTCCCTTCCACTCCACTCCATTCCACTCCCTTCCCTTCCCTTCCCTTCCCTGTCCCTTCCCTTCCCTTCCACTCCCCCCTCCCTTCCCTTCCACTCCACTCCCTTCCCTTCCACTCCACTCCCCTCCCTTCCCCTCCCCCTCCCCTCCCCTCCCTTCCCTTCCACTCCACTCCCTTCCACTCCACGTCCACTCCCCTCCCCCTCCCCCTCCCTTCCCTTCCACTCCATTCCCTTCCCTTCCACTCCCCTCCCCTCCCCTCCCTTCCACTCCACTCCCATTCCACTCCCGTCCCTTCCCTTCCCTTCCCTTCCCTTCCCTTCCCTTCCCTTGCCACTCCCCCTCCCTTCCCTTCCACTCCACTCCCTTCCACTCCACTCCCCTCCCCTCCCTTCCCCTCCCCTCCCCCTCCCCTCCCTTCCCTTCCACTCCACTCCCTTGCCACTCCACTCCACTCCACTCCACTCCCCTCCCCCTCCCCCTCCCCTCCTTCCCTTCCACTCCATTCCCTTCCCTTCCACTCCCCTCCCCTCCCTCCCTTCCACTCCACTCCATTCCACTCCCTTCCCTTCCCTTCCCTTCCCTTCCCTTCCACTCCCCCTCCCTTCCCTGCCACTCCCCCTCCCCTCCCCTCCCTTCCACTCCACTCGCATTCCACTCCCTTCCTCCCTTCCCTTCCCTTCCTTCCTCTCCCCCTCCCCTCCCCTCCCTTCCCTCCACTCCACTCCCTTCCACTCCACTCACTCCACTCCACTCCCCCTCCCTTCCCTTCCCTTCCTTCTCCTCCCCTCCCTTCCCTTCCACTCCTCCCTCCACTCCCTTCCCTTCCCTCCCCCTCCCCTCCCTTCCCTTCCACTCCACTCCCTTCCCTTCCCACTCCACTCCCCTCCCTTCCCCTCCCCCTCCCTCCCTTCCCTTCCCCTTCCACTCCACGTCCACTCCACTCCACTCCACTCCACTTCCCCTCCCCTTCCCTTCCCTTCCCTTCCCTCCCTTCCCTTCTCCTCCCCCTTCCCTTCCCTTCCACTCCACTCCACTCCACTCCACTCCCCCTCCCCCTCCCCCTCCCTTCCCTTCCACTCCATTCCCTTCCCTTCCACTCCCCTCCCCTCCCCCTCCCCTCCCTTCCACTCCACTCCATTCCACTCCCTTCCACTCCCCTCGCCCTCCCCTCCCCTCCCTTCCACTCCACTCCATTCCACTCTCCTTCCCTTCCCTTCCCTTCCCTTCCACTCCCCCTCCCCCTCCCTTCCACTCCACTCCATTCCACTCCTTCCCTTCCCTTCCCTTCCCTTCCCTTCCCTTCCACTCCCCCTCCCTTCCCTTCCACTCCACTCCCTTCCCTTCCACTCCACTCCCCCTCCCTTCCCCTCCCCCTCCCCTCCCCTCCCTTCCCTTCCACTCCACTCCCTTCCACTCCACTCCACTCCACTCCCCTCCCCCTCCCCCTCCCTTCCCTTCCACTCCATTCCCTTCCCTTCCACTCCCCTCCCCTCCCCTCCCTTCCACTCCACTCCATTCCACTCCCTTCCCTTCCCTTCCCTCCCCCTCCCCCT
>NW_027256881.1:3761406-3981406 GCF_029215685.1 Pituophis catenifer annectens
CCCTCCCCTTCCCTTCACCTTCCCTTCCCTTCCTTCCTTCCACTCCCCCTCCCTTCCCTTCCACTCCTCCCTCCCTTCCCTTCCACTCCACTCCCCTCCCTTCCCCCTCCCCTCCCCTCCCCTCCCCTTCCCTTCCACTCCACTCCCACTCCCACTCCACTCCCTCCCCTCCCCCTCCCCCTCCCCTTCCCTTCCACTCCATTCCATCCCTTCCACTCCCCTCCCCTTCCCCTCCCTTCCTCACTCCACTCCATTCCACTCCCTTCCCTTCCCTTCCTTCCTCCCTTCCCTCCCTTCCACTCCACTCCACTCCACTCCACTCCACTCCCTCCCCTCCCCCTCCCCTCCTTCCCTTCCACTCCATTCCCTTCCCTTCCACTCCCCTCCCCTCCCCTCCCCTCCCTTCCACTCCACTCCATTCCTCTCCCTTCCCTTCCCTTCCCTTCCCTTCCACTCCCCCTCCCTTCCCTTCCACTCCACTCCCTTCCCTTCCACTCCACTCCCCTCCCTTCCCCTCCCCCTCCCCTCCCCTCCCTTCCCTTCCACTCCACTCCACTCCACTCCCCTCCCCTCCTCCCCCTCCCCCCTCCCTTCCCTTCCACTCCATTCCCTTCCCTTCCACTCCCCTCCCCTCTCCCCCCCTCCCTTCCACTCCACTCCATTCCACTCCCTTCCCTTCCCTTCCCTTCCCTTCCACTCCCCCTCCCTTCCCTTCCACTCCACTCCCTTCCCTTCCACTACCACTCCCCTCCCCTTCCCCTCCCTACTCCCCTCCCCTCCCCTCCCTTCCACTCCACTCCACTCCACTCCACTCACTCCCCTCCCCCTCCCCCTCCCCCTCCCTTCCCTACCACGCCATTCCCTTCCCTTCCACGCCATTCCCCTTCCCTTCCCCCCTCCCCCCTCCCTTGCCACTCCACTCCATTCACTCCCTTCCCTTCCCTTCCCTTCCCTTCCACTCCCCCTCCTTCCCTTCCACTCCACTCCCTTCCCTTCCACTCCACTCCCCTCCCTTCACCCTCCCCTCCCCTCCCCTCCCCTCCCCTCCTTCCCTTCCACTCCACTCCACTCCACTCCACTCCACTCCACTCCCCTCCCCCTCCCCCTCCCTTCCCTTCCACTCCATTCCCTTCCCTTCCACTCCCCTCCCCTCCCCTCCCTTCCACTCCACTCCATTCCACTCCCTTCCCTTCCCTTCCCTTCCCTTCCACTCCCCCCTCCCTTCCCTTCCACTCCACTCCCTTCCCTTCCACTCCACTCCCCTCCCTTCCCCCTCCCCTCCCCTCCCCTCCCCTCCCTTCCCCTTCCACTCCACTCCACTCCACTCCCCTCCCCCTCCCCCTCCCTTCCCTTCCCTTCCCTTCCCTTCCTTCCACTCCCCCTCCCCTCCCCTCCCTTCCACTCCACTCCATTCCACTCCCTTCCTTCCCTTCCCTTCCCTTCCCTTCCACTTCCCCCTCCCTTCCCTTCCACTCCACTCCCTTCCCTTCCACTCCACTCCCCTCCCTTCCCCTCCCCTCCCCTCCCCTCCCTTCCACTCCACTCCACTCCCTTCCACTCCACTCCACTCCACTCCACTCCACTCCCCTCCCCCTCCCCCTCCCTTCCCTTCCACTCCATTCCCTTCCCTTCCACTCCCCTCCCCTCACCCCTCCCCTCCCTTCCACTCCACTCCATTCCACTCCCTTCCCTTCCCTTCCCTTCCCTTCCACTCCCCCTCCCTTCCCTTCCACTCCACTCCCTTCCCTTCCACTCCACTCCCCTCCCTTCCCCTCCCCTCCCCTCCCCTCCCTTCCCTTCCACTCCACTCCACTCCACTCCCCTCCCCCTCCCCCTCCTTCCCTTCCACTCCATTCCCTTCCCTTCCACTCCCCTCCCTCCCCTCCCCTCCCTTCCACTCCACTCCATTCCACTCCCTTCCCTTCCCTTCCCTTCCCTTCCACTCCCCCTCCCTTCCCTTCCACTCCACTCCCTTCCCTTCCACTCCACTCCCCTCCCTTCCCCTCCCCTCCCCTCCCCTCCCCTCCCTTCCCTTCCACTCCACTCCCCTCCCCCTCCCCCTCCCCTTCCCTTCCACTCCATTCCCTTCCCTTCCACTCCCCTCCCCTCCCCTCCCTTCCACTCCACTCCATTCCACTCCCTTCCCTTCCCTTCCCTTCCCTTCCCTTCCACTCCCCCTCCCTTCCCTTCCACTCCACTCCCTTCCCTTCCACTCCACTCCCCTCCCTTCCCCTCCCCTCCCCTCCCCTCCCTTCCCTTCCACTCCACTCCACTCCCCTCCCCCTCCCTTCCCTTCCCTTCCCTTCCCTTCCCTTCCACTCCCCCTCCCTTCCCTTCCACTCCACTCCCTTCCCTTCCACTCCACTCCCCTCCCTTCCCCTCCCCTCCCCTCCCCTCCCTTCCCTTCCACTCCACTCCACTCCCCTCCCCCTCCCTTCCCTTCCCTTCCCTTCCCTTCCCTTCCACTCCCCCTCCCTTCCCTTCCACTCCCCTCCCCTCCCCTCCCTTCCACTCCACTCCATTCCACTCCCTTCCCTTCCCTTCCCTTCCCTTCCCTTCCCTTCCACTCCCCCTCCCTTCCCTTCCACTCCACTCCACTCCCCTCCCCCTCCCTTCCCTTCCCTTCCCTTCCCTTCCACTCCCCCTCCCTTCCCTTCCACTCCACTCCCTTCCCTTCCACTCCACTCCCCTCCCTTCCCCTCCCCTCCCCTCCCCTCCCTTCCCTTCCACTCCACTCCACTCCACTCCCCTCCCCTCCCCTCCCCCTCCCCCTCCCTTCCCTTCCACTCCATTCCCTTCCCTTCCACTCCCCTCCCCTCCCCTCCCTTCCACTCCACTCCATTCCACTCCCTTCCCTTCCCTTCCCTTCCCTTCCCTTCCACTCCCCCTCCCTTCCCTTCCACTCCCCTCCCCTCCCCTCCCTTCCACTCCACTCCATTCCACTCCCTTCCCTTCCCTTCCCTTCCCTTCCCTTCCACTCCCCCTCCCTTCCCTTCCACTCCACTCCCTTCCCTTCCACTCCACTCCCCTCCCTTCCCCTCCCCTCCCCTCCCCTCCCCTCCCTTCCCTTCCACTCCACTCCCTTCCACTCCACTCCACTCCCCTCCCTTCCCTTCCCTTCCCTTCCCTTCCCTTCTCCTCCCCCTCCCTTCCCTTCCACTCCACTCCCTTCCCTTCCACTCCACTCCCCTCCCCTCCCCTCCCCTCCCCTCCCCTCCCTTCCCTTCCACTCCACTCCCTTCCACTCCACTCCACTCCCTTCCCCTCCCCTCCCCTCCCTTCCCTTCCCTTCCCTTCCCTTCCTCTCCCTTCCCTTCCACTCCACTCCCTTCCCTTCCCCTCCCCTCCCCTCCCTTCCACTCCACTCCACTCCACTCCACTCCATTTCTATCCCTATCCCATCCTATTCATTTCAGTTAAGAGCCTGGTTGAAAAGCATCACCAGCTTAGACTTCTGACACCAAAATGAGTCCTTGGCAGACCTGCCATCCCACTGCACCAGCCCTGCTTAGCTAGATGCCAGGCTGTCATGAGTTAGGGGGGAAGGGGGGGAGCTATAGGTTGGGATGAAGGGGGGGGGGGCGAAAAAAGGAAACCAAAAGCCTGAAAACAGTCCCATGAGAGCAGAGAACTGTTCCAAGGTCAAGTCCAATGAAATGCAGCCCCTCCAAGCCCCCTCCAAGTAGCTGGGGACTGTTACAAAACAATTAGTTTGAATACAATTAGTCACTCACCGATAACTCGGGTGGAGACGGATCCCAAGGGGGAAAGTTAACTGTTTGGTTTGGCTGTGAAATGCTAGATTTGGCTTCGCTCTACTGTAACCACTTGGCCTTAGTAAAACATGCTTTCAACTGCCATGGCTTTGGGAGTCTTCCTTTTCTATTGACCAAGTGGGACAGCTGGGGAATTCTGGGAGTTGAAGTCCACCCATCCTCAAACTGCCAAGGTTAGGAAACACTGATCTAAACATTGTTTGTGATACTTATTTTACATAAAATGCCATGCCCTTTGCAATGGAAATATCAGATGACTTTAAGAACAACGATGTAGATTTTTTGTAAAAAAAAAAAAAGAGTTTAAGAGTGTAACTATTCCTGTTTCTAAAATGATACGAAATAATGGACGTCACCAGCTCTATCACCATTTCTGACTTACACAGAAATACTTGTTGTGCTCTCTGTACATTATTTTGTCTTCTCTCTCAGATATTTTCAGCCTCTTTTCTAATGAATCTGGGAGCCATGTCGCCCGTGAAGAGATGGAGAGGATGCTTCTCATAATTGATGGAAAAGTCCCTGAATGTCTAAAAAAATGCTTCTCGGAGGTAATTCCTGACAATTATCCACTTTCTATTTAATATTCAATTCATTTTTCTTCTTTTCAGTAGTATCATTATTCTGCCTTGATATCAACCCTCTTTTAATGATGCTAATTTTGGTATTACTGCTGCATTAATTTTTTAAAAAAATGTAATGTATTAAATCATATCGCTGTATTAAATCATATCACATACTAATTTTAAATACTGCTCCTGAAAAACAGTTGGTGATAGCTTGAGAGACAATTTAACTGGAGCAGGCTCTGCTGTCATCTGGCCAATGCATCCCTTGTTCTATTTTTAAGTAAATATTTACTTTGGGCTCTACTCATGTTTTGTAGAGTAAGCCTTTGATATAACAGACTTTGGTTTAATGCTCCTTGTATTTAAGAGGTTAAATGTGTGACATAAGGGTTTGAAGTGGCGAGGAAAGGAGGGAAAGGGCTAGGAGGTGGGGATCTACCGTGTTTCCCTGAAAATAAAACCCTGACTTATATTTTTTTTTGAACCCCGAAATAAGCTCTTGGCCTTATTTTCGGGGAGGTCTTATTATTTTGGGGCACGTGGAGCAATACGGGGCTCCTTTTGCCGTCTTACCTGATTTCCAGCTGTGTCTCCCTAACCCTAACCAGAGGAAATGGTGGGGACCGACTGCACATGTGCTTAAATATTTTTGGGGAGGGCTTATTATCCGGGGAGGGCTTATTTTCGGGAAAACACAGTACCTAGTTTTATAAGTCATAAAAAAGCAGCAAGGAAGTAAAGGAGAAATTATGCAGGTAGTCCTTGCCGAACACTCACAATTGAATCCCAAATTTTTGCTTACTGTACCGTGTTTCCCCGAAATTAAGACCTCCCCTGATAATAAGCCCAACCGGACTTTTGAGCACATCTGCTAAAATAAGCACTCCCTAAAAATATTTAAATGCATGCACAGCTGGTACCTGCTATTTCCTCTGGTTAGGGCTAGGGAGCTGGAAATCAGGTAAGATGGCAAGAGAATCCCCACCTTGCTCCACTTGTGCCAAAATAATAAGACCTCCCAAAAAATAAGACCAAGCGCTTATTTCGGGGTTCAAAAAAATATAAGACAGAGTCTTATTTTTGGGGAAACACAGTAATTTCACAGGGAACCACTGTAATTTCAAAACTCCAGCCCAAAAGGAAGACCCAGATTGCATCTTTCTGCAAACAGTTATGGGATCCAGGTGGTCCTCAATTTACAGCCATTCATTTAGCAACCATTGAAATTTACGCTGGCAGTGAAAAAAGGGACTGTTTTTCACACTTAACAATTGTTGTCGCATCCCCATGGTCCCGTGACAGGACAGCATTCAAATTTCATAAGTAAGTCCTGAGGTGCAAAGTTGTTGGCTTTCGGCTGGCCATCCTTTGCACATCCTCTGGGCTTGGGGCTCATTAAAATTCTCTCTGTGAAAAGCAGCAGGAGAGAGCGCAGTGAAAACATCGGCATACCCGAGGATTAAAATTCTGCAAAGCCTGTCAGTCGCTCCCCTTGTATTGTCAATCTAATTTGAGGCGATGTGTGTTGAAAGTTGATCGGAAACACGCACTCTTCCCTCGGCCCATGGGAAAGATCCAGTCAGGACGTTAGATGACATGTTGTTGTTGTTGAGCAGGTCAGCCCTTTCTTCAGTGCTTTTGAACTAAAACAAATGGGGGGGGGGAAAAACACCCTATGTCTGTGATGGCGAACCTATGGCACACGTGTCCGAAGTGGCACATGGAGTCATGTTGGCTGGCACACGCAGCGTCGCCTGTTCCTCTCCTGGGTTTCTGGCGCGCGTGCGACCATCAGCTGACCTTCGTGTGTGCGGCATTGCTGGAAACTGGAAGAGCTGGTTTTCCATTTTCCAGCGTGAGCGTGTGCGTCGGCCAGCTGATCGTCACACATGCATGTGCATGAGAAATCGGAAGTCTAGCTGGCTGGTGCGCATGCACCCGCTGGAAACCGGAAGTGCATTTTCCAGCGTGCGCATGACCCCTGGGCAGCTCCTCTTCCGGGTCGCGTCCCAGAGGAGCATGCTTGCATACGCGCATACTCCCTTTTCGATGCCGAAAAGGTTCGTCATCACTGCCCTATATTATACCATCCAGGTGTT
This sequence comes from Pituophis catenifer annectens, assembly GCF_029215685.1. Lineage (NCBI taxonomy): Eukaryota > Metazoa > Chordata > Lepidosauria > Squamata > Colubridae > Pituophis > Pituophis catenifer. Next base: position 3,767,851 of record NW_027256881.1, read on the forward strand.
TCAATAAATAAATAGATGGATGGATGGATGGATGGATGGATGGATGGATGGATGGATAGATAGATAACTAACTTTATTGTCATTGTACGTGTATACACAATATACCCATACAACGAAATTCACTTAACACCCAAAGACCAGGTCCAACACACATAACAATCCCCAAACACACTCCCACCCACCACCAATTCTCCACCCCTAAACCACCCAAACATCCACACAACAGACCAAGTAATTCTGTCCAACAGCTCACTGATGGTGGCCCTTTAGTTCATGGTTGAGTGCAATTATAGCTCTGGGATAAAAACGTGTGGTCCGAGTTTTAATTGTTCTGTATCTTCTGCCAGAAGGCAACAGTCCAAAAAGATTGTAAGCAGGATGGGAAGAGTCTCGGAGAATGTTATGCAACTTCCTCAAACAGCGAGATTCGAAGATGTCGTCCAGGACTGGTAGCTGGAGCCCGATGGTATTCTGGGTAGTTTTAATGATTCTCTGTAGAGCTTTTCTGTCCGCTACAGAGCTGCTCCCATACCATGCAAGAATGCCGTATGTCAGGACACTCAATGGTGCTGCGATAGTAGGACAATAACCTTTCTCACCTTTTTTTTTTTTTTTAAATCTGCCAATAAAGGAGAATATTTGTAGCTCAGGATTGAAAGGAGGGGTCCTTGGTGGTCTCTGAGCTTGTTTGTTTTCTTGTAGGCGTTTCATTACCCAACTTCGTAACATCATCAGTGCTAGAAGTGAGCGAGGATTGCAGACAGGAGGAGGAGGAGAAGCAGGAAGGATTGTGGAAGTCCTTGGTGCTCTCTGAGCTTCCTTGTTTTCTTGCAGACATTTCATTACCCAACTAGGTAACATTGTCAGTACTAGTAAGTATTTACCGGCAACTGATGATGTTTGGGTAATAAAACATCTGCAGGAAAATAAGCAAGCTCAGAGAGTATCAAGGATCCCTCAAAAAATCCCAGGACACATATATTCGCTTTCATTTGTACAGGATATAAGTCCAGAGTAAAATCGATGAAAGGAAAATTCAGTAGTAAAATATGCACGTGGTACAAAAAAATTAAATAAATCCGCATCCGGGTAATTACATTGCACACCCCCAATCTGTTTGCTATAGCGGATTCTCAGATCATCTGCCTTAGCTCGCTGTGTATGCTTATGTAAAGGATCCATTATGTGTCCCCCTCCCTCTCTGTGTCGGCCAAGATGGCTGCTTTTCCAGTGTCAAACAAGGCCATTTCTGATGGCAGATTTCCTCCTTTCCTCCTCTGTGTGTGGGCGAAACAGATAAGCATCTCTGATGGGCTGTCTGTGACTTTCTTCCTGCTAGGAGGATAGTTATGTAAGTACCAAAGATGAGAACCAGGTAGTAGTTTTCTCCCAAAAAGTAGCATGCTACCTGGGCCCATACCTTCTTAATGGGAAGAGAGTGTCTCTTTGTCGTGGCGCTTTTGGGTTGAAAAGAAAGAATAATTCTAGTGTTTTGCTTAGTGTGGGTTAGCTTGTTTTGCTCAGGGAAAGACTAGATTAGTTCTGTTGTGGCCCAGATTCGTACAGTGAGGCGGTTGGGGAGGAACATGGGCCAGTCCTGGAGTCTGGGGAAGGATCTGATGAGGGCTCTGCGTCGGAGGCAGAGAAGGGGCCATGGCCGTATGCCAGTTATCAGCTGCCTTTGGAGTCAGACATCAGTGAGGCAGACGAACAGTTGGAGCCTGTTCCCAGTGTGCGCCTGCGCAGAGTTGCCAGATAAAGGGAACAGCTAAAGAACAAGGGTCGACTTGGGAGTAAGGCCACAGGTGGACGGTGAACGGTCCCTCCCAGAAGGAATAAAAGTGGAGCGAAAGGGGAGTGGAGTTTGCAGGAGACAATTAGTTCATTCCTGCATTCTTGCCAAGTATTGCCGGCCGTCTGAAAGATATCGGCCTGGCCACTCTCCAAACCCGATAAAGGTTGGTAATTGTGAACGATCTTGAAAGACTGTGGGAGAGGAAAGACTTTGCTGGAGAGGAATTCACTGTACTTTAAATAAAAGGGGCTTATCGGGATGAGGACTCAGCTTCGTGCTGTTGGGGAAGCCTAGGTCAGAACAAGTCCATGGCTTCTTACATCTGGATAAATCACCCAGAATTGCATAAAAGTTTTTCGTTTGCTTTGGTAACAACACACAAATTCATTACCCAGTCACAACAGGGACATTTAAATACAGATAGTCCTCGATTTTAGACCACAGTTGGACCAGAATTTCTGTTGCTAAGCGAAGTGGAAGTTAAACCCCTGTTTTACGGGCTTTTTGCCATGACTGTAAAGCAAAGCTGGAATTCACTCTAGGTCAGAGGTTTCAACCTTGCTAAATTTAAGACCAGTGGACTTCAGCATGGTTGGCTGGGGAATTCTGGGAGTTGAAGTACACAGGTCTTAAAGTTGCCAAGATTGGACCCCTTGTCCCTAGAGTACAGGTAGTCTTCATTCTACGACCACAATTGTGGTTGTAAATTGAGCAAAAATTTATGTTGCTTAAGTGAGAAGTGAGTTTTGCCCCATTTTACGACTTTCTTGCCATGTTCGTTAAGGGAATCGCTGCAGTTCTTAAATTAGTCACACGGTTGTTAAGTGAATCTGGCTTCCCCGTTGACTTGGCTGGTCAGAAGGTCGCAAAAGATGAATGGCATGACCCCGGGGCACTGCAACCGTCATAAATGTGAATCGGTTATCAAGCATCCTAATGTAAATCACGTGACCCCCGGGAATGGTCATAAGTGTGAAAAAAAACCGGGTCTCTTTTTTTTCAGTGCCGTTGTAACTTCGAACGGTCACTAAATGAGCTGTTGCAAGTCGAGTACCTGAATTGCAACAAGTTAATATATGGAAAATGCTTCTAAAAGCAGCTGGTATTTTGTGATCAGTTCCCGTACATGGTTATTGGCATTCGGATTTCGCCTTATGGGTGGGGTGAGAGAAGCGGTTGGCACCAGATGTCCGTTTGGCAGCCAGTTGCGCTTTCGATACCTGGCAAGGCCAGTAAGCCAACTGACGACTTGCCAGCTGCAGTCACAGCTGCCTTGGACATGGCAGTTTTCTTTTCATGCCTTGAGAAGGCTCAATCCAAGTCTCTGGACACATTCAGTGGGGGCTTCGTCTCCCTGGGAACATCAGATCTTCTCAAAACCTAACAGTGCCAGATGAAGAATCATAGAGTTGGAAGGAACCTCGGCCCTTCCAAGTCAACCTCTGGCCCAGAGCATCCCAGAGAGGCAGCAATCCAGATTTCAATTTCGAAATGGAATTTTGAAAATCAGCAAAGATATTGAAATTGCAGTCAGTTTTGGGATAGGCGCTGACTTAGAAATCACGAGGTTCTGAGTTTTAGACCTACTTTAGGCATGAAAGCCAGCTGAGTGACTTTGGGCCAGTCCCTCCCTCTCAGCCCAACTTGTTGTAGGGGAAAAAGGAGGAGGAAGGAATATTACGTATAGTATATATTAAAATGAGGTCCCAGATTGTTGGGGGCAAGATGCTGGCTCTGTAAACTGCTTAGAGAGGGCTCTAAAGCAGTGTGAAGCGGTATATAAGTCTAAGTGCTACTGCTATTGCAGGCAAACTCTGCCCACTGCTAGGAGTTTGATTCTGACCAGTTCAAGGTTGACTCAGCCTTTCATCCTTCCGAGGTCGGTAAAATGAGGACCCAGATTGTTGGGGCAATATGCTAACTCTGTAAACTGTTTAGAGGGGGCTGTAAAGCACTGTGAAGCGTTATATAAGTCTTAAGTGCTATTGCTATTGCTGTATTCGCCATCATGAGTTACCTAATAAAGTAATAAAGATGGGGTAAAATCTAATAAATAAGTTTGAACTCTACAGGGGCAGGATTCCAGATTCCAATAAGGGAGCTGTTCAACCGCTTCGTAGAGATAGTCCTCAACGTACGACCACAACTGAGCCCAAAATTTACCTTGTTAAGGAAGAAATTTGTTAAGTGAGTTTGCTCCATTTTATGAGTTTTCTTGCCTGCGTTTGTTAAATTGAATCATTGCAGTTCTTAAATTAGTAATACGGTTGTTATGTGAGTCTGTTTTTCCCATTGACTTTGCTGGTCAGAAGATCTCAAAATGAGGATCACACGACTCGGGGTCACTGCAACCGTCATAAACCTGAGCCAGTTGTCAATCATCCAAACGTAAATCATGTGACCATGGGGATGCTGAAAAGGTCATAAGTGTGAAAAATGGTCATAACTCCCTTTTTCAGTGCCTTTGTAACTTTTTTTTTCAAAAATTTTTATTTTTGTTTCTCATAAACATATTTACATGTACAGTCATTTATCCACAATTTTTCATTCATCTTGTTTTTTAACTTTCATTTTTAATTTTTAATTATTCGTAATTTGGGGCTGCTCTTTTACCATTTACCCTTCTTTATTTTGCGACAGCCTTTCTTCTCCTCCCCTTCTCTTCCTTCCTCTATCTCTTCCTACTTTCTTTGTTCTTCTTCTCCTTCTCTTTCCTACTTCCCCTTCCCTTCCCCCACTCCTCTCTTCTTCCCCCTTCTAACCTTCTCTCCCCTCCCTTTTCTTCCTCTCCTTTTTCCTTTCTTCTCTCTCTCCCTCTCCTCTCCTCTCTTCTCCTTTCCTCTCTCTCTACTCCTTCCCCTCTCTCTTGTTTCCCTTTTCAGTTCAGTCTAAAATAATATTCGAGTAGCCCCGATTTCCTATTTATCTCTATTCTCAATTCAATTTCTTATTTGATCAATAATTATATCTATTTCATCATTTGTGTACATTTTTATAATATTCTCACTTTTTCCCTTTGTAACTTTTAACTGTCACTAAATGAACTGTTGTAAGTCGAGGATTACCAGTAGTTGTCATGAACAGGAAATTTCTCCTTATAACAAGTTTGGAACCCTCTCTGTAATAGAAGGTTGTTTTGTTCAAAAATACGCCTTTCCATTTAAAAAAAAAATAAAAAACCTTGTCCTTTTTGTTTCTCAATTTCTCAGAGAGCTTTTTGCTGATCCTATCTATATTCTCCTCTTGTTTTTTTTTCCCTCTTCAGTATGTTTGAATTTGGGACTGGGCTATCTTATTTTTTTTTCCCCCAGAATTTCTCAGCCCACCCTTGTACTGTTTTGTTCCCCTCAGGATTTTTATCAGTGAAATTTTTTTTTTTCCCTTTAGCTGTTTGAACTTTAGCTCTCTTGAATCTAGAACACTAATTGGCTGTTTTTTCAGCTTTCCCTGCCTGCAGGCCTAAGATAATAGAGTCACTCTCTCCCGTGGTTCTTACAGCTTTTGCTTCCTCAAGGCTGCATAAAGAGAGGGATAGAATCAAGATCTTGTGACATGTTAATACCACTTTATAAGGCCTTGGTAAGGCCACACTTGGAATACTGCATCCAGTTTTGGTCACCACAATGTAAAAAAGGTGTGGAGACTCTAGAAAGAGCGCAGAGAAGAGCAACAAGGATGATTAGGGGACTGGAGGCTAAAACATATGAAGAACGGTTGCAGGAACTGGGTATGACTAGTTTAATGAAAAGAAGGACTAGAGGAGACATGATAGCAGTCTTCCAATATCTCAGGGGCTGCTCCAAAGAAGAGGGAGTCAAGCTATTCTCCAAAGCACCTGAGGGCAGGACAAGAAGCAATGGGTGGAAACTAATCAAGGAGAGAAGCAACTTAGAACTAAGGAGAAATTTCTTGACAGTGAGAACAATTAACCAGTGGAACAACTTGATTCCAGAAGTTGTGAATGCTCCAACACTGGAAGTTTTTAAGAAGATGTTGGATCACCATTTGTCTGAAGTTGTGTAGGGTTTCCTGCGTAAGCAGGGGGTTGGACTAGAAGACCTCCAAGTTCCCTTCCAACTCTGTTATTCTATTATTCAACCATTTCTTCCCTCTTAGTAAGTATTAATCCCAATATAGCTTCTCCCCAATCCTTTCCTTCTCCTTCCGCGACAACGACACAGCTCAGTACAGTTGTCCTTGACTTACAACAGTTCGGTTAGTGACCGTTCGACGTAACAACCGCACTGAAAAAAGCAACTTATGATCATTTTTCACACTTATAACTGTTGCAGCATCCCCATGGTCACGTGATTTACATTTGGATGCTTGACAGCTGACTCACATTTATGACGCTTGCAGTATCCTGGAGTTATGTGAACATCTTTTGCAACCTTCTGACCAGCAACGTCAATGGGGAAACCAGATTCACTTAACAGCAGTGTTAGTAATTTAAAAACCTCAGTGATTTACTTAACAAACAGCAGATTAACAGAGTTGGAAGGGACCTTGGAGGTCTTCTAGTCCAACCCTCTGCTGAGGCAGGAAATCCTATACCATTTCAGACAAATGATTGTCCAATCTCTTCTTAAAAACTTCCAGTTTTGGAATATCTACAACTTCTGGAGGAAACTCGTTCCACTGATTAATTGTTCTAGCTGCCAGGAAATCCCTCCTTAGATCCAGGTTGCTTTCCTCCTTGGTTAGTTTCCATCCATTGTTCAGCCTTCAGGTACTTTGGAGCAGGGGTCACCAACCTTTCGGACCTCAGGGACCATTAAATTCATAAGTTTAAATCCCATGGACCACTAATATGATCTGCCTAATGACTGGCTGGGCAGGGTGGATTTGATTTAAATCGAGTTGATTTAAATCACAATTTAAATCATGATTTAAATCACTAGTAAAAAGGCTTGATTTAAATCAACTCGATTTAAATCATAATTTTTAAAGAGCAACTGTCATCCCTGCTCCTCCTTTGACCCACTGTTGACTCACCGATAGTCCCAGTGTTGCAGAATATACAGCCTCCTGCTACATAACTAAGCTCCATTTCATGCTGAATAAACTAAATTATTTATGTATCTTAAATAGAAAACTACCTTACGATAGATTTTTACCCCAAAAGTTTTTTATTAAAATAAATTCGATTTAAATAAAAAAAAAATCCGATTTAAATAAAAAAAATCTGATTTTTTTTTATTTTTTTAAAAAAAATCATTGATTTTTATCCACCCTGTGGCTGGGTGATCATGTGACTGGGTGGGCCTGACCAACTTGATGTCACTCACGTTGAGGGGCGCCTTGTTTTATTTGTTTGTTTGTTTTATTTGATTTGTATACCGCCCTACTCCTGAAGGACTCCGAAGGCGGTGAACAGCCAAGCAATAAAATACATAAATACAAAAATTTAAAAAAACCAGTTAAAATCAAATTAAATCATTTTGGCCCAGACAAATTAAAACTCTACTCGCTGCTACTCGCCTGCCTGCCCGGGCTTCTTAGGGCCCCAACAGGAAGCAGTTGCTGGAGCTAAGCAGCCACCATGAAAAAGAGTTGGCAAAACAGCTCAGTTCAAATTGGATCTGACTGAGAAGGAGGCTCAGCAGAAGCACCTCACTGAGGACTAGGAGCATAGGCTTTCCAAACACCTGCGGGACCTGCAGGAGTGCAAGGCCAGGTACCGGCACCTGGAGGCTCAGCGGGCTGAGATGGTCAGCCAGTTCCAGGCCATGATGCTGTCCCACTGGAACAAGGTCCTCTGGCTCTTTACCACTAGCAGCACTTCCCTCCAGCCTTTGCCCAAAGCCCTGAACCAGGAGGCCAAAGCAGACCCCAAGTCAGAATTTCTGCCCCCCTCTGACCCACACAAAAAGACTCCAATGGGGGAGACTCTCTGCAGCAACACAAATGTTCATTGCACGTATCTGGTCCAGGGACTGTAGGTTGAGGACCCCTGATTTAGTGCAATATAAAAAATGCAAATAATGTTTCTGCGGACCACCAAAATTTTCTTGTGGACCACCCGTGGTCCATGGACCACCAATTGGTGACTGCTGCTTTGGAGAATAGTTTGACTTCCTTTTCTTTGTGGCAGCCCCTTAAATACTGGGAGGCTGCTATCATGTCACCCCTAGTCCTTCTTTTCATTAAACTTTAAATGAAATTACAATGTGACAAGAAAAGTCATAGAATGGGGCAAAACTCACTTAACAAATTTCTCGCTTAGCAACATAAATTTTGGGCTCTGTTGTGGTCATAAGATGAGGACTGCCTGTAGGTAAAAAGCCTATTATAGATATTTAAACCTGGAACACGTTACCTGCAGAACACCTCTTGGTAAGAGGTATGTGACACTCTGATAGAAAAGAATCAATTCTGCCGTTAGGCATAACCACGGTCTGTTCCCCACCACCAACAACAAGTGATGTATTTTTGCAAAATTGTGCCGAAGACATTGTCTTCTTGTTAGCCATCTCCATGCCGAAATGTATTCTCTTTTACCAAGCTGTCTATTCCTGATAAGCTCGCTGGAGGCGGAAGCTAATCCTTTTATGCCAAAGGGTTAAAAATACACGCACGCCGGTACGGGGCTCCTGAAGTTAATCATAGTTTTCTTTCAGGGTGGTTTTGAATGCAACAGCCGGCTCCGGGGTTGAACAATCAGCTCTCTGATCTGCTGGCAAAGGAATTGGGAGGAATATTTTATTTTTAAAACCAGGTATTCACCCTGCCATTACAAAGAATCAGAAAACAACAGCTGTCGTTTGAAACGAGACGAGGATCTGAAGGATAGTTCTCTCAAGCTCACCAAGAGCAGAGTTGGAGAAAATGTAATTTTAAGATTCTGTTGCAATTAATAGGCAGGCGTATAAAATGCAGAGGGCTCTTCGACTTCCTGCCTACAGGTGGTCCTCAACTTACAAGCATTCATTTAGTGACCGTTCAAAGTTGCAACAGCACTGGAAAAAAGTGACTTATGACCGTTTTTCACACTTAGGATCATTGCAGCATCCCCATGGTCACATGAGCAAAATTCAGCACTTGGCAACTAGCTCATATTTATGACGGTTGCCGTGTCCCGGGGTCATGTGATCCCCTTTCACGACCTTCTGACAAGATGAGGACCTGAAGGATAGTTCTCTCAAGCTCACCAAGGGCAGAGTTGGAGAAAATGTAATTTTAAGATTCTGTTGCAATTAATAGGCAGGCGTATAAAATGCAGAGGGCTCTTCGACTTCCTGCCTACAGGTGGTCCTCAACTTACAAGCATTCATTTAGTGACCGTTCGAAGTTGCAACAGCACTGGAAAAAAGTGACTTATGACCATTTTTCACACTTATGACCGTTGCAGCAGTAACTGCTCATATTTATGACAGTTGCCGTGTCCCGGGATCATGTGATCTCTTTTTACGACCTTCTGACAAGCCAAGTCAACGGGGAAGCCAGATTTACTTGACAAATGAGTTACTAACCATGATTCACTTAACAACTCTAGCAAGAAAGGTTGTAAAATGGAGCAAAACTCATTAACAACTGTCTCAGCAACCGATATTTTTTGCCTCAATTGTGGTCATAAATCAAGAACTGCCTGTATTTCTTTCTTGTCTTGCGGCTTGCAATTCCTTTAATACCTGCTGCAAAAAAAAAAAAAGGTCAGAAAATCAGGTCAGTCATGTGACTAATCTGCTTTACCATCAAGAATTATGGCTGTGAGGTGTAGGCTTACTTACTTACTGTACATTGCCTTGTTTTGTTTTTAATGGCTGACGGCTAGTAGGGAGGGAGATGGGATGTTGAAAGAAAGATAGATAGATAGATAGATAGATAGATAGATAGATAGATAGATAGATAGATAGATAGATAGAAAGACAGACAGACAGACAGACAGACAGACAGACAGACAGACAGACAGACAGATAGATAGACAGACAGATAGATGTAAATTATAGATAGATAGATAGATAGATAGATAGATAGATAGATAGATAGATAGATAGATAGATAGATAGATATAGGTGATTGATTGATTGATAGATAGATAGATAGATAGATAGATAGATAGAGATGATAGATAGATAGATTAGATAGATAGACAAACAGACAGATAGATGTAAATGATAGATAGATAGATAGATAGATAGATAGATAGATAGATAGATAGATAGATATAGGTGATTGATTGATTGATAGATATGATAGATAGATAGATAGATAGATAGATAGATAGATAGATAGATAGATATAGGTGATTGATTGATAGATATGATAGATAGATAGATAGATAGATAGATAGATAGATAGATATAGATAGATAGATAGATTAGATAGATAGACAAACAGACAGATAGATGTAAATGATAGATAGATAGATACCGTGTTTCTCTGAAAATAAGACCCTGTTTTATATTTTTCTGAACCCTGAAATAAGCGCTTGGTCTTACTGTCATGCACTCAAAAGCCCTATTGGGCTTATTATCAGGGGATGTCTTATTTGGGGGGGGGGGACAGGGTAGATAGATAGATAGATAGATAGATAGATAGATAGATAGATAGATAGATAGATAGATAGATTAGATGATTGATACAGGGATAGATAGGTAGATGATAGATAATAATGATGATAGATAGAGGGTGGTTGGGTGGATGGATGGATGGGTGATGATAGTAGATGGATGGATGGATGGATGGATGCATGGATGGATGCATGGATGCATGGGTGCTGATAGATGAGAGTTGTTCATGCATCTTATCTTTCTTTTAAGAAAATGCAGATATATGGGCTAGGACATCTCTCTGGCTGTTTGCTTCAGAGTTATACATTAATAGTGGGTCTACTAATAGGGGAGGGGTTGACCAATTAGGGGCATAGTTCACAAAGAGGTTGATTTCAATGATTTTTATAATCCAACTAATGTCGTGAGCTTCTCAGCTTCTATTCTATTCTTAGCTGTCATTCAAGAACCCTGTGAGGTGGGTTGGGGCGAGGGAAAGTGACTGGCCCAAGATCATCTAGCCAGCTATCATGTTTAAGGTGGGACTAGAATTCCCAGTCTCCTGGTGATTGGCTCAAAGTCACCCAATCAGCTTTCATGCCTAAAACAGAACTAGAACTAGAACTAGAAAGTCACTGTCTCCTGGTGATTGGCCCATAGTCACCCAATCAGCTTTCGTGCCTAAGGAGGAAATAGAATTCCCAGCTTCCTGGTTTCTAGGCCAGCATCTTATCCACTACATCAAACTGACCCTCCCCTGGCTGAGGATGATGTATATTGTGTCCAATATATCTGGAAGATGCCTAGTCTGAGTAAGATTGTTTTATCTTCTATCGATAACTGTAATCAGTCGATTTGGCTAAAAAAAAAAATAATAAAATGGAACCAAGCTTCACAATTCACGTCTCTCTTTCCCCTTTGCTTTTATTGTAGGGCGAAAAAGTAAACTATGAAAAATTCAGATCCTGGCTGTTGCACAACAAAGAAGCTTTCACGTTTTCCCGCTGGCTGCTCTCCGGAGGAGTGTATGTCACACTCACAGATGACAGCGACACCCCCACCTTCTATCAGACTCTTGCTGGAGTCACGCACTGTAAGTAGCTATCTTTTGTAAGAGCTGACAGCTTCTTCTTCTTTCTTTTTTTTTTGCCACTGAGCCAAACAAGCTTCGATGAATGAATGTGTGGTTTCTCTTTGAGATTGTTCAAGGGTCACAATCTTCTTTGGGGCAAAAATGGATGCTTTTGGTGGTTATTCTGCCCTGTTCCCTAGGACCTTCTGTGCTGCCTTGCCTGTAAAGCGGGGTGAAATTTACTTACCTTCCCTACTGATTTGGAAGTGTGCGCTTTGCGCACGTTACGTGCAATTTTGGACCCTATGCGCAAAGCTTTCTGCGCATGTGCAGAGGGTTAAAAAAACCGACTGGGCGGGTGGGCGGAGCCTCGCCCTGCCGCCACTACCAGTTCTCCGAACCATCCACCGCCGCCACTACCGATTCGGCCGAACTGGGCCGAACCGGTAGCATTTCACCCCTGCTGTAAAGCATGTGTCTTTAAAGTTCTGGAATTATAGGTTTGGCTACGTATGCAAATAGCTTTGATCAACTTCGACTGCCCCAAAGAAGAAGGGGTCAACCTATTGTCCAAAGCAACTGAAGTCAGAACAAGAAGCAATGGCTGGAAACTAATCGAGGAGAGATCCAACCTAGAAAAAATAAGTAAATTCCTGAATGTTAGGACAATTAATCAGTGGAACGGCTTCCCTCCAGAAGTTGTGGGTGCTCCATCAGTGAGGCTTTCAAGAAGAAATAGGACAGCCACTTGTTGGAATTGATGTAGGGCAGGGCTCCCCAACCTCCGAGGTGTAGACCAGAGGTAGGTTACAGTAGGTTCTGACCAGTTCTGGAGAACTGGTAGCAAAAATTTTGAGTAGTTTGGAGAACCGGTAGTAAAAATCTGACTGGCCCCGCCCCCATCTATTCTCTGCCTCCTTAGTACCAGCTGATCGGGAGGAAATGGGGATTTTACAGTATCCTTCCCCTGGAGTGGGGTGGGAATGGAGATTTTACAGTATCCTTCCCATGCCACGTCCACCAAGCCACACCATGCCACACCCACCAAGCCACATCCACAGAACCGGTAGTAAAAATTTTTGAAACCTACCACTGGCATAGACCACTACCGGGCTGTATCCTATTCGGAATTGGGCTGTGCATGTAACTGGCCAGAGGGCATGCACAGGCACACTACTTGTGTGAGTGGCGGGCCGGTGGCACTTCGGCAGGTGCGTGCCAACACGCTGCTTGCGCATGTCAAACTGTGCACATGCGTGTCGGCCCGCCGCTTGTCCAAGGGCTGCGTGCATGCGTCCACACCAATCCACCACTCATGCGGCCTACTTCCCCTCTCCCCCCTCAGCAGGACTGCCAAGGCACAAAGGTTGGAGACCAACTGGCAGAGTCTCCTACCTGAGAGAAGGCACGGGGAGATGGGTGGACCAGCTCAGCTGGAGTTTTCACAGTTGTGTAGCTCAATTTGCCTGAAATGATATATGGTTTCCTGCTTGAGCAGGGGGTTGGACTAGAAGATCTCCAAGGTCCCTTCCAACTCTTATTATTCCGTAATTCTGTAACTTGTTCATAATAGCTCGGTTTGGGTGAAAGAAAAGGTACTTATTTACTATTGCCTTTTCGAGGTATCACTTGTGCTGCATCAAAGCTGTGGTTTGGAAGCAAGCTTGCGTAACTGAATGTGGTTGCGAATCCAGGTAGGATTGTCATCCTGTGTCCTTGCTCTTCCCTGCAGCATTTCCTCGCTGTGACAAATAATAGTGCATCCTTGGATGCTCAGCAGGTAGAATTATTCATTCCTGTCTTTTGTTTATATCCTGGTTTTTTTGTACTAAGCCCCTCCCCCCCCCACACCCGAGATAATGTACTTGATTTCTCTCTTTTCTTTCACCAATGCACCAACCTGTACATGGTTGGACAAGAATTAATTAAGGAAATAATTATGCCAATAGAGGCTGTTCTTGACTTCTGGCTATTTGTTTAGTGACCGTTCGAAGTTACAATGACATTGAAAAAAGTGGATGTTTAGACTGATTGGTTGATAAAAGGCCCGCGGGGCTGCCCTGGAAACAGCAAAGGACCGGCCTGTGGGGCCTCTGCCAGTGAAAACGGAGCTCGGGAGGGCCACACCCAGCTGTCCTGGGCCCCACTTTCAGCTGCAACAGCCAGAAAACTCCATGAGAGAGGGTGTCATTCTGAGAATGAGAGAGGGTCTGAGGGAAGTCCTGCCTTAGCAGGTCACCTTACCTTACCTGGTCACCACAGGTGCCCCCAACATGAGTGACATCAAGCTGGCCACACCCACCCCGACCATGCCCACCCTGCCCCCCCAAGGTCAAACACAACTCTGATGCGGCACTCAATGAAATCAAGTTTGACTCCACTGATATAAGGGATGATATAAGGCCGTGATGGTGAACCTATGGCACGAGTGCCACAGGTGGCACGCGGAGCCATATCTGCGGGCACACAAACGTTGCCCTAGCTCAGGTTGACTCAGCCTTCCATCCTTTCTAAGGTAGGTGAAATGAGGACCCAGTTTGTGGGGGCAATAAGCTGACTTTGTATAAATATACAAAAGTATGAAGGCTATTGCTTAGCGCATTGTAAGCCGCCCTGAGTCTCCGGAGAAGGGCGGCATATAAATCAAATTAAAAAAAAAAAAACGGCAAATACCACCTCTGGCTGGCCCAAGAATGGGGTGGGAATGGAGATTTTGCAGTATCCTTCCCCTGGAATGGGGAGGGAATGGGGATTTTGCAGTATCCTTCCTCAGGAGTGGGGTGGGAATGGAGATTTTGCAGTATCCTTCCCCAGGAATGGGGAGGGAATGGGGATTTTGCAGTATCCTTCCCCTGGAGTGCAGCGGGAATGGAGATTTTGCAGTATCCTTCCCTGCCATGCCCACCAAGCCACGCCACGCCCACCAAGCCACACCCACAGAACCATTAGTAAAAAAAAAATTGGATTTCACCACTGCTTCCAGCCCTATGATTCTATGTTCTGTGTTCTATATTGATCATTCCTATTCTAGATTATTTTCTTTTAAACAAAGAAATTATGAAAACACCCCCTCCCCAAATATTGCTCTCCTCCCTCTTTGTGATTGGTAGAAAGTTGTGAAGGGACTGCACTTAGTGCATTGCCTCTTTTCTTTCACAGCCTCAAAAGTGAAGCTTCTGGGTTAGGCGCTTATCTGCCTGTAAATTGGAGGCTTAAGACAGCATTAAGAGGCCACTGGGCCCTCCGTTCCCCCTCCTATTTGTGTGGTGCTTATCTCTATTATTGTACTCCTGATTTCCCCCGGGAGAGGGTCATAAAAATGTCGCTTTGCTCCATGTGGCACTCAAACTGCATTGGAACAGAAAATTGGAATAATCCGAGATATCGGGGGATAGGGAGCATGAAATTAATAAAGCTAGTCGGAAACAGGAAATCGCATGAATGTGAACCTAGTAACAGGATTCCCAGGAGAGGTCAGGAAAAGAACTGTTAGGATACAACATCTGCCAGGTGTGCAACAGATTTGAGAGAATCCTCCCAATCCTGGAAAGCGTGCTGTGGAAAATTTGGGTTAATGTTAGTTTTGTAGGGTTTTTCTCACTTCCCGTTGATTGAAAATCTCCAGTTGTTCGAAACGCACAGGGAAGTATATCCGTTAAAAACGCTCCTCTGGAATTTAAAACAATTAGCCCCTTTTAATAATTTAAAAGGACCCGGTGGCTCAGTGGCTAAGACACTGAGCTTGTCGATAGAAAGGTCGGCAGTTCAGCGGCTCGAACCCCTAGCGCCGCGTAACGGGTGAGCTCCCGTGACTTGTCCCAGCTTCTGCCAACCTAGCAGTTCAAAAGCAGGTAAAAAATGCAAGTAGAAAAATTAGGGACCACCTTTGGTGGGAAGGTAACAGCGTTCCGGGCGCCTTTGGCATTGAGTCATGCCAGCCACATGACCACGGAGACATCTTTGGACAGCGCTGGCTCTTCGGCTTTGAAACGGAGATGAGCACTGCCCCCTAGAGGCGGGAACAACTAGCACATATGTGCGAAGGGAACCTTTACCTTTATCTTTACCAGTGGTGGGATTCAGCCAGTTCGCACCACTTAGGGAGAACCGGTTGTTAAATTTCTGAGCAGTTTGGTGAACTGGTTGTTGGAAGAAATCATTAGGGCAGAGAACCGATTGTTGAATTAGTTGAATCCCACCACTGACCTTTACCTTAATAATTTAAACAATACAGCCAAAAGACGAACAGAGGTAGATGCAAGCATTTCGTATTGACTCATCAGTACCTACATTACAATAACACGGTTAAAATCAGCCTCAAATATAAGATGTAGCAAGAGCATGAATTAAGCCTATAATGTATGCAGAAAAGCAACCAATGGCAAGCCTTACGCTCCTCTAGAATTAGCATATAGGCTAATTTGATTGCAATTCCTGGAGCATATATGAGGAATACGGCGGCTGTCCAATTTTGAAGACAAATCTATTGGAAAGTGGAGTTAAAAGTCTGGGATTATGGCTAAGAGTTAAAAAAAAAAAAAGGAAATTGGCCATAAATATCCAAGATGGCTTAGCATTTCAGACATCTGGAACCATTTAACATTAATTTCAACTCCAGCAATCTTTTGGAATCGAGCTGTTTATTTTGTCGCCTTCTGAAACGCTTCATTTGGAAAAAAAAAGAAAACAGGATGCTTTGGTTTTGGTTTAACATTAAGAAATCAGTTGCTTTGGTTTCTTAATGTGGGTTAAGTGAACCTGGCTTCCCATTTTAACTCTGCCTTTCAGAAAAGGTGATCACACTGTTCCATTAAGACAGGTAGTCCTTGATTTACAACCACAACTGTCCCCCCCCCAATTTCCACTGCTAAGCAAGACAGTTGTTAAGGGAGTCTTGCCCCCATTTTACAACCTTTCTTGCCACCGTTGTTAAGTGAACCACTCCGGTTGTTAAGTTGGCTTCACGGTTGTTAAGTGAATTTGGCTCCTCCGTGGACTTTGCTTGTCAGGAGGTCGCAAAAGGGGATCGCGTGACCCTAGGACACTGCAACCATCATAAATACCCTGTTTTCCCAAAAATAAGACCTAGCTTGGGTTTTTTTTACTTGTGCCAAAATATAAGCCCTACCCCCAAAATGAGCCCTACTTAAGAGCCTGCACAGCTACCCATTTCGTTTGGTTGCTTGTGGTGCGGCAGCCAAGAGGTGAGGTGGTAACATAAGTCACTTTATCTTTCTTTTCTTTTTTTTAATAAAACCTTTATTGTTTAAAAAAAAAAATGGACATGGTGGAACCGTCTTGGAAGAATCAAACTATTCTACAAAGCACCTGAGGGTAGAACAAGAAGTAATGGGTGGAAACTAATCAAGGAGAGAAGCAATTTAGAACTAAGGAGAAATTTCCTGACGGTGAGAACAATTAATCGGTGGAACAACTTGCCACCAGAAGTTGTGAATGCTCCGACACTGGAAGTTTTTAAGAAGAGGTTGGACAACCATTTGTCTGAAGTGGGGTAGGGTTTCTTGCCTAAGCAGGGGGCTGGACTAGAAGACCTCCAAGGTCCCTTCCAATTCTATTCTATTCTATTCTATTCTATTCTATTCTATTCTATTCTATTCTATTCTATTCTATATCTCCGCCGTAACTAAGTAACTTTTTCCATTGCCTTTGTAACTTCCAACGGTCACTAAACAAACTATTGTAAGTCAAGGACTACCTGTACAGTGGCAACCAGGAGGAACCACGATGTTTTTCTAGAAGGGTTTCAGAGGACGTAATTTAGAATTATAGAGATATTTCAAGTGATCTTCTGTAGAATATTTTCTTTTAAAGTGTTTTGTTTCCTTTTTTATATCCTTCGAACTGTCCCTAACCTTCACTTGCTGCCCGTGTTATCTTGGAGCGATGTCAGTTGCAGCTGGAGAGCACCGGATTTGGGAAGGCTGTTTTAAATTATACGTGGGGACTTATCTTGTGCTTATGACAGGTTGATAAGTATAAAATAATGCCGTCTTCCCAGATGGCATTTTAGCTGCGGCTTTTGCGGCTTCCCTGCTGCTTTTTGTACTGCGCCTCTTCGAATAATATTGGTAAAGGCATGAAAAATAGCCTTGATTAAAAATAGGGGGAAGGAGTTGGATTTGATTGTAGAGGCTGTGGGAGAGGCCCAGCGAAGACAGGAAGCATTTATTGTTGAAGCTCCGATGGCTGTATTTAAATCTACTTAATGAGCCGAGATACGGAGGACACACTGAAAATAAATATAGGATTTTTGCGCTTGTAAATAACATTTATATTGGGAAGGCAGGAGGCGACTTTAATTAGGTCCCTTCCTGGCTCAAAATTACAAAGAGGGTTTTTGAAAAAGTCACACCGAGTTGCCCACGGTTGCTACTTTTAATCAAATTTGGTTCCGTTTCATTTTAGCGGTAAATATTCTTCCAGCCACAGCAATAGGCAGTACAGGGAGTTCTTGAGTTACGACCACAATTGAGCCCAACGTTTATGTTGCTAAGTGAAAGATTCGCTAAGTGAGTTTGCCCCATTTTACGACTTTTCTTGCTGCAGTCGTTAAGTGAATTGTTGCATTTGTTAAGTTAGTAACACGGTTGTTAAATGAATCTGGATTCCCTCCCTCCCCCCCATTGACTTTGCTGGTCAGAAGGTCGCAAAAGGGGTTCGAATGACCCCAGGACTCTGCAACCGTCATAAATATGAATCAGTCACCAAGCCTCCGAATTTTGATCATGTGACGACAGGGATGCTGCAATGGTTGTAAGTGCGAAAATGGTCATAAATCACTTTTTTCAGTGCCGTTGTAATTTTGAACGGTCATTAAACGAACGGTTATAAGTCGAGGACTGCCTGTAGTTCATCCAACCTTCCTCTCTTTCATCTTTCAGCAGTTTTCAGTACTTTCAGCTTTCTGGACTGGCAAAGTGGTTTGTCAGTTCTCTTCCTTTGTCAGCGTTCCAAGTAACTCTCCCAAAGAAAAAAGACTCTTGAGTTTCCTCAAAGTTCCATTTTATTAGAGATGTCATATTGGCACATCTGGGAAAACCCGAATCTGAAAGTTTCCAGTTTTTCCGCACCTAAAAGAAAGTTCAAGTCTCTGCCCAGCACTCACAAGTCCATCACATGGTCCAATCAGGCACCATCCAAAACTGGAGATGCCTCCCAGTCACCTCATCGCAGCTGCAGGGCAAGGTGGCCTTGACTCTGTGAGAAAAGAATGTTATTTTGACTACATATCACCCATTCTCTATACAATCCCCCCTCCCATTTTCCCACAGTAGAAAATGTGGCAGGCCTGAAGGCCTAAATGTAAAAGATGGCTTCCAGGGCTGACATCCTTCCTTTGAGATCACTTCCAGATGTGTAAGGAAGGGGGTGGTAAGAGGTCCGCCCCAAGGCTCCTCTTATGTGGAGGTCCTTCAGGGCTCAGCTCTTCCAGCTTCTTTACAAAGTTGTATGAAGCTGCTGGATGAGGCCATTCATTGACACAGCGTGAGGTATATCATCAATGATTTGATGGGACATGCTACGGATCCCACTGGCCCAAGAATTCCAGCTGTTGGAATGAAGGAGAAGAAACTTTTCTACTGTGAGTCCCACCCCATTGTGCCCCTTGAGGTGCAGTCCATTGCCACCCTCTTGTCCTGAAAACCTGGTTCTGCCAAATGACTGATGGGGGCGTCCCATTTTCGAGATGAAGTAGCAACAGCAGTAGCACTTAGACTTACCCTGTTTCCCCGAAAATAAGACCCAACCGGAAAATAAGCCCTAGCATGATTTTTCAGGATGCTTGTAATATAAGCCCAACCCCCAAAATAAGCCCCAGTTAAGATGATCAGCCAGACGGACACATTTAGTACCGTATTTCCCTGAAAATAAGCCCTACTGCGTCTTTTGAAGCAAAAATTAACATAAGACCGGTCTTATTTTTGGGAAAACATGGTATATACTGTTTCACAGTGTTTTACAGCCCTCTCTAAGTGGTTTACAGAGTCAGCCTATTGCCCCCAACAATCTGGGTCCTCATTTTACTGACCTCGGAAGGATGGAAGCATGAGTCAACCTTGAGCCGAGGAGAATCGAACTGCTGGCAGTCGGCAGAATTAACCTACAATAGTGCATTCTAACCACTGTGCCACCACGGCTCCTAGATTAGGAGAAGATCCCACATCCCTCCCATTTACGTATTGGTCCCTTTTGATCTATTTTTGTTGTTGTTATTTTGTGATCTTCTATCTACCCTATCAATATAGTGAGCTCCCATCCAGGCCCCAGGCAGCCCAGGAAAAAGCTCTTCTAAGCTGCAAAATGACTCAATTCTATTTTTTTTTTTAATCTTCTTAATCATTCAATAAAACCCAATAATTACTAAATGTAAGTTACAAATGAACCTGTGAGTTGCTATTTTGCAAGTCCGTATTAGAGCACAAGAAACTCCCAAGCCACCAGACGAAACAGTGGCCCTCTTCCTGTTTGTTTATTTCTGTCAGAGGCGTCATGGTTAAAACAAGGCATACTGTACGGCATCAAATTTGAAGTACAAGATACAGGATTAAAATATGTACAAGTTAAGCAAGTCTTGCGTGAATTCCCTTCTGTCCTGCTGTCATGTTTTTATTTCAGCAAGCCGGCCTGGCCTGAATAGGTTTTATGGATTAGTTTTTTAATTGTATAGCTAGGGGTTTTAAATTGGGGGCGGCCGTTTAATTTAATTTTTAATTATTTTAACTTTTATATTGTATGTTATTTTAATTCTTGGCTGTTCACCGCCCTGAGTCCCTTCGGGGAGAAGGGCGGGATATAAATTTAATAATAAATAAATAAATAAAAAATAAATGAGGCTCTGGAGTTTGCACTGATTAAGACACAAAAGGCAGGTATACAACAGGTGTGTTGTTCTCTGCATGTTACCACAATTGCAAAGGGCAGAAGCCATCAGATAGCCCTGTTTGTTCAGAGTGTCTCTGGATCTTGTTGTGCTACTGCGTACGATTTCCATACTTACCAGCTTTCATCAGACCAAGGTGTCGGCTTCTCCGTTACTTCCATCCAGTAATAATAACAGTAACAGAGTTGGAGGGGACCTTACCTTAGAGGTCACCTAGTCCAACCCCCTGCTCACGCAGGAGATCTATACTAGGGATTCGAACCGCTGAACTGCCAACCTTTCTGATCGACAAGCTCAATGTCTTTAGCCACTGAGCCACCTGGTCCTTTGTAGCTTTCCACAGGTCCTCTTGGCTTTTAAATTCCCTCTCCCTGAAAATCCCTTTGCTTGAGAACAGGGTGGATTTGATTTAAATCGAGTTGATTTAAATCACAATTTAAATCATGATTTAAATCACTAGTAAAAAGGCTTGATTTAAATCAACTCGATTTAAATCATAATTTTTAAAGAGCAACTGTCATCTCTGCTACTCCTTTGACCCACTGTTGAATCACCGATAGTCCCAGTGTTGCAGAATATACAGCCTCCTGCTACATAACTAAGCTCCATGTCATGCTGAATAAACTAAATTATTTATGTATCTTAAATAGAAAACTATCTTACGATAGATTTTTACCCCAAAAGTTTTTTATTAAAATAAATTCAATAAAAATCAAAAAATCCGATTTAAATAAAAAAAAATCTGATTTTTTTGATTTTTTTAAAAAAATCATTGATTGTTATCCACCCTGCTTGAGAAGCCTGAAGATACGGGTAGTCCTCGACTTACAACCGTTCGTTTAGTGACTGTTCAAAGTTACAACAGCACTGGAAAAAAAGTGACTTATGACCCACTTTTCGCACTTACGACAAAGGTCACATATTTGTACAGCATCCCCCGTGGTCCCATGATCAAAATTCAGATGCTTGGCAACTGACTCCTATTTATGACGGTCGCAGTATCCCGGGATCACGCGATCCCCTTTTGCGACCTTCTGACAAGCAGAGTCAACGAGGAGGCCAGATTCACTTAACAACGTTGTTACGAATTTAATGACTTCCGCTATTCACTTAACAACAAGGTGGTAAAACGGGGCGAAACTCACTTAACAAACATGCGGCTTAACAACAGGAACTGTGGGCTCCATTGTGGCCGTAAGTCGAGGACTACCTGTATTCCAGGAAGCTTTCAGATTCAGCCAAACCCTTCTTACAGGATTTAATCTTTTGGGTCTTCATCTTCTAATCCTATCCTCTTACCTTCTGGGACACAGCGTGCCCCTTTAAGAAGATCTGGTTGTCTCGGATCCTTTAATAGCTGGATCTTTGAAAGTGAACAAGTGGGCAGAGCTAGTTGGGGAGCGGATCCGGATCGCCTGACGGGCCAAGAGAAAGCTGGATGAGGAGCCTTTTGCATGGCTGGACAACTGGACTTGGCTGGGAATCCGTACGTGGTTGAGTGTCGGTGGTACGAGCCGGGGCTGGTAAAAATGTCGGGAATATGGTATGCTGCTACTGTTGCGCACCAAAGAAAATTGTGCCTTTAGGTGGGTAGAACAACTGAGCATGAAATGGAAGTGTGGATGAGTGTGAAAGGAGGGGGGTAGAGGTAAGGAAGGGTGGGAGAGTTGAATTGAGAGAGCACAGATCAGCGTATCACAAATGGATTGTATGAAAATTGCCTGGAAATGTAAAGTTACTGTATTGTCTGTAAATCAAGAGCAGGGGGAAAAGAGACTGGAAGTTCTGTACATTGGATAATTGGATAATTTCTGAAAGTGAATGGATACTGTAAGGTCGGACAAGGGAAATAATTAGGTGGAGATTCTCAGACATCCAAGTCATGATAGTCCCAAAGGTGCTTTTTCGAGAGGCAACTGGGCTTTCTTTGTTTTTGCCTGAAGAGGTTTCGCTTCTCATCCAAGAAGCTTTCTTCAGTTCTGACGGAATGGTGAGGAATGGAAGGATGACTGCAAGGAATATAAATCCTTATGTTCCCCACCATTCAGTCAGAACTGAAGAAAGCTTCTTGGATGAGAAGCGAAACCTCTTCAAGCCAAAACAAAGAAAGACTAGTTGCCTTTTTGAAAAAGCACCTTTGGAAATATCTAGGTGGTTTAAATACCTTTAGTTTGATTTTTGTAACAGGTGCGGATGCGTTGATTTGTTTTATTTATTTAATCACGTTTTGGAACTGCCCATCGCCCTCACGGAGGGACTCTGGGTGGTGCACAATGAAATATTAAAACGGAAAAGCAATACGTAAAAGTTTAAAAAAGAGGCAAGGTGGATTCATAGCACTGTTCAAAAGTAATTGAAGGTCGATGAAATTCTGATTTCAGGGTTAGAATTATTATGCATGCATGCATACATACATGCATGGATGCATACATACATGCATAGATAAATACATACATTTATTATCTCTTCAGAATTTCTATAATTTATCCAGAGAGGAATTCACATAGATAAACTTGTTGGGGTAGAAAGGAGGGAAAAAAAGTTTAAATACTTTGCTTTGAAAATCTGTAGATGAGATGGTGCTGTTAGGTGGTCCTATCATAGGGTAGGCAAACTTTTTAGGTGCCTTCTCTAAAACAGGGTCATCTGATGGAATCAGGAGGTGTGTCATTTCAGCTTTGTTACCTTTGAAAGGGTGTTACTTACTTCCCTGGGATCCTTCCCTTTGGCCTTCAGAAAAGTCGCAAAAAACTGTTTTTCATCAGTTTTGAAGCCGGTTCATTTTATTTTTTTTAAATTTGATTTATATGCCGCCTTTCTCCGGAGACTCAGGGCGGCTTACAGTGCGTTAAGCAATAGCCTTCATACTTTTGTATATTTATACAAAGTCAGCTTATTGCCCCCACAAACTGGGTCCTCATTTCACCTACCTTAGAAAGGATGGAAGGCTGAGTCAACCTTGAGCCTGGCGAGATTCAATCTTACTTTAATTGCAGACAGCTGGTGTTAAATTACAGTGCTTCTGTCTGTTGAGCTATTCAGGCTTAAATTGATCGTTTACTTTTGTGCGGGTTGAGTGAAATTTCCTATCTGGATTTGAATATGATTGATTCCCTGGCTATCTAGTCCTGCTTTTGGACTGTAATTGCTTTTGCTTTGTTTTCTTTTTTCATTCACTGCTTCCACTTTTCATTGGTGAAAACTCAACGAAGTGACTTTGGATTTATTTCCCATTCTAACCTATCTCACGGGGTTATTGCTGCGGGGTATAAAATGGAGAGAGATTCTCACGTAGTCCGTTCTGACCTTCTGAAGACAACTCCAAGATGCAAATAAATAGATAAATACTGAATAACGGAGTTGGAAGGGACCTCGGAGGTCTTCTAATCCAACCCCCTGCTTAAGCAGGAGACTTGGATGGACCACTGCAAAGTTAGTTTTAGAGCCTGCCAACATATTTTGGGCATAAAAATTAAATCAGTGCAATTGGGAGTTGCAAGACTGTTCAACCAGCAAGTAAGCAATCAATTTAAAATGCCATGGCCAATAAAAAAAAACACCTACATATTTTGACTTTGTGCTCAAAAGAATGTAGAATTTATGTTACACATATCTGCATGAGATATGGCCGAGAGGCTGGGCTTCTCAGAAGTAGTGTGTTTTATAAGATTAAGGAATGTTATCACCTGCTGGATGAACGTTGCAAAAAGCTGCTGAGAGTCCTGCCCCCTGTGAATGAGATCTATTTTATTTTAGGACTACTGAGAACTGGATAGAACAGTTACCCTAAAGAAAAATAAATTTAAGATGATAACTCCCATAAAAAAAGAATAAAATATATAGACATAGACATACCGAACAGTGGTGGGTTTCAATTTTTTTTACTACTGCTTCTGTGGGGGTGTGGCATGGCATGGCTTGGTGGGCGTGGCTTGGTGGGCGTGGCAGGGGAAGGATACTGTGTAATCTCCATTCCCACCCCACTTCAGGGGAAGGAAACTGTAAAATCTCCATTTCCTCCCCACTCCAGGGGAAGGTTATTGCAAAATCCCCATTTCCTTCCGATCAGCTGGGACTCGGGGGGCAGAGAATAGATGGGGGCGGGGCCAGTCAGAATTTTTACTACCGGTTCTCCGAACTACTCAAAATTTCCGCTACCGGTTCTCCAGAACTGGTCAGAACCTGCTGAAACCCACCTCTGCTAAGGCGGGACTAGAATTCACCATCTCCTGGTGATTGGTCCAAAATCACCCAGTGACTTTCATGCCTAAGGCGGAATTAGAACTCAGCTCAGAGTATAAGACACACCCCACCCACCCCAAAAGTGGGTGAAAATTTCAGTGCGTCTTATAGACCGAATACGGGCCTATTTTTCACCTCCTGAACCCTCCGCGCATCCCATTTTCGCCCTCCCCGGCCCCCAGCAGCACTCCGCAGTGCTCCGCATGTCCACTTTTTGGCAAAAACGGGCCCGTTTTCACCAAAAACAGACCTGTTTTGGGGCTCCCGAACCCTCCGTGCCTCACATTTTTGCCCTCCCCGGCTTCCAGAAGCACTCTGCAGGCCAAAAACAGGCATGTTTCTGGCGAAAATGGGCCCATCTTTGGGCTCCCGAACCCTCTGCGCATCCCGTTTTTGCCCTCCTTGCCCCCCAGAAGCACTCTGCAGGCCAAAAATGGGTGCATTTTGGGTAAAAACGGGACATGCAGAGTACTGCAGAGTGCTTCTGGGGGCCAGGGAGGGCAAAAATGCGACACGTGGAGGCAAAAAAAATATCTTTTTTTCTTGTTTTCCTCCTGTAAATCTAGGTGCGTCTTATAATCCGGTGCATTTTATAGTCTGAAAAATGGTAATTTTTTTGCATGCCCAGCTTCCTCTCCGAATGAACCTAAGGTTGCAAATCTACATTGAACCAGGTTTTGGAGATTTCCCTAGTCCCTTGCCTAAACATGCACGCATGACAAATTTTTGTTTGTATGTGCATAGCCGTAACCACTGGAAAACAGGGATTAGATAAACACAGCAACGATAACACGGCAAGAAGAATGTACAGTGTTTAATGTGGGATTACATCAAAGCGCCTATTACAAAGGCATCCCGTTTATAAAGTTGAGCCAAGTCTATCACTCACCATTCACTTTCGGACAAATAAATCCATCTCAAGGATAGAAGCATATAACTACGTTCACGTGCTCATTTACACGCACGCTCACTTACTCAGGCGCACGAGTGCATGACATTTCTCTCCATCCCTTCAGCAAAAATTAAGAAAATAGAGTTTTGGAAATGGTATGTGGACAGGGAAATGTTAGCTGCATTGGGAAAGGGAGAGAAAGTGGGATATGAAACTGGTTGAAGATGCAGCAGAAGGAAGAGATCATAGGGAAGGGAAGGAAGGGGAAGGGAAAGGGAAAGGGAAAGACAGGGGAAGGAGAAGGAGGGAGGGGAGGGAAAGGATATGAATCATATTAAAGGTATACAATAGGTCCCTGATGGCGAACCCATGGCACACGTGCCACAGTTGGCACACTCTCTACTGTCACTCCAGCCGTCGCCCCAGCCCAGCTCCACTGCGCATGCGCGCACGCCTCCAACTGGCCAGCTGGTCTTAGGATCTCTGCCGCGCATGCGTGGGGGGCGGGGCGCATGCAGGGGATGCGCGCTCATGTGTGGGGGGTGTGGCGCATGCACGGGGGTGCAGGTTGGTGCAGGAGGCTTTCCAGGCCCAAAATAGGGTGTGGAGGAGCTTGCTCGGTGCCCCGTTTTGGCTTCCAGGTTGGTGCAGGAGGCTTTCCAGGCGCAAAATGGGGCCTGGGGGGCTGCCCCCCCCGTGCCTCATTTTGGGCCTGGAAAGCCTCCTGCACCAATCTGGAAGCCAAAACAGGGTGCGGGGGGGGAGGGGCATATGTGCGGGGGACCCACGTGCATACATGGGGGCGGGGTGCATGCACAGGGTGGCAATCACATTGCATTTTTGGGGTTCGGGTAAATGTGTGAGCATTCGCTCGCGAGTGTGCATTCTTTGGGCACTCGGCACTAAAAAGGTTAACCATCACTACAATAGGTGGTACCTGGCTCAGTAGTAGAAATTGTGAGGGGGATCTTGGAGTCCTAGTGGATAATCACTTAAACATAAGGCAGCCATGTGCCGCAGCAGCCAAAAAAAGCCAATACAATTCTTGGTTGCATAAACAGAGGCATAGAAACAAGATCATGTGAAGTGTTAATATCGCTTTATAAAACCTTGGTAAGACCACATTTGGCATATTTGCATCCAGTTTTGGTTGCCACGATATAAAAAAAGATGTTGAGATTCTAGAAAGAGCAACAAAAATGATGAGGGGACAGGAAGCTAAAACATATGAAGAACGGTTGCAGGAACTGGGCATGACTAGTTTAATGAAGAGAAGGACTAGGGGAGACATGATAGCAGTGTTCCAACATCTCAGGGGCTGCCCCAAAGAAGAGGGAGTCAAGCTATTCTCCAAAGCACCTGAGGGTAGGACAAGAAGCAACGGGTGGAAACTAATCAAGGAGAGAAGCAACCTAGAATTAAGGAGGAATTTCCTGACAGAACAATTAACCAGTGGAACAAGTTGCCTCCAGATTTGTGAATGCTCCAACACTGGAAGATTTTAAGAAGAGATTGGACCATTTGTCTGGAATGGGATAAGGCAGTATTGCCAAACGTTTTCAGCACCAAGTGCTGAAATTGGAGCACGTGTGCGTGCCGGAAACAGGAAGAGAAGCCGCCCGGTGCGCATGTGTGCAACAAGCAGCTGCTCTTCTGGTTTCCAGCGTGCGCATGCGTTCCGGTCACCTGTCTTCTGGTTTCTGGCATGCATATGCACACGGAGACCAGCGCACCGGAAACCGGAAGATCATCCTCCCCGGGTGGCAGCTCTTCCTGTTTCCGGCACGCACGCGTGCATGAAAACCAGCTGTGCCCAGAAGAGCAACCGGCGACGGCTCACATGCCTGGAGAGATGGCTCTGTGTGCCACTTCTGGCACGCGTGCTATAGGTTGCCTCCAGAAGTTATGAATACTCCACAACACTGGAGGTTTTTGAGAAGATGTTGGATAACCATTTGTCTGAAGTGGTGTAGAATCTCCTTCCTAAGCAGAGGGTTGGACTAGAACAGTGATGGCTAACCTTATTGCCATCACGTGCCAAAAGCGGGGTGAGTGCGGGGGAGTCATGCGTGTGTGTGCCCACATCCATAATCCTATGCACCACCCCCTACCCCCGCGTACATGCGCACGTGACTCCCCCCGCTTTTGGCATGCGATGGCATGGTGGGCCCGGTAGTCCCGTTTTTCGCTCTTTCCAGGCTCCAGAGCCTTTCTAGGAACCTGGGAAGGGTGAAAACAGCCTTCCCTACCCCCACCCCCGGAAGCCCTCTGCAGGCCGGAAACGGCCCGTTTGCTGACTTCCAGTGGGACCAGAAAGCCCATTTATGAGCTCGCGTGCCCACCGATATGGCTCCGTGTGCCACCTGTGGCACACATGCCATAGGTTTGCCATCAAGTGACTAGAAGTAGAAATGATTAAGAAGTGGTTCGGAGGAACATATGGGGAAATTATTAATTTTTTTTTGCAAAAAGTTTTTTTTTCCAAATATACAAATTACATCTTTTCAGAACAGAGCTTTGATCCGGTCATCCATTTGTTCAATTTTTAATCACTTTTAACAAAATTATATCTATTCTATTTTGCCATAACACTTATTTCTTAAACTTAAATCACATATTCAACTAATACCATCTTTAAAAAAAATTAACACATATTTACTTAAAACAATTACCCTTCTATTAACCCACCTTAATTCTTAATTCAATTAATAACTCATAATACATTTCAAACATATTTATATTCCATGATACTCATTAAATCCTTATTCCATTATTACTTTATCAAATTTAAATCTTTTCTTTAATCTTAAAAATATAGCAATTTAACATTTAAACAAAGTTCTTAGTTCAAATAATGCTATTTAATGCAATTTCCCAATTATCCCAAATTCTATCTATTAAACCATTATATTATTTGATGTATGAAAATGGAACTAATTGGAATAGCTATGTTTATATTCTTTTTTTTTCTTTTTCCTTAAGTGTTTGAATATATAAATGGAAAAGATACTTATATAAGTAACTGATTATATTAAAATGTTGGACTGTATTACTTAAGAAAACGTAAGTTATAAAATAAGTGGGCTCACTATTCCTATAAGAATTGAACAATTGTAACATCATAAAATTAATTATTCTGACGATGGCTATAAAAAGAGATGACAATAAGAAGGGGTTTAATATAGAATAGAAGGGAAAATTGGAATCTGGTTAAAATTAGAGATGAAAATGAAGGGTAAAATTGGTAAAAAATGGATGAAAATGAACACTATGGCAAAAAGGAGGTACAGAAACGGTAATTTTAGTCGTAAAGATTAAAAATTGTTTAAATTTGATGGCGAACCTATGCCACGCGTGCCACAGGTGGCATGCGGAGCCATATTAGTGGGCACGCCAGCTCAGCTCTGGGGCGCATGCGCGCGCCAGCCAGCTGATTTTCGGGCCTTCTGGGCCCACCAGAAATAGGGAAACAGGCTGTTTCCTGCCTCTGGAGGACCTGGGGGCGGGGTGACGAAGGCCCGTTTTTTTTTCTTACCTGGCTCCAGATCCTCTCTGTGTATCTGGGAAGGGCGAAAACAGCCTTTTCCACTCCCTTGGAGGCCCTACGGAGGCTGAAAGGGCCCATTTCCCGACTCCCGGTGGGACAGGAAGTGACGTTTTTTTCCTGTCCCCAGCCTCCAGAGACTCCTAGAGAGGCTCCTACAGACTCCTAGAGAGGCTCCTACAGACTCCTAGAGAAGTTCTGGAGGCTGGGAACAGCAAAAAATATCACTTCCTGTCCCACCGAGAGTTGGGAAATGGGCCCTTTCAGCCTCCGTAGGGCCTCCAAGGGAGTGGGAAAGGCTGTTTTCGCCCTTCCCAGACACACAGAGAGGATCTGGAGCCAGGTAAGAAAGAAAAACGGGCCTACCAGGCCATCATGTGCCAGGAGGGGGGAGGGGGTTGCACACGCATGTGCGTGGGCACGTGCGCGTGCGCCCCTCCCCCCCCTCTCCTGGCACGCGATGGCAAAAAGGTTAGCCATCACTGGACTAGAAGGTCCCTTCCAACTCTTATTCTGTATTCTATTCTCTAAACTGGTATATAAATAGTTAAAGTTAACCAGGGCAGCAGCTGGGATGAAGGGATCTGAGGGAGGGATGCCTGCAACCATTGGTAGCTCCTGCTTATTCTCTTTCTTTCTTTTTTTAACAAGTCTTCCGAGAATCTAGATTAGTGTAAGATGCTCATCTAATTGTGGGAAAGGGGGTGGGCTGGATTCTTGTCTTCCTACGAAATGTTTTTTTTTTTTTTTTGTAAAATAAATATATTCTTTCCAACAGTGGTTGGTATTTTCGAAAGTCTTTATGCGCTGTGATTTAATGAAAATCTGTAAACGACTTTTTTTTGGTGACAATAATTTTAGTTTGTTAAGGTTCTTAGCTCCCCGCATCCCACCCCCCTCAGCCAGATTTGAAGTTTTGTGGTTCAGCTGTTGTAACGAGCAAAAAAAGAACAATGTTTGGGAATGTGAGACCTGTTTAAATCTCAGGAACCCCAGGGAACATTGAATCGCTTGCAGTAAATTTGCGCGATTTGTTGGCTCTTCATATAAATACAGAATAAATTATTCAAAATAAGCACCAATGTAGACTTGATTAGTTTGCAAAGACTCTGCAAGCTGAAATATTTGTTTTTGTTTTTTTCTTAGTGCAGATTTTGGATTACCTAGATTCAGAATTTCCAAGACATTTATGGAGTTACCACCCTAAATATTTATAAATAGTCCTTGATTTATTTATTTATTTATTTATTTATTTATTAAATTTTTATACCGCCCCCTCTCCCGAAGGACTCGGGGCGGTGAACAGCCAAAATTAAAAACACACAATACAAATATTAAAATGCATTAAAACAGAATTAAATTATCTTAGGCTTCACCAATTTAAAACCCCGTTACCCATAAAATTCACCAATTAAAAATTTTTAACCCAGCCCGGCTTGCTGAAATAAAAACGTCTTCAGGGCCCGGCGGAAGGTCCGGAGATCCGGGATTAGTCGTATCCCTGGGGGCAGCTCATTCCAGAGGGCGGGTGCCCCCACAGAGAAGGCTCTTCCCCGGGGGGTCGCCAGCCGACATTGCCTGACAGACGGCACCCTGAGGAGACCCTCTCTGTGGGAGCGTGTTGGCCGGTGGGAGGTTATCGGAGGCAGAAGGTGGTCTCGTAAATAACTGGGTCCTAAGCCATGGAGCGCTTTGAAGATGAGAACCAACACCTTGAAGCGCACTCGGAAGACCACTGGAAGCCAATGCAGCTCGCGCAGGAGAGGTGTCACGTGGGAGCGCCATGCCGCCCCCATAAGTACCCGCGCGGCCGCATTCTGCACCAGTTGGAGCCTCCGAGTGCTCCTCAAGGGGAGCCCCATGTAGAGAGCATTACAGTAGTCGAGGCGGGAAGTAACGAGGGCATGAGTGACCGTGCATAGGGAGTCCCGATCCAGAAAGGGGCGCAACTGGCGTATCAGGCGAACCTGATAGAAAGCCCCCCTGGCCACGGCCGTCAAATGCTCTTCTAAGGACAGCCGTGCGTCCAGGAGGACACCCAAGTTACGCACCCTCTCCGTGGGGGCCAATGTCTCGCCCCCAATAGTCAGCGATGGCACCAGCTGACTATATCGGGACGCCGGCAGCCACAGCCACTCAGTCTTGGAGGGATTGAGTCGGAGCCTGTTCCGCCCCATCCAGACCCGCACCGCCTCCAGGCACCGGGACATCACTTCAAGGGCATCGTTGGGGTGGTCTGGGGTGGAGATGTACAGCTGGGTGTCATCAGCGTACAGATGGCACTGCACCCCAAAACCACGGATGATCTCGCCCAGCGGCTTCACATAAATGTTGAACAGGAGAGGCGAGAGGACCGACCCTTGTGGCACCCCACAAACCAAGTGCCTTGAGGTCGACCTCTGCCCTCCAGCCAACACAGACTGCGACCTGTCGGAGAGATAGGAGGAGAACCACCGTAAAACAGTGCCTCCCACTCCCAACCCCTCCAACCGGCGCAGCATGATACCATGGTCGATGGTATCAAAAGCCGCTGAGAGGTCTAATAGGACCAGAACAGAGGAACAACCTCTGTCCCGAGCCCTCCAGAGATCATCAACCAACGCGACCAATGCCGTTTCCGTGCTGTACCCGGGCCTGAAGCCGGACTGGAACGGATCTAGATAGACGGTTTCCTCCAGGTACTGGGGGAGCTGTCGCGCAACCACACTCTCAACAACCTTCGCCAGAAAGCGAAGGTTGGAAACTGGACGATAGTTTGCTAAAACAGCTGGGTCCAGAGAGGGCTTCTTGAGGAGGGGCCTCACCACCGCCTCTTTCAAGGCGGGAGGCAAGAGCCCCTCACTCAAGGAAGCGTTTATAATCCTCTGGAGCCAGCCTCGTGTAACCTCCCGGGTAGCCAGCACCAACCAGGAGGGACACGGGTCCAATAAACATGTGGTTGCGTTCAACCTCCCCAGCATCCTGTCCACGTCCTCGGGAGTCACAGGGTCAAACTCATCCCAGATAACCGTCTCAAGACAGACCTCGGACAACCCGCCTGTACCTACCCAGTCGGAGTCCAAGCCTTCCCGAATCTGAGCGACTTTATCGTGCAGATAATGCGCAAAATCCTCAGCACGACCTTGCAAGGGGTCTTCCCGCGCTCCCAGATGGAGAAGGGAGCGAGTCACCCTAAACAAGGCAGCTGGGCGATTTTCTGCCGACGCGATAAGAGCGGAAAAGTAATTACACTTCGCCGCCTTTATCGCCACTAAGTAGGTCTTGATATAAGACCTCACTAGTGTACGGTCAGATTCGGAGCGACTGGCCCTCCAACTACTCTCTAGGCGTCTTTTCCGGCGTTTCATCCCCCTCAGCTCCTCGGAAAACCAAGGAGCTGGGCAGATTCGGCGCCGGGTCAGAGGCCGCAAAGGCACGACCCGATCTAAAGCACCAGCGGCCGCCCTATCCCAGGCGGCCACCAGGTCCTCAGTCGAGTCGCGTGCCAGAGTCTCAGGAAATGGCCCAAGCTCCATTCGGAACCTATCAGGATCCATCAGGCGCCTGGGGCGGAACCACCTAATTGGTTCCGCCTCCCTGCGGTGGGGCATAGCGGTCAGGAAGTCAAGTCTAAGGAGAGCCTGACAATTACAGTCATAAGCCGTGATGGTCATAAAGCAGATCATCACACGGCCAATCTAATTTTACATTTTTTGGAAATGGTTGTTAAGGAATTGTTTGTTATGGATGTGTGGTTTTTTTTGCCAGAAACAGGAAATAAACCCCAGTTTCTGGCAAAAATGTTGTGAATCACAATCATGTGGCAATGGGATGCGGCAAAAAGCCATAAAGGGGAGGGGGCTGGCTGGCTGATAAACACCCCAAATGCAGTCACGTGACTGGGGGGTGGGCATTGGAAGTTCAGAACTGGTTCTAAATACCTTTTGGAGGGTCAGTCATAACGTCCAATGGTCGCAAAACAAACCAGCCGTAATCCCAGAAGTGCTTTTTTCAAGAAGCAACTGGACTTTTTTTTTTTTTTTAATTTGATTTATATGCCGCCCTTCTCCAGAGACTCAGGGCGGCTTACAATGCGTTAAGCAATCGCCTTCATTCTTTTGTATATATTATATAAAGTCAGCTTATTGCCCCCACAAACTGGGTCCTCATTTCACCTGCCTTAGAAAGGATGGAAGGCTGAGTCAACCTTGAGCCTTGGAGAGATTCGAACCAGCAGAAATTGCAGGCAGCTGTGTTAATAACAGGGTGCACTAAACCACTGTACCATCAAGGCTCTTTCTGGACTTACTTTGTTTTTCCTTGAAGATGTTTCGCTTCTCATCCAAGAAACTTCTTCAGTTCTGACTGAAGAGTGGGGTATGGAAGGATTTATATTCCTTGCAGACAGCTGGTAACAGAGCTCAACGACTCTTTTAGAGAGTCGTTGAGGCCACTTGGAGGTTTGTCTGTGTCTTCAGGGTCACCTGAATGGTGCAAATGGGTGTGGAGCAGTGGTGGGTTCCTCCCGGTTCGGTCCGGTTCAGCCGAGCCGGTAGTGGTGACGATATGACGTCACCGAACCGGTTCTCCCCACCCCCACCCACCCACGTTATTCTTACCTTTTATTTGGTCCCACCCCCAATCTATTGCTGCCTCCTGAGTCCCAGCTGATGACTAGAGGGAAAAAAACTGTTTCAACTCTTGCCCCGGGGCTTCAAAGGGCCGCCCTACAGCTGATCAGTGTTAAAAGCAAACAAATGAGTCGGGTCGTAAGTGCGAGGACTGGTCGTAAGTGCGAGGATCTTCCAGAAATGACTCTGACCAGCTAGCCACGCCCACCTAGTCACATGACCTCCAAGCCACACCCACAAAATAAGCCACGCCTACAGAACCGGTAGTAAAAAAAATTAGAACCCACCCCTGGTGTGGAGCCTTCTTGGAACTGTTGAAAGGACCGTGTTGTAGGCTGGAGATAGATGATGTGGTATCTTTCCCCCTCTGTTGAGAGAGGGCTATTCATTAAATCCTCCCATTCCCCATCATTCAGTCAGAACTGAAGAAGCTTCTTGGATGAGAAGCGAAACCTCTTCAGGCAAAAACAAAGAAAGTCCATTTGCCTCTTGAAACAAGCACCTTTGGGACAACCGTGACCTGGATGACAGAGAATCTCAGTCGTAAGTCGTAAATCAATGACTTCTTCTCTTTGTTATTTGGAAGATTTTACCAATAGGATCTGAAAAGCACCTAAGCCATCAGTTACCACTATTGGAAATGACTGCTTGCTTAATTTATAATCAATACTCTGAATATGACAAGCGCCGGTGGGCAGTTTTGTGCAATCAGCTGAATATTCTTTTCCACTTTTTGCCTTGCGGGAAGAGCCCATTTCACTTGCGTGAATTGGAGTTTGATCCAAAAAAACCGAAGCTCTTTGGCTGTCGTCGTCAGAAAGCGGCAAACGTTCACACTTATTAGCAATTCCTCTGAAGATGACAGCTTGACACTTAGTTGGGTTTCTTTGACCTTACTTCTTTGCAGCCTGCCTGATAAGAGACGCCCGATAAAACCTTATTCCCTTCCTTAGGACTGGGTTATATTAAGATAAGCAATTAAAGTAGAATTTTAAAAAAAAAAAAACGGCTTTATGCAATAGTGGATGAACGTAGCCTACCACAGCATGCAACCCATCCTTTGACTTTTAAATTTTATATTTTGAGTTACCAGCTCCGGTTGATACCATCATGCTAATAACGCTATTCTCTTCAGAGATTAAACCATCAATCACTGTGATTAGTAGATTGCTTTTTTCCCCCCACACTGAACCTTTTCAAGATCAAGGCGGCTGTTTGGAGCGTTGGAAAGTCAAAACACAAACACATGCACACACTCACACACAGACACACACACACGCTCACACTGTGTTTCCAGAGCTGGATTGCTTTATTGATGCCACAGCCTACAACCTCAAGCCAGACCGGTCAACCTTGAAACAGCATTGTTTCAATCCACAGTTCAAATAAACTCCGTGTTCAAGGTTGGAATAAAACTCGAAAGGACTTTTCACATTCTGTTCAGACCAATGCCAGCAAACGTGGCCTCACCACCAAAACAGCAAAACACACATCCCATTTCATTGATATCCCTATTGCTTGGCAAAGAAAGATGCTGTTGTTGTCGTTCGTTCATTCGCTAAGTTGTGTCCAACTCTGGCCCGCAGCATGCCAGTCCTCCCATCCTCCTGTTCTGATCTAGGCTTCCTTAGAAAGTATAAAGCACAATCTTTGTCCTGGTAAAACGTCTTTTATTTACACGGCTGTGAATTATTATCATTCACAGTCCACAAGGCTTCACAAACAGTCTTTCAGGGGAATGTTTATAAACACCCACCTTATCTCCCTTGGAATGCTGCCAGAGAACTAATTGTCACACGCAGAGCAAGGCCAAACTTGTCAAACAGAACTTTTCAAAGCTTGAACCGACAGATGAACTAATTGCTTTCTGCAAAAGCTCACATCCCATTCGCTCCTCTTTTATGTCTTATGGGAGTGGGGTTTGCTCTCATTTTATATACTAGTGGTTTGCCCTGTCAGTGTTGGTGGGGTGTGTTCTTGGTGGTTCTTCGATTAGGCAGGCAAGTTATAGATGATGAGATAGACCAGGGTTCGGCAACTTTAAACATTTAAAGAGCCATTTGGACCCGTTTTCCACAAAAGAAAACACCGGGAGCCACAAAACCCTTCCCGTGCCTGACTATTTCTTGAGCGGCCACAAAACTAGCATATGTAGTTGAATTAAACGTTCTGTTTTCTACTGAAACTTTTCTTGGGTTTATCCATGGTTGGCCTACCCGGGGTTGAAAAGCTCAATAAATCGCATGCCGGCGGGTGTCGCACATTGGTGGTTGTGACGCTTATTTTGCGTGACAAGGAGCTGCAGCAGAGGGGTGAAAGAGCCACATGCGGCTCCAGAGCCGCAGGTTGCTGACCCCTGAGATAGATAGATAGATAGATAGATAGATAGATAGATAGATAGATGATTGATAGATAGATAGATAGATGATAGATAGATAGATAGATAGATAGATAGATAGATAGATAGATAGATAGATAGTAGATAGATGTATAGGATGATTGAGTGAGTGATAGATGATTGATACAGGGATAGGTAGGTAGGTAGATGATAGATAATAATGATAGATAGACAGACAGACAGACAGGCAGATGGTGGGTGGGTGGGTGGATGGATGCCTACGTTTCATTATTTATTTATTTATTGGTTCGATTTATATGCCGCCCTTCTCCGGAGACTCAGGGCGGCTTACAATGCGTTAAGCAATAGCCTTCATACTTTTTGTATATACCTGCTTAGTAGGGCTCGAAAGGATGGAAGGCTGAGTCAACCTTGAGCCTGGTGAGATTTGAACTTGCAGTAATTGCAGGCAGCTGGTGCTATTTAACAGCACTTTAGTCTGCTGCGCCACCAAGGCTCTTACCCAATTACATCATCAGTGCTAGAAGGGAGTGTGGTTTGCTGTAGATTATTAGTGCTGTATATTATATATTAGTGGCTTGTCCTGTCATTTTGGTCTTCCTTTACTGCAGTTTCCCCCCTGGACATGGTTCTGACACATGTGATGCTCCAGGTCAGTTTTGTTTGGAGACATTCCTCATTTGGGGCATATCTGCATCACTGGAGGTTTTTAAGAAGAAATAGGACAGCCACTTGTCCGGAATGATATAAAGTCCCTTGCTTAAGCAAGGGATTGGACTAAAAGACTTCCAAGATCCCTTCCCACTCTGTTTGTCAGACTACGATGCTATCTCAAAATTAAATGAATTTCCAAACTGCCAATCTTTAAGGAAATCTTTCTTTAATTGAGCACAGCCACTGGATCATGACTCCACGCGGACAAGACTGACCTTTTGCCCCCCAATCCCTCCCTTTCCGATCCCCAAATCTCTGCTTCTCATTGGCTATCTTCCAAGTCATTCTTCAGACTCCTTTTCTCGTCATTTCCCAGGAATGTGCCCCCTCCCCTCATTTCCACGACAGCCCGACTTCAAAGGGATTTGGCAGGCAAAAGTTTCAGAGTTTATCTCTCGCTCTCCTCTGCTCTCTATGCCAGCGTTGAAACGCTGACACTGTTACTCTGTAAATTTATTAAATTTACACTTTATTTCTCCATTTTTATTGTTGTAAGCCGCCTAGACCAGCCCCCACAGTCAAATAAGCAGGAAATAAATTTAACAAACTAATAAATAAATCAATAAATCTGTTGTCCATGGAATGAAGACCCCCCCCCCGAAATAACGTCTCGAAGCAAGCCTGCCTCTTAGTTTGTCACTCAATCCTCCGCACATGTTTGTTTCGTGGCTTTAACCATTCCAAAGAGCTGAAGTCAAATCCTATTATGAAACTGGCGTTGATTTAAGGACTCAGGACCATCTGGTAATGAGATCACGAATGGCAATGGCTAAATATACCCCACGTTGTTCCTAAGAATTGAGAAATCTTTCATCTGTACCCTAGTCTTAAGGGTTGTTATAAGTCAGTGAGGAAAAGGCTTCTAGCAGCTCTCATTCTGGGAAAAATCCCAAATTCTACAAAAGGGTACCAGGTTTTTCCCTGCAAGTCATTCTGCCCAGATTCCCAGGTTTTTGTTTTTTTAAAAAGAAAGAAAAGATACAGGTAATCCTCGAGTTACGATGACAAATGAGCCCAAAATTTTTATTGCTAAGCGAAACATTGGTTAAGTGAATTTTGCCTCATTTTATGACCTTTTCTTGTCTTTTCTTACCTTTTCTTGATGCTGCAACGGTCATAAGTGTGAAAAACCATCATAAATCACTTTTTTCAGTGCCGTTGTAACGTTGAATAGTCACTAAAGGAATGGTTGTAAGTCAAGAACTACCTGTACTATTTAGCCATTCTAAAACCTGAAATATACAGCAACTTTCTTGCATGTTTGTTAAGCGAGCTCTTTCTTTTCAACATTCTTGGCCAAGAGATTAGCAATTCTCACGTCGATTGGCATAAACTCTGAATAAATACTGTCTGGAAAGAGTTTACGTTTTTTTTTTTCCTTAATTTTTTCAAATGGGAAGGAGCTCCTGCTGCAGGAGAAAAGATTTTAGGAAGCTCCGACTGGGCAGTTGTACATCTACCATATTTTTCGGGGTATAAAGACGCACCTACCTTTTTTGGGGAGGAAAACAAGAAAAAAAACCCTGCCTTTGCCTCCCAGCATCCATTCATTATTCGTCTGGCTCGTTTGCCGCAGCCCGATCAGCGCTGCCGTCGCCCATTTGCCGCCGCCACCCATTCGCTGCAGCCCGTTCGCCACCATTGTGGCCCATTTGCCACTACCCATTTGCTGCCACCGCCTGTTCACCGCTGTCGTGGCCCGTTTGCCACAGCCCATTTGCTGCGGCCGATTCGCTGCTGGTGCAGCCCATTTGCTGCTGCCGATCCCTGCTGCCTGGAACCGGCCAAAAATGCGACCCGCGGAGGCCAAAAATGGGGCGTGCCGAGTCCAAAAATGCAACGCACGGAGGCTGAAAACGGCTGGCAGGTAGTTGGGGCTTCGGCAACATTCGGTGTATAAGACGCACTGCAATTTTCACCCACTTTTAGGAGGCAAAGTGCATCTTATACTCCGAAAAGTACGGTACTTAATAACAAAAAGACAGGAGTTTATAGTTGTCTTTTTATTTTTAAGGTGATTATTTTCGTTTTAAATATTTCAAGAAGTCATTTTGCCAAAGCACTCTAGTAAATCTATATAGCCCCATTAAAAGCTAAAGTCCCATCCAGTAGAGCTGAACTCCCGGTAACTTCATTTAGTTTGACATTTTCTTGGCAGCCCTGTGGAAATAGTGCGGCGTTATTGTCTTTTGATCCTTTTTACAAATTCTCATATCCCTAAGATTTGCTTGAAGTCCTCTATCCAAATATTAGCCAGCTCCCTCCTTTCTTGGCTTCACTTTCTGGTTTAGACATATTCACCCACGTGCTGCTATCCACGAACGTTTTGGAAAACAGGACAAGGCTGAGATACAGGTAGTCCTCAATTTATGACCACAATCGAGCCCAAAATTTCTGTTGCTAAGCGAGATAGTTGTTGAATGAATTTTGCCCCGTTTTACGATCTTTCCTGCTACCGTTGTTAAGTGAATCACTGCAGTTGTTAAGTCAGTAACACAGTTGTTTAAGTGATTCCTGGCTTCCCCCCTTGACTTTGCTTGTCAGAAGGTCGCAAAAGCGGATCCCTTAACCCGGGACACTGCAATCATCATAAATATGAGTCGGTTGCCAAGCCTGTGAATTTTGATCACATCACTATGGAGATGTTTGTAGAGATTCTCAGTCATCCAGGTCCTGGTTGTCCCAAAGGTGCTTTTTCAGGAGGCATCTGGACTTTCTTGTTTCTTCTTTTGAAGATGTTTCGCTTCTCATCCAAGAAGCTTCTTCAGCTCCGTCAGGACAGTGGTATTCCTTGCAGACAGCTGGAAATTTGCAAATTTGTCTGCAAGGAGTATAAATCCTTCCATTCCCCACCATCCAGTCAGAGCTGAAGAAGCTTCTTGGATGAGAAGCGAAACGTCTTCAAAAGTAAAAAACAAGAAAGTCCCAGTTGCCTCTTGAGAAAAGCACCTTTGGGACACTGTGGAGATGCTGTAATGGTTGTAAGCATGAACTGTCATAAGTCACTTATTTCAATGCTGTTGCAACTTTAATCAGTCACTAAACGAATGGTTACAAGTCAAGGACCTTGGTAGTACAGTGGTCTAAAGCACCCTGTTATTAAGACCAGCTGCCTGCAATTACTGCAGGTTCGAATCTCGCCAGGCTCAAGGTTGACTCAGCCTTCCATCCTTTCTAAGGTAGGTAAATTGAGGACCCAGTTGTGAGGGCAATAAGCTGACTTTGTATAAATATACAAAAAGGATGAAGGCTATTGCTTAGCGCATTGTAAGCCGCCCTGAGTCTCCGGAGAAGGGCGGCATATAAATCAAATTTAAAAAAAAAAAAGGGCTCCCTGCATTATCAAGAGCTGCTATAAGATTGGATTTTAGCCTCTAAAAATTTTAATCCCGGTTAATTCTAGGCTTTAATTCTACGCGCACAAAAGCTGTACAGCCAAAGTGCCTTTATACACACAGGTGGCACTTGTTGGCAACTCTGTGAAGGCAAATGCATCATTTTGGGGATGGTGCACCAGCTGCAGAAGGCCACAGTGCAATCTGTGCTAGCTAATTTCTCAAGGTCACACCTGTTTATCTAATGTATGTGAAATGCTGTTTTATTTGCCTGCATCAGCAGAAATGATAGAGCTATTTTCTGACACTATTGGGCCTTTTTTTTAAACAAAAGAAAATGAAGTACAACTAGATGCAGATATAACACCAATAATTCTTTGAACAAAGTGGCTATTCTAAGTCCCAAAGTCCCGCTTTTTTTCAAGAGGCAACTGGACTTTCTCTTTCACCATCGCTGCCTTAGGCGTCCTATATTCACCATCACTGCCCTAGGCTCGTGATAGCGAACCTGTGGCACATGTGCCACAGGTGGCACGCAGAGCGCTCTCTCCAGCTGTCATCCAGCCGAATTTCACTGTACATGCGTGCGCACGCCAGGGGTGGGTTCTAATTTTTTTTACTACCGGTTCTGTGGGCGTGGCTTATTTTGTGGGTGTGGCTTGGAGGTCATGTAACTAGGTGGGCGTGGCTAGCTGGTCAGAGTCATTTCTGGAAGGTCCTCGCACTTACGACCAGTCCTCGCACTTACGACCCGACTCATTTGTTTGCTTTTAACACTGATCAGCTGTAGGACAGCCCTTTGAAGCCCCGCGGCAAGACTTTAAACAGTTTTTTTCCCTCTAGTCATCAGCTGGGACTCTGGAGGCAGCAATAGATTGGGGGTGGGGCCAAATAAAAGGTAAGAATAACGTGGGCGGGTGGAAGGGCGGGGGGGGGAGAACCGGTTCGGTGACGTCATATCATCACCGCTACCGGCTCGGCCGAACCGGACCGAACCGGGAGGAACCCACCACTGGCGCACGCGCCTCCCACCGGCCCGCTGGTTTTCAGGTCTCTGCCGCGCGTGCGCGGGGCCTTCCCTGATCTCCACAGTTTCTCCTGCTAGCTTTCTCCTGCATTTTTGCCACCCTATCTCCGCAGGTTCCACCCTCCGCAGGTGCCTCTCTGGGGCAGAAATGCAAGAGAAAGCTTGGGCACGCTGGGGAGAGAAACTGAGGAGATTGGGGAAGGCATGGGCAGCAGAAGTGCAAGAGAACTAACCTGGAAGCCAAAACTGGGGACAGGGGAGTGCATGCTTCAGGGGGCGCATACTCGGGGAACATGCACGGGGCCAGAGCAAATGCACAGGGGGCGATTGCATTGCATTTCAGGGATTGGGGCACGTGTGCATGCATTTGTGCGTGCGTGCTTTGGGCACTCAGCACCAGAAAGGTTAACGATCACTGCCCTAAGCTCTTTGCCTGTTCAATATATTGAATGGTAATAAATAAACTTGGTCCCTCTGCACTACAGACCACCCATTAAGGGTCTTTGTTCCATAAAACTATCCGCATTCCCAGAATCGCTCCTTTGAGCTTGCTGCCTGCGTAAAGTGGCTGACACACAACACCGTTGGCCTTTAAAGGCACCGTTTTCATTTGTCTGACTTTGATCGTCTTGGCTTTTATGCAGTGGAAGAATCCGACATCATCGACCTCGAGAAACGCTATTGGCTGCTGAAAGCTCAATCGAGAACAGGCCGTTTTGATCTGGAAACGTTTGGCCTCCTGGTTTCCCCTCCGATCCATCCGTCCCTGAGCGAAGGTATGTAACGTTAGTTGATAATCAATCTCTTCTTGGGTTTCTTTCCATACAGGTGTCAGACCTGGAAGCCATCTTTTACATTTGGGCCTTCAGGCCTGCCACATTTTCTACTGTGGGAAAATGGGAGGGGGGATTGCACAGAGTATGGGTGATAAGTAGTCAAAATAACGGCTGCTAAATGATTGTAAATTGAGGACTACCTGAAATCTCAGCTAATGAAACCATGTGTCAACTTGCAAAGCTTTCCAGTTGCCATGAGCAGGAGGGAGGGAGAACTGGAGTGAATTCCATACATTCTTTCTGACCGCAATCAGAAGGAGGGTGTTAGGTTTCACAGCCAGCCAAAGTGGTGAATTGGAGAATGTGATTTATGACATGGCCAGAGAGGAGGGGAGAGTCAGGGTCATAGGGGAACGTAAATCTACGTAGGATTAGTCCTAACTGCATCCCAGTATTGCCAGAATGGTGCTCCTAATAAATGACTGTATTTCTTTTGAAGTTCAGCTCATGGCTCATGAATTAATTAGGGCATCTTTCGGAAACTTGACTTGATTGAACAAATTGGGTGCTCTCTATAACTGACACAAACTCAGCCTGCTGTTTTGGGATCTTTTGCAGGCCTGTTTAACGCCTTTGATGAAAACCGCGACAATCACATAGACTTCAAGGAAATCTCGTGCGGGCTCTCGGCTTGCTGCAGGGGGCCGCTGGCAGAACGGCAGAAGTGTGAGTATGGCTTCCCAGGCTCCCCTTCAGGTGTTACAGGTGCTCCCAGGTTCCGCTTAGGATCACTCACTCGCACAACCTCAGCCCTGGAAAACAGCCACACGAATCACTTTCACACTGCGATTATGCAGAGGCATAACCGCTTCTTTAGACTGCATGGAGACCCAGGGAATTTAAAATAACAGCAACCCTTTACTGGTTAGTGAGAGGTCCTTAGTACCCTCTGAGCTTGGTTATTTTTCTTGCAGGCGTTTCATTATTTATTTATTATTTTATTTTATTTTATTAGATTTATATACCGCCCTACTCCCGAAGGACTCAGGGCGGTGAACAGCCAAGAGATAAAACACACAGATTACAAAATTTAAAAACAGTATAAAAAACCTAATTAACTGGCGTCTGGTGCGCCAGTTGCGTCCCTACTTGGACCGAGATGCCCTACGCACAGTTACTTACGCGCTGGTCACCTCACGGATTGACTACTGCAACGCTCTCTACATGGGGCTGCCCTTGAGGACCACTCAGAGGCTTCAGCTGGTGCAAAATGCAGCCACGCGGGTTGTGATGGGAGAATCCCGATACTCCCATGTTACACCCCTCCTGTGCGGTTTGCATTGGCTACCGGTTGCCCTCCAGGTGAGATTCAAGGTGCTGGTGTTGACCTATAAAGCCCTACATGGCTTAGGACCAGGATATTTGGCGGACCACCTACAGCCAGCAACAACATCCCATCGCCCGGTTCGCGCCCATAGAGAGGGCCTACTCAGGGTGCCGTCGGCTAGACAGTGGCGGCTGGCGGCCCCCAGGGGTAGAGCCTTCTCGGTTGGGGCGCCCACCCTCTGGAATCAACTCCCCTTGGAGCTCCGACTAGCGCCTGACCTTCGCACCTTCCGCTGGGAATTAAAAACTTGGCTTTTCAAATCCCTTGACCTGGTCTGATGACGGGGTTTTAAGGGTTTTAATGGGTTAATTTTAATTTTTTTTAGATTTTAGTCTTTATTTTTATTGTGGCTTGTGTTTTATTGTTGTGAGCTGCCCTGAGTCCATTGTGAGATAGGGCGGCATATAAGCCGAATTAAATAAATAAATAAATAAATAAATAAATAAATAAAATAATAATAATAATAATAATAATAATAATAATAATAATAATAATAATAATAATAATAATAAAGCCCAGAACAGATTAAAACACCCCTAAAGTTTTAGACAAATTTAAAATTTACAATTAAAAAGTGAGGTTAGGCCAGGCCAGCCTGTTGGAATAAAAAGGTCTTGAGAGCGCGGCGGAAGGTGCGTAAATCCGGGATCCTCCGTATCTCCGGGGGGAGCTCATTCCAGATAGCAGATGCCCCACAGAGAAGCCTCTCTCCCCCTGGGGGCCTCCAGTCGACACTGTTTGACCGACGGCATCCTGAGGAGCCCCTCTCTGTGAGAGCGTACTGGCCGGTGAGAGGTTACTGGTGGCAGCAGGCGGTCCTAAGCCATTACCCAGACTAGGTAACATCATCAGTGCTAGAAGAGAATGGGGGGCTTGCTCTTTTCTGGTTACTGGTTTACTGGTTACTACAGGGGTCCCCAACTCCCAGGCCATGTCTTATTCGGAATTGGGAGCCACGCTAGAGGCCGACCGGACTATGCAAATGTGCATGCAGAACTCAACGTGAGTGACAGGCCGGCAGTCACTCGCACGCTTGTGTGGTGGGCCAGCAGGCACGTGGGCACTGGCCCGCCGATCGCACAAGTGGAGCTGTGTATGTGCGCGCTGGCCCATCACTTGCACAAGGGTTGCTTGCGCTCTGGCCTGTCTTTTGCGTGTCCCAGTTGTCCTCTCTGCCCCAGAGAGGGCTGTTCTCTCTCCCTCTCTCTCCCTCTATATCTGTCTGTCTATCTAGGTATCTAGCTAGTTAGCTAGCTATCTCTCATCTCTCATCTATCTATCTATCACTTGTCTATCTCTCTATCTATCTGTTTCTGTCTGTCTTTTTATCTATCTATCTGTCTGTCTATCTATCTATCTATCTATATCTATCCATTATCTGTCTGTCGGTCTCTGTCTGTCTGTCTCTCTCTCTCTCTATCTATCTATCTATCTATCTATCTATCTA
Organism: Pituophis catenifer annectens; assembly: GCF_029215685.1. NCBI lineage: Eukaryota > Metazoa > Chordata > Lepidosauria > Squamata > Colubridae > Pituophis > Pituophis catenifer. Next base: position 3,812,445 of record NW_027256881.1, read on the forward strand.
TCTATCTATCTATCTATCTATCATCCATTATCTGTCTGTCTGTCTGTCTCTGTCTGTCAGTCTGTCTGTCTGTCTGTCTGTCTGTCTGTCTGTCTGTCTATCTATCTATCTATCATCTGCCATCTATATCTATCTATCTATATCTATCTATCTATCTATCTATCTATCTATCTATCTATCTATGTAATCTATTTATCCTCTCCCTCACACACACACACACACACACACACACACACACACACACACACACACACAGGGCCCCTGGAAGTCTTCTAGTCCAGAGTTCCCCCGGCAGGGAGAGGGGCTGGTTCCGTGTGAGCTGTGGCCGCCCGTCACTCACGCAAATAGAGCGTGCACATGTGCTTGCCCGCTGCTCACACAAGTGGGGATGTGCATGTGCTCTGTTACCGTCCACTTCCGTAGCCTGGTTCCAAACTGCCCAAGACCCAGTCGTGGGCTGTGGCCCAGGGGTTGGGGACCTCTGTTTTAGCCCAACCCCCTCCCAAGGCAGGAATCTCATACCATCCCAGCTACATAGTTGTCCAATCTATTTTTTGAAACTCTCCAGTGATGGAGCACCCACAAGCCAAGGAGGCAAGCTACTGTATTCCATTGATTAATTGTTCTCACTGGCAAAAAAATAAAAAATAAAATCTCCTTATTCCTAAGCGACCCATTTTCCCAATGCTGGGATTATGGCAGAGTCTTTGTGAGGCATTCTGGAGCTGGTGTCTTTTGGGGAACCATCTCTCAAATATAACAGGAGTGGAATTTATTGATGGGCTCTAAGCTCGTCTTGCTCCTTCTGTGATTTTATTGCTTTTATGGCCTGCAAATGTCAAAAGTATCTGTGTGGCACACACAAACATGTGGTATACATTTTTTTCCCCCCCAAGAGGTTGACATTTGCTGCCGTTTCCTCCTGGGTACATAGAACAGGTTTTTTTCTCAAACCTCGGCAACTTTACGCTGGGAGGACTTCAACTCCCAGAATTCCCCAGCCAGCATGCATTCTGGGAGCAAGCTGGCTGGGGAATTCTGGGAGTTGAAGTCCACTCTTCTCAACGTTGTTTAGGTTGAGAAACACAGCGATGTAGAGGTTGATTAGTCCTGGCTCTGTAGGGATAATATGTGAAAACAGAGCTAAATTTATTGCCTACAGATTTTTTCTTCTTTTTTGCTGCGGGGCGGGGGCAAAGCTTTCTATATAGGCTCCCTAATCTGCATTTTAAGGCTTCTGTGTTTTTCCCTCCCTTTATTGTTATTCTTTCCTCTATGGGTGCATGCACACATTAAGGAAATATAATCTCCCATGATGGTTTTGGAATGAGGGCTTTTAAAAGCTAATTCCTACTCATCTCCCAGCTCTATTAATTCAATATATTATTGTGAGTTACTCTCATTGGATGTCAATTGTTATCAATTTTCTAGAAGAGGTTGTCTGGTTCATTGGTAGTCGATAACACCCCCCCCCCCCTCCATTTCTTAAGTTTTTTGGCTGGATTTTAATTTCTCTTTAATAAAATATTCATAAGCGCAAACAGTTAGCTCTGTTTACGGCATTGACATTTGTGTCTACGTGGATGGAGTATGTGGAGAGCCCGTGTGCTGCAAATGCCAATATTTGCTCTTTGGAAAAAGAAGAGTAAACAGATTATATCGTTTATTGCATCTCTGGTGCTGGTGTATTTCTGTCCCTTCGCTCTCTGAAATAGATTTCCTCCCTCTAATGGAGGCCACTCTTCAGAAAAGTCTCTTGTGACTCCTTTTAACTATGCCCTGCTTGCAGCTATTCTCTCCCACAAATTTTCCAGTGTCTGCACTAAACTCAAGATAGCATCCATAATGCTCCCTTCTGCTATTTTCCCCATAACAACAACCCAGCTTCATCTCTAGGTGGCTGGGCTGAGAGAGAGGGATTGGCCCAAAGTTACCCAGCAGCTTTTTAAGCCTAAAGCAGAACTAGAACTCCCCGCCTCTTGGTGATTAGCCCCAGATCACCCAATGGCTTTCATACCTAAGGCACAGTGATGGGTTTCAAAAAATTTTAACTACCGGTTCTGTAGGGGTGGCTTGGTGGGCGTGGCAGGGGAAGGATACTGTAAAACCTCCATTCCCACCCCACTCCAGGGGAAGGCTACTGCAAAATCCCCATTTCCTCCCGATCAGCTGGGACTTGGGAGGCAGAGAATTTTTACTACCGGTTCTCCAAACTACTCAAAATTTCCGCTACCGGTTCTCCAGAACTGGTCAGATCCTGCTGAAACTCACCTCTGCTAAGGCGGGACTAGAATTCACCATCTCCTGGTGATCGATCCAAAATCACCCAGTGACTTTCATGCCTAAGGTGGAATTAGAACTCAGCTTTCAAGCCTAAGGCAGAACTAGAACTCACCATCACCTGGTGATTAGCTCCAAATCACCGAGTGATTTTCATGCCTAAAGTGGGACTAGAACTCACCATCTCCTGGTGATCGATCCAAAATCATCCAATAACTCTCATGCCTAAGGTGGGACTAGAACTCACCGTCTCCTGGTGATTGGCCCAAAATCATCCAATAACTCTCATGCCTAAGGCGGAATTAGAACTCACCATCACCTGGTGATTAGCTCCAAATCACCGAGTGATTTTCATGCCTAAAGCGGGACTAGAATTCACCCTCTCCTGGTGATCGATCCAAAATCACCCAGTGACTTTCATGCCTAAGGTGGAATTAGAACTCAGCTTTCAAGCCTAAGGCAGAACTAGAACTCACCATCACCTGGTGATTAGCTCCAAATCACCGAGTGATTTTCATGCCTAAAACGGGACTAGAACTCACCATCTCCTGGTGATCGATCCAAAATCACCCAGTGACTTTCATGCCTAAGGTGGGACTAGAACTCACCGTCTCCTGGTGATTGGCCCAAAATCATCCAATGACTCTCATGCCTAAGGCGGAATTAGAACTCAACTGTCTCCCAGTTTCTAATCCAGCACCTTAAACTCTACACCCGTGATGGCGAACCTATGGCCCGCATGCCAAAGGTGGCATGCAGAGCCCCCTCTGTGGGCACGCGCACCCTCGCCAGCTGCTCTTCCGGGTTCCGTTGCGCACATGCACGCCAGACAGCTGCTGTCTTCCGGGTTCTGCTGCTCCGGCGTGCGCACGCGGTCCAGTTTCGGCACTCAGTGCCGAAAAGGTTAGCCGTCACTGCTCTACACCAATCTGAACTTTCTAGTTACTCAAGTTCTCCTCTTTGAACACTCGTCTTTTGTGTCTCTTGTCAACTGTAAGTTTCCCGGGCTACTTTCCCATTGCATCTGAGAAAGTGGACAATTGCTAACTCAGGTTTAAAAGCCAAAAAAGGGGTTTTCATTTAGAGGAATAGTTAAATCTCAAGATGACTATTATCGTGCTTCATTGCCGACTCAGCCAGATGAATAAAAATAAAACAAACAAACAAACAAATAAAAGAAGCTGTTTAAAGCAGTTGTAAACAAACTGATTATCCCTCATCGCTCCTTAAGATTACAATGATCCCTTCAGCCCCCTATTCAATCTTGCAGGTCAGATTTGCCGTCTCTGCTAATTCTGCCGTCTTCACAATCCATTCCTTCATTATTTATTTATTTATTTATTGGTTCGATTTATATGCCGCCCTTCTCTGGAGACTCAGGGCGGCTTACAGTGCGTTAAGCAATAGCCTTCATACTTTTGTATATACCTGCTTAGTAGGGCTTTCGCCCCCCCCCCAAAGCGGTGTTCTTTTTTATACAAAGTCAGCTTATTGCCCCCACAAACTGGGTCCCCATTTTACCTCCCTCGGAAGGATGGAAGGCTGAGTCAACCTTGAGCCTGGTGAGATTTGAACTTGCAGTAATTGCAGGCAGCTGGTGCTACTTAATAGCTCTTTAGTCTGCTGCGCCACCAAGGCTCATTATGGGCATTTTCAGCATTTTTGGATCTTTGTGCGTACAAGAATCTTGCTGCAGTTCCCGCATATAAAACCAGTGTTTTACGTCTTGTCTAATCGACTATCCATAAATCCCGCCCCCCCCCCCCCCCGCCGCCGCCAAAAATTTCAGTTTTGGTTTCATCTCAGCCTTCAAAATCTTTTGAGTCATCATCAGCTGTTTCGTTCTGTTATAGAATAACCATTTCTGTCTCTTTCAGTTTGCTTCAAGGTTTTCGACGTTGATCGAGACGGGGTTCTGTCTAAGGTCGAACTCGAAGAAATGGTCGTGGCCCTTCTGGAAGTTTGGAAAGATAATCGTATTGATAACATTCCAGTAAGTGGCATTCAACATTAATATCTGAATTCCAGATTTGATCTGTCATGGATCAGACCAGCTAAAATCAGTGGGGCAGGTCATTTGCAGCTCATTTAAAGCTCATTGATTTTAGCGGATCTGCGCTCTGTGGATTCAACCCTGCATTCTTACTTTTGGGGTCTATATACGTAGACCAAAAGAACCCTCGGAATAAGGTTCTTAACTTTCATGGGATCTTCCTGTTCTTCTCTTTTTTTTTTCCAAGGAGCTGCACATGAATTTGCCTGATATTGTAGAAGATATTCTAAAGTCACATGACACTACCAAGGTAAGAAAGGGCACCTGTATCTCATTATCCCATATTGTGCGACTCGAGAAATCAGTGCAGAAATAGCTTCAAGAAACTGAAATGACCTCTGAATTGGGCCACAGTGAGGCTGAGCCAAGCTGCTTGAGTTAACTCGTGCATGGAAGGTCTGTTTACTGTGAAATTGATGTGCATGGTATCCTTTCCAGAAAGAAGCCGAAGAGGATAAAAAGCATTAAAAGAGATCATTTATTTACTTTCATTTATTAAACATTACCTACCATATATGGTGGCAGAAATCCACTGAGATAACGGATGCAATTACACTCGCTGTTTTCACCCGTAGTAAAATTATAAAACAATGATTGTTAAATATGTTTTAAAAATTGGTCCGTTCCATCTGCTGGGCTTTCGCTGATGTACTAACATTCTCCTAAACTCCTGAATATGAGAAAGGTTAGGAGCGCAGTGATGGTGCAGTGGTTAGAATTCTTCTTCTTCTTCTTCTTCTTCTTCTTCTTCTTCTTCTTCTTCTTCTTCTTCTTCTTCTTCTTCTTCTTCTTCTTCTTCTTCTTCTTCTTCTTTTTCTTCTTCTTCTTCTTCTTCTTCTTCTTCTTCTTCTTCTTCTTCTTCTTCTTCTTCTTCTTCTTCTTCTTCTTCTTCTTCTTCTTCTCCTCCTCCTCCTCCTCCTCCTCCTCCTCCTCCTCCTCCTCCTCCTCCTCCTCCTTCTTCTTCTTCTTCTTCGTCTCCTTCTCCTTCTCCTTCTCCTTCTCCTTCTCCTTCTCCTTCTCCTTCTTCTTCTTCTTCTTCTGCCATATCTGTTATCCGACGTTGGCAATCATGTTGGCGATCGTATTTTTGTCAACAGCTGCATGAAAAATTGCTGCTGAATTTTGTCCAAAACAGTCCCTTAGGTTTTGAAGCCATTATGTTCTTCTGCCTGGACCTCATTTGTCTTCAATCTTTCCCTGGAGAATTTTTTTATTTTTATTTATTTATTTATATGCCGCCCTTCTCCGGAGACTCAGGGCGGCTTACAAGGAGTTAAGCAATAGCCTCCATACTTTTGTATATTTTATACAAAGTCATCTTATTGCCCCCACAAACCGGGTCCTCATTTTACCTATCTTAGAAAGGATGGAAGGCTGAGTCAACCTTGAGCCTGGTGAGAATTGAACTCGCAGTAATTGCAGGCAGCTGGAAGCTAAATTAAGTGAAGTAAAGTGAAGAATTAAGTGAAGGATGCCGTATTTTTCTGGGTGTCGCATCACAGGTCCGAAATATTCTAACTTTCTCTTTTTAATGGTTTTGAGATTTCCCTTGGCTTTCCCAGGTGGCTTATCACCTCCTCATCTGTGATTTTGTTAACCCATCTTATACGTAACAGTCGTCTGTAAATCCACATTTCAAATGCTTCTAGTTTCTTCAAGTGGTTTTCTGTCAGAGACCAACTCTCTACTCTGTAGAGCAGGATAGAAAAGATGTAGAATTCAACATTGCAGGCTAATTCAGCTCACTGCCAGCAGTTCGATCCTGACCGGCTCAAACTTGACTCAGCTTTCCATCTTTCCGAGGTCGGTAAAATGAAGACCCAGATCGTTGGGGACAATATGCTGACTCTGTAAACTGCTTAGAGAGGGCTGTAAAGCACTGTGAAGCGGTACATAAGTCTTAGTGCTATTGCTATTGCTGATGGAGAGCTGACAAAATCAGAAATGAGGAGGTGATAAGCCGCCTGGGAAAGCCAAGGGAAATCATCAAAACCATTAAAAAGCGAAAGTTAAAATATTTTGGACATGTGATGAGACACCCAGAAAAATACTGCCTACTTCACTTAATCCTCCAAGTTAAGATTGAAGGCAAACAAGGTCCAGACAGAAGAACAACATCATGGCTTCAAAATCTAAGGGACCAGTTTGGACAAAATTCAACAGCACTTTTTCGTGCGGCTATTGATTAAAATAGGATCGCCAACATCATTGCCAACGTCCGATGACGGATATGGCACAAGAAGAAGATGGAGAGCTATTTAAGATATTAAAGTATCAAAACATCCCCCCCCCCCCTTTTTTTTTTTAATTCTACAATTTTTCAATTTCAGATGATAGTCAACCAGTTACCTTTGTTCTGGCTATTAAGTACCTCTACAAAACTACCCCAAAATTTCAGCGGGAATAGTTCCTCTGAAACTCATCATCATCCATAAAATCTAGTCCTGATCATAATTCAACGAAACTTATCTCCAGTGTGACGGTCTATCTACATAAAACCTGTTCAACTGACATTGGGTCTACTTGATTGACAGACAATAGATTTGTATATTTGGAATATTTGTTAAGAGAATGTGATGTAAAATAATAATTTAGCAACACAGGAGGAAAATGTATAACTATTTGTTGACCTGCAATGCAAGGAGGGGAAACCGATTAGATTTGTTTGAGATACAAGTGTCAGCATTCAACCGGGATGGAGGTTATGTGTTTATTATTAATTTTTCATCTATGATATACCCTTTTTCCTTCTACTTTTTGTTTCTTCTTTGTAAATCTTGGTGTGTTTTTTTTCAATCTGTATTTTGTATTTTATCTTCAGGAAAAAAATTTAAAAAAATTATTAAAAAAAAACTATTTAACTGACATGGCTTTCAGCTAGAAAAACCTGGATGAATAGTTTCCCTGAGAAAAATCAAAATTATTGAGAGTAGTTGCAGATCTGTGATTCTCCAGGGAAATCATCACTATTAATTGATCAAAACCAGCTTCAGATCTACAGATAGAACAGATTGATTTTTGGTCAAAGCTTTTCTTTATTTTCCTTAAAATATCCATTTCAGTTTGCATGGGAGAGATGGTGTGTGTGTGAGAGAGAGGTGGGACGAGAGGGGTAGAAGGGGAGAGAGAGGAAAGAGAGAGAAGGAGAGCGGGAAAGAGAGAGAGAGGGAGAAGAGAGGTGGGAAGGGAAGAGAGGAAGGGAAGAGAGTGAGAGGGGGAAGAGGTGGGAAGAGAGAGGGAAGAGGGAGAGAGGAAGAGGGAGGAGGAGAGGGGGGGAAAGGTGGGAAGGGAAGAGAGGAAGGGAAGAGGGGAGAAGAGAGGGAGAGGCGGAAAGAGGGAGAGGAGAGAAGGGGAAAAGGTGGGAAGAGGGAGAGAGGGAGGGAAGAGAGGGAGAAGGAGAAGGGGAAGAAGTGGGAAGAGGAAGAGAGGGAGGAGGAGAGGGGGAAGAGGTGGGAAGAGAGAGGAAGAGAAGAAGAGAGGGAGAGGAGAAGAGAGAGAATGACCCCAATTGAGCAAACACTGGGGGAAAAATCCTCATTGATTTTCCTTCCTTCCTTCCTCTTCCTCCCTTCAGCTTGGTCATCTCACCCTTGAGGATTATCAGATCTGGAGTGTGAAGAGCGCCCTTGCCAACGAATTTCTGAACCTGCTTTTTCAGGTACGTTTCCTGCAAATCCGAACCTCCAGTAGAAAGCAAGCCTTGGATTTACCTGCCTGCTTTGCAGTCATGGGATGCCAAAGGCTGCATCAGCTCTTATGTCAGTTGCATTCCTGGAGATGTCTGGGTTTTTCTTGTTGTTTTTGGAAGTGTCAGCTTTGCCGAGATGCTTCTCTTTTGCCTGGCTCATATCAGCCAATTTGGTGGAATAGTTAAGATGGTAGTGTGGAAAACAGGAGACAGTGAGTTGTAGTCCTACTTAGGCGTGAAAGCCAGCTTGGGAACTTTCAGCCAGTCATTTTCTCTCATCTTACTTCACAGGGTTGTTGTTATGGGGAAAATAGGCAGAAGTGTTGGATGCGTTTGCTATTTTGAGGTAGGTAGGAGAGAGAGAGGAAGAGAGAGGAGAGAGAGAGAGAGGGGGGGAGGGAGGCAGGGAGGGGGAGAGAGAAAGAGAGGAATAAAATAATACAAGTACTCTCGACTTAACAAACATTCATTTAGTGACTGTTCAAAATAATAATAGTGCCCAGCATAGTTAGCTCACATTGTGTTGTTGTTTTGCAAGACCTTAAAGAGCAAAAATGATCGTTTCATTTTGAATGGGGAAAAAAGATATTCTGCAAGATGAACAAGAATGTGGAGGTGTTCAGCGGCATAACTCTTACCTGGGCTCTTCAAACTGGGCTGAGCAGCCCATTTGGCAAGTGATAGAATAAGGTTACGCCTGTATATGCTGAGCTGCAGCTTTAGATGCCAGAATTCTTGCAAACCACAGCCAGTGTATGCATTTAATCTACTCAGTGCAGTTGGCAGGTGAATAAAGATAAAATCCAGTGTTAACAGCCGGGGCCTCCTTTTCCAGAGAAGGCTGCAATATAGAGATATTTAGCATACTGATAAGGATGGGAAATGAAACCTGCTCTGAAATGATGATTCGATCCTGAAAGCAGAAACTCTGATTTGGCACAATGTCTGAATTATCGGCGATAGCTTCAGTCAGCTCTGGACAAACGTTTATCTTGAATAGGAAAATGTTTTCTGTCAACTCACAAAGCATTCCTGGCCTGCTCTCGAGTTGCCATAGGCAGGAGGGGAGAAAACTGATGGAGCAGCATGGCAGCCACAACCAGAAGCACATTCCACGCATACCTTTCTCAAGGCTGTATCCCAGGTTACCTGAAACAGCCGGAGGGGCGTGATCTCTACAGCCCGCGAAAGTGCTCCATTGGAGAATGTGAGAATGCTTGGCTCGAGGCTCATGATTTAATTAGGACATCTGTAGGAATCCTGACAGCTTCCACAGATAGTCCACGACTTAACGATAGTTTGTTTAGGGACCGTTTGAAGTTAATGACGACACATAGGACCGTCGCAGCATCTCCATGGTCACGTGATCAAAATTCAGGCACTTGGCCACTGACATTTATGACAGTCATATGTCCCAAAGGTGCTTTTTTTTGTTCAAGAGGCAACTGGACTTTCTGGGTTTTCCTTGAAGACGTTTCGCTTCTCATCCAAGAAGCTTCCTCAGCTCTGACTGGATGGTGAAGAATGGAAGGATTTATATTCCTTGCAGACAGCTGGTCATTTGCATCCTTTTAGCCAGTTGTTATGCAAATAAGGGATGCGGTGGCTTAGAAGGGACATGGTGGCTTAGTGGCTAAGACGCTGAGCTTGTTGATGGAAAGCTCGGCAGTTCAGCCGTTCGAATCCCTAGTACCGCGTATCGGGATGAGCTCCCGTTACTTGTCCCAGCTTCTGCCAACCTAGCAGTTCGAAAGCACGTAAAAAATGCAAGTAGAAAAATAGGGATCACCTTTGGTGGGAAGGTAACAGCGTTCCGTGCGCCTTTGGCGTTGAGTCATGCTGGCCACATGATCATGGAGACGTCTTCGGACAGCGCTGGCTCTTCAGCTTTGAAGCACCAGCCCCTAGAGTCGGGAATGACTAGCACATATGTGGAGGGGAACCTTTACCTTTTACCTTTACCTATGCAAATGATCAGCTGCCTTGCAAGGAGTATAAATCCTTCCATTCCCCACCATCCAGTCAGAGCTGAAGAAGCTTCTTGGATGATAAGCAAAACATCTTCACCTGGAGGCTTGTGTGTGGCCTCAGGGTCACCTAAATGGTTCAAATGGGTGTGGCGCCTTCTTGGAACTGCTGAATGGACCGTATTGTGGACTGGAGATAGATGATGGCATATCCTTCCCCCTCTGTTGAGAGAGGGCTGCTCAATTTGGACATAGATGGCCTCTTTGACCCCTCTTTCAAACCAGTGGGTCTCTCTGTCCAAAATGTGGACTTTGCTGTCCTCAAAAGAGCGCCCTGTGTCTTTTCAATGCAGATGGATTGCTGAATCTTGTCCTGATGGGTTTGTTGTGCCATGCGTTTATGGCCACATGATTAAAATTCAGATGTTTGGCAACTGGCTCATACCGTATTTATGACAGTTGCAGTGTCCCGGGGTCACGTCATTCATCTTTTGAGACCTTCTGACAAGCAAAAACTCAACGGGGAAGCAGAGTCACTTCCCAACCGTGTTGCTAACTTAACAACCGCAGTGATTCGCTTAACAACAGTGGCAGGAAAAGTGGTAAAATGGGGCAACACTCACTTAACTGTCTCGCTTAGCAACAGAAATGTCGGGCTCAATCATGGTCGTAAGTCGAGGGCTGCCTATAGAAAGTAGATGTTCAAACATTATCTGACCAAGAAGAATAACTTGTTAACTTTATGGCCTTTTGTCTGGAAAAAGTACATTTTCTCACCTTTTTCACTCCCATCTCTTTTTTTTTTTTTTTTTAGGTGTGCCATATAGTCTTAGGTTTAAGACCTGCCACTCCAGGAGATGAAGGGCAAATCATTAGGTACGTTTGATCTTCTGACATCACCTTTCAAATGAATCCCGGAGACTTTTTCCCTAGCTTAAAATAAGATGTGCGTTTTGGAGCAAAGGACTTAAGCAAGGTGACGTCTTCGCTTTCCACCCATCGAGGGCTTGGAAGAAATAAGATGCATCAGGATTTAATGTGCTTTCTCCAGATTGGGACCAAGAGAAAGGGGTTCAACTAGATCAGGGGTGTCAAACTCGATTTCATTGAGGGCTGCATGAGGGTTGTGTTTGACCTTGGGGGGCTGGAGTGGGTGTGGCCAGGGTGGGTGTGGCCAGCTTGCCATCACTCATGTCAGGGGCATCTGTAGTGGCCTGAGTGCTCTGCCAACAAAAACGGGCTCCCGATCACCGTTTTCGGCTCAGCTTGGCCTCCTGCAACCCTCTGCCAGTGAAAACGGAGCTCGGGAGGGCCACACACGGCCCTCCCGAGCTCCGTTTTTGCCAGCAGAGGGTTGCAGGAGGCTGTCCCAGCCGAAAACGGTGATCGGGAGCCCGTTTTCACTGGCAGGGGCACCATGGGCTGGTCCCTCGCTATTTCCAGGGTGCCCCGCAGGCCAGATCTAAGCACCCCGTGGGCCAGATCCGGCCCATGGGCCTTGAATTTGACACTTTAAAAAAGGGTGTCCTGCTCTTCCTTTCACGCAGCAAGCTAGGAATCCTGTTTTCTTGAAGCACAGGAGCTGGGTTCGCGAATTCTATGCCATGGTTTGCTTTAGCGCTTGTTTTGTTGGAAAAATCGTAGAGGGTTGGCTTCTCAGAATATTAAGCCATAAAACATGGTTTACGGATTACAGGAAGTCCTCGACTTACAATCGTTCATTTAGTGACTGTTGGAAGTTACAGCAGCACTGAACAAGTAACTTACGACCAGTCCTCACAGAGTGTCGCAGCATCCTCCTGGTCATATGATCAAAATTGCCCAAAAGGGTTAAGACAGTGCTGGAAAATAATGGTGGTCACACAAAATATTGACACTTTGGGCCCCATTTGGACATTATCACTTAGGGGTGTACTCACTTTTGTTGCCAGCAGTTTAGACATTAATGGCTGTGTGTTGCGTTATTTTGGGGGGACAGCACATTTACACTGTTAAACAAGCTGTAGACTCACTACTTTACATTGTAGCCAAGTGTCGTTTCTTCAGTGTTGTCACATAAAAAGATATACTTAAATATTTACAAAATGTGAGGGGGTGTACTCACTTCTGTGATATACTGTATATAGACCATGGCGGCATCACCAGCTGCTGCACCCCCCTCCGATCCCCACACATAGCAAACTGACACACGCCATGAACACATGGCAAGACCACAAACTCGGAGCCACATCAAGGACCTCACCCACACAAGATGTTACGAAACAGCTGACTAATCTGCAAACATCAACTCCGTCAACTAATCAGGATGTAGCAACACAGGCAACAGTATTTATAGAGAAACGGCAGCTCCGATCACGTTTTCCTCGCAAAAGCACGAAGCCGAAGACACCAGCCTGAAGATGATGAGTGGGACCTCGTTGAAACGTCGCCAAAATACTCTCAATCTTACACAGGGAAAGACCCGAATACACCAAAACTTTTATTCGGGTTTTCTCCCGTGTAAAATTGGAAGTGTCTTGGCGACATTTCGATGAAGTCTCATTCATCATCTTCAGGCTGGTGTTTTCAGCTTTGTGCTTCTAGGAGCAATGTGTGATCGCAGCTGTTTCTTCCTTTTAACTACCAGTGGGGGTGTGAACTGATTGGGTGGAGCTTGGCTGTGTTCTAATTGGGTGGAGGTGTGTTCTGATTGGTTGGGGGTTTGGCTGTGCTCTGATTGGATGGGGGGGGTGTTCTGTTTAGGTGGGAGCTTGGTTGTGCTTGGGTTAGTCTGAGTTGCAGGGGGATTTGAGCTGGTGAGCTGCGTTGCTGTTGTTTGGCTTCACGTTCATGGTCATGCCACATCTTCATGGTGGGTGTCAGTTTGCTTCATGTATGGATTGGAGGGGTTTAAAGTGGCTAATGATGCAGCTGTGGTCTGGCTTCTGGTTTGTGGTCATGCCTCATCGGTGTGGGTTTGCTTTTTGCGTGGATGTGTGGTGGTGACATCCTGTGTGGTTTTCATGAGTAAAAGGAAGAAACAGCTGCGATCACACATTGCTCCTAGAAGCACAAAGCCGAAAACACCAGCCTGAAGATGACGAATGAGACTTCGTCGAAACGTCGCCAAGACACTTCCAATTTTACGTGGGAGAAAACCCGAATAACCAAAGACCTACATATACACACACACACACACACACACACACACACACACACACAAATCTTTGTCATCTCTCTCCTCCCTACCTCTCTTTCCTCCCCCACCCTCTCTCTCACACACAAAGAATGATACACGGGGATTGGGGACAGTGAGGTCAGAACTGAAATGAAATGCACAAAGGGCAGCTAGAATTAATTCTATTGTCAAGGTACACTTTCAACAATTAGTTGTTAAAGGCTCTAACAATGGCATTCCAGCACTACCGGGCTAATGGGCAGATACATGATAAAGAAAAAAACCTTTTTCTCCATTCCAGCCACCAACCTATTGTAATTAAAAGAGCACAATCGTCACGAAATTCAGTCAGATTACTAGTTCCTGAATCAGGAGGAAGATTTTATCTGGCGTATATGTTCATTATCTCGTCAGTGCCCGGATGCCTTTGTAATCACTGTCATGCAAATGGCCACTGTGAACAACATAAGTACCACTTTCTGTACCCTGTGAATTTCGTTTTCTTCTGCTTACGTTCCCTCCTCTCTCCCCAAACTATATTGATACAGCCCTGTGATTCTTGACAATATTGTTAGTTTTGATGCAATGGAATTTAGCCCGGCGAATTATGTCCAGTGTCTATGTGTATAGTGGTACCTTGGTGCTCAACTGCTGTGAAACTCATAAAATTTGGTACGCAAACGCATTTTGCGGCGAAAATGTTGTCCTCGATACTCATCATTTGTTTGGTGCTCAACATACAAGCTAGAACTTGCTACATTGTTCCTTATGGGAAAAAATGGTTTGGTACGCATCGTTTTTGGTGCTCATTGCCCCTCCTGAAACCAGTTAACAATGAGTACTGTATTTACCCATATAATATGGCTGTAGGATTATTATTTATCCTTTTTAATAGCTTCTTTACTACCCTCCTCCTATTGGCATGATTACGATGATGTTTATCATTATTCTGTTGCTTTGCATATACACTGAGAACTGCAACCCCAGAGACAAATTCCTTGCCCAATAAAATATTCAATTCAACGTGAAATAATTGTAATGTGAAAGTAATACATTTGTAAGAAAGGCTTTGATGTTGAAGATGCTGGTGAAGATGCTGAAGAGCATGGTTGCTCTTCCAGAAGTTTTTATTTGACAGCTTCATTCTGACAGTGGCTTGCAAATTGCTATAAACACCCTAAAAAACTTTGTTTCCTAAACTCCAGATACATTTAATAAGGCAACCTAGAAGGAGTTAGACACTTTGTAGACCAGTGTTCCTCATATTATGTATTTAGTGTATGGCATACAATGTCAGCAAAATCTACAAATACTAGGCACAATGCAATCCTGACATCCTATATTGCTAGTGTCAGGGCGCTGATTAATCCCATTCTGCCTTTGGGATGATCGCACCTTGATTAAGAGGGGTGGATCGAGACCTTTCCTTGCCAGCATACTTTAAGAAAACAAAACCCGAAGATATATCTTCTAAGAAAACTCATTTATTTGTTATAAAGAAAATAAAACATCTCACTAATTTAATAGTTACATTTTTATAACGTTCGTGCCGGCCACCTCCCTGTGGTCGGACTTCTTGGCAGGAGAAGAAAGAAAAAAAAAAGAAGTGTGAGAAGGAATGTGGGTGGAGAGACATGCGCAGTTTAGCTTACTGATAAGGATTCTTGGCAAGCTACGGAAAGTCTGATAGTCCAGAAATGAGAGCTCAGCTGGTAAATAAAAAAATGCAGTGACAGCTAGTTCATTGTGTTCAGCACTTGTATGCCTATCCTTGGTGCACTGCAAGGGGAGAACTAGTTTACACCAGCTGACTAGTGGTCCTCGGGTCGCTGGCTCTTCCAGGCTCCTCTGCCAGTCTCGCCTCACCTCGTGTTGCATTGCCTCACATTTGGCCAGGTCCGTTCTCCACACACACGAATGTGGCTAGGTTTTTCCTACTGAAGTGGTACCCTTGGTGGTGCAGTGGCGAAGCCTTGGTGGCGAAGCCTTGATGGTGCAGTGGTTAGAGTGCAGTACTGCAGGCTACTTCTGCTACCTGCTGGCTGCCTGCAATTTGGTAGTTCAAATCTCACCAGGCTCAAGGTTGGCTCAGCCTTCCATCCTTCCGAGGTGGGTAAAATGAGGAGCCAAATAGTTGGGAGCAAGATGCTGACTCTGTAGATCGCTTAGAGAGGGCTGTAAAGTACTATGAAGTGGTATATAAGTCTAAGTGCTATTGCTATTGCTACCCATTTATCTACTTGCAGTATTGCATGCTTTCAAACTGCTAGGTTGGCAGGAGCTCACCCCATCTTGTGGAGCTGAGCTCGAACGGTTAGAATGCAGTTCCAGCATCATTAAGCCGCTGCATCACCATGTCCCTTAGACTGTTTCTTAACCTTGGCAATGTTAAGATGGGTGGACTTCAACTCTCAGAATTCCCCAGCCAGCTAGGAATGAATTCCCCCACGCTAGCTCAATTCTGGGAGTTGAAGTCCACCCATCTTAATGTTGTCAAGGTCAAGAACACTCGTGTAGATGTGAAGCACAAGTGTTGTTAAGTATTGCACCATTTATCTCTTCCTTGGTTTTCTTGGTGTAGAGGCTGGCTAGAACGTGAAAGTAGACATGGCCTTCAACAAGGACACAACTGGTTTCTCATCGCAATGCAGTGGTGGCAGCAGTGGAAAGAATACGTCAAATATGTAAGTCGTATACTGGACCTGGCAGAGAGAGTGGCTGAATCAAGAAACAGATGAATAAATAGCGTGCCAGTGTTCGTGCATCAGAATCAGATGGCAGTTGAAATTCCATTACACCGCTTAGGACAGTGTGTCAGGGTTCCAAGTAACACCCCCAGTGATAGAAAACTCCGAGGCGTGAGTTTCCTCAAAGTTCTATTTTATTAGAGATGTCATATTGGCACATCTGGGAAAACCTGAATCTGAAAGCTCCTGGTTTTCCCCACCCAAAAGAAATTCCAAATCCCTGCTCCAGCACCCACATGTTCACCACATTGTCCAACTAGTGCACCGTCCCAACTGGAGATGCCTCCCAGTCATACCCCTCCAGGTGCAAGGCAGAGTGGCCTTGATTCTCAGAGAAAGGAATGTTATTTTGACTACATATTTCCTCCAGCTCCATATAATCCCCCATCCCGGTTTCCCACAGTATTAAATGTGGCAGGCCTGAAGATCCAATGCCCCAAGATGGCTTCCAGGGCCTGACACAGTGTTTCTCTAACCTTGGTATCTTGAAGATGGGTGGACTTCCAACTCCCAGAATCTCCCAGCCAGCCACGTTGGCTTCTCATCCAAGAACCTTCTTCAGTTCTGAAGAAGTTGTTTCTTGGGTGAAAAGTGAAACGTTTTCAAAGGAAAAAAAAAATCAAGAAAGTCCAGTTGCCTTTTGGAAAAAAATACCTGTGGGACGGCCGAAAAAATGCTTTTAAAAGTAAAAAAAAAAAAAAAGCCTCTGATGATCGCGCAGCTCAGCTGGGATCATCAGAGGCTTTTAAAAGCATTTTTTCTACAACCTCTTCAGCCGAAGAGGTTGTAGAAAAAAAAAATGCCTTGAAAAGCCTCTGGCAATCCCAGCTGAGTTGCCTGATCGTCAGAGGCTTCTAAAAGCATTTTTAAGGTTGTAGAAAAAATGCTTCTAAAAGAAAGAAAGAAAGAAAAAGAAAGAAAGAAGGAAGGAAGGAAGGAAGGAAGGAAGGAGGAAAGAAAGAAAGAAAGAAAGAAAGAAAGAAAGAAAGAAAGAAAGAAAGAAAGAAAGAAAGAAAGAAAGTTGGCCACACCCACCCAGTCAGATTACCTGCCCCACCAAGCCACACCCACAAAATAAGCCACGCCCACAGAACCGGTAGTAAAAAACTTTTAGAACCCACCCCTGCTCGTGACTCACTATTTCTTCCAGCCAAAATAGTGGGCCACGTGCTTTCCTTGCTACATGTCGGTTTTAGTATTCGTTGTGTCTTTCCCAGAAACAAATTATCAACAGTTACTGAGGTACCACTGTAATGGACAAGCCCATACGCAGCCTTCCAGGCCAAGAAAATGACCATTGGAAGTACTTGGGCCTTTCTGGGCTACCATCTCTCCCTACAATTGAGCTCTGACTCAGAGGTGCTTTTTTTTTCCCAAGAGGCACTGGACTTTCTGGTTTTTCTATGAAGGCGTTTCACTTCTCATCCAAGAAGCTTCTTCAGCTCTGACCGGATGGTGGGGAAGGGAAGGATTTCTATTCCTTGCAGACAGCTGGTCATTTGCATTCTTTGGAGCAGGGATGGCTAACCTTTTCCAGACCAAGTGCCCAAAGCGAGTGCGTGCCCGAACCCCCCCAAATGCAATGCGCGTGTGGTCCCGTGCATGTGTCCTGACTCCTGCGCATGTGCGCATGGGCCCCCCATGCCCCACTCCCCCACGCGCACACATGCGGCCCCATGCACATGGCCCACTCTCACGCGTGCACACGCCCCCTCCCCCTCCTGTGCATGCACAACAGAGACCCGCTGGACAATTACAGACAGTATATTGATCGGTTAACATCCTTTTGTGCAATCCCATCTTCAAAGTATCAATATATGACTAAAGCTTATTTACATAAAAAATATATTTCCATTTTTTTTTATCTCAAAGGATGTTAACCGATCGATATACTGTCTGTAATTGTTTGGAATGATGATGTTTTTATGTTTCATTTTTGTTTTAAAATAAAAAATTGTTGAGAAAAAAAACCAACAAAGACCTGCTGGTTAGCGGGAGGGGCGTGTGCATGCATGGCGGAGCTGAAGTGGAGCGACGGCTTGTGTGCCCACAGGGAGGGTCCTGCATGCCACCTGTGGAACACATGTCATAATCACGGTTTTGGAGAGTCATTGAGGCCACTTGGAGGTTTATCTATGTCCTCAGAATCTGGTTTAGAAGACGGGTCAAAGAGGCCATCTATGACAAAATTGAGCGGCCCTCTCTCAACAGCGAGGGAGGGATACAACATCATCAATTTTCGGTCCATACCACTGAAATTCCAAGAAGGCTCCATACCCATTTGTGCCACTCAGGTGACCCTGAAGATAAACACAGATAAACCTCCAGGTAGCCTCAAAGATTCTCTAAAAGGATGCAAATGACCAGCTGTCTGCAAGGAGTATAAATCCTTCCATTCCCCACCATCCAGTCAGAGCTGAAGAAGCTTCTTGGATGAGAAGCGAAACGTCTTCAAAAGAAAAAAACAGAAAGTCCATTGGCCTCTGCACCTGGACTTTCCTTTGGGACAACCATGATCTGGATGGCTGACAATCTCCATAGAAATTGAGTTCTGACTTTCTTTTCCAATTTAGGATGCTCTCCCTGTTATGCTGGAGCCTTTGTCTGTCTCAAATGGAGGTAAGGCTTCTCTCCTGAGTCCTGGGTCACCTATGTCAGAGCAGGGAGACGACCGAATGGGTGCTTCGAATAACATCAGTGCCGCGGAAGAAAAGTTTTCAGATAGTATTTCCAGCGCGTCAGAAGCATCGGAGACAACTAACAGCAGTAAGCATTAACCCCCAAAAGCAACAACAGCCTGACACACTGTTTTATTTCTAAAGGGCTTTGAAGGTAGACTTAAATGTGTGAGAATGGTCGAAACCAGGTAAGAGGTTTAGCTAAATTTACGAAACATTAGAGTCACGTTTTCAAACAGAAGCATTATGTGGACGTGGGAAGCAATAGGAGAAGAGTACCGGTAGTCCTCG
Organism: Pituophis catenifer annectens; assembly: GCF_029215685.1. NCBI lineage: Eukaryota > Metazoa > Chordata > Lepidosauria > Squamata > Colubridae > Pituophis > Pituophis catenifer. The sequence goes on from NW_027256881.1 coordinate 3,831,306, forward strand.
ACTTACGACCACAATTGAGCCCAAAATTCCTGTGGCTAAGTGAGACGTTTGTTAAGTGAATTTCGCCCCATTATACGACGTTTCTTGCCCCAGTTGTTAAGTGAATCACTGCAGTTGTTAAGTTAGTGACACGGTTGTTAAGCGAATCTGGCTTCCCCACTGACTTGGCTTGTCAGAAGGTCGCAGAAGCCAATCACATGGCCCCGGGACACTGCAACCATCATAAATATGAGTCAGTTCCAAGTGTCTAAATTTTGATCATGTGCCCAGAGAGAGAGCTGAAAAACAGTCATAAGTCCCTTTTTTCAGTGCCTTTGTAACTTTGAACGGTCACTAAACGAACCGTTGTAAGTCAAGGACTACCTGTCAGGCCTCCTGAGGAAACCAAGGAGGTGCCAAGATCCTGTTATATGATGGATCATAAAAAGAGGCTTTCCAGATGTTATTGAGCTAATAATCAGTGGAACAACTTGTCTCCAGAAGTTGTAAATGCTCCAACACTGGAAGTGTTTAAGAAGAGATTGGATCCCCATTTGTCTGAAATGGTAATAGGGCACTGATGGCTAACCTTTTTCTCATTGTGTGCCGAAAGTGTGTGCCCCTCACATGCACGCACGACCCCCCATGCTCTCCTCCGTGCATGCGCACATGACCTCCCCGCTCCCATTTTTGGCCTAGCAGGCCTCCCTGCAACCTCCTGGGCCCAAAAGCTGAGCTGGGCGAAGGCTCGCATGCCCGCAGAGAGGCCTCTGCGTGCCAGCTGTGGCACACTTACCATAGTTTCGCCATCACGGCAATAGGGTTTCCTGCCTAAGCAGCGGGATGGACTAGAAGACCTCCCAGGTTCCTTCCAACTCTGTTATTCTAAACAATTCATACCATTTTCAAGTTGGCATACAGATGGTGAGATTTGAGGGGAGTTATAATTCAGTCATACCTTCAGGGCCGCTGGTTTGCTCCTTACTGATATTCCCCTCTACCCTTTGCACCCTTCGTGCTTATTTTTGCTTCGTCCTCATTTACCTTCCAGATTTTATTTACGCCACCACTCCCAACGCCGAGATATCTTTTGCTCGACAACTTAATTCTTCGGACAACAACAATCAGTGCCTCCTTGCCTCTAATGGGAATATCTTACTGCAGTTGCTGAATCCACAGCGGCCCGGAGCGATCGATAATCAGCCCCTTGTAACGCAAGAGCCTGTGAAGGTAAGCGTCTTATAAGTATAAAAACTTATTAGTTATACTTATATATAACTTATAAAGCAAGTTATAAGTTAAAAAGCAGGGTTCCCCAACCCCCAGTCTCTGAACCGGCACCAGTCTGTGGCACGCCAGCAACTGGTCCACGCAAATAAGTGAAGCCCCACCCGCCAGACGCAGGCAGCATGCAAAACCACGCCCCCTCTGGTCCATAGAAAACCCTCCGCGGAATCGGTCCCTGGTGCCCAAAACGTTACGGGCCACTGCAATTCCAGTAGTCCTCAACACCCTGACTGTTGGCTTTATAAGCAGGCTGCACTTTTTCAGCTCATGTTTCAAGGCAGGGGTGAACTGGAATAAGGTGAAAAAATACTCTTTTTCAAGTATTTTGAGCTTTAAAAAATGACGACACCTCCACGAAAAAGCTTGGAACTGAATCCGTAGTCAGTATGAATGGAAAGATGAGAAGTCACTAAATTTGGGCAGCTGCCCTAATCAGGTTGTGCCCCAGATGTTTGCAAAACTTATTTTTTTGGCTTATTTAATTAATTTAAACTCTGCTCTTTAGCCAAAGGCTAAGCAGTGAAACAGATTTGCAACCTGGAGACAGAATTAGGTTCTAAATAAAATAAAATTCTAATTCTAAATAAAATTATTCTAATTCTAATTAGAATAATTAATTATTATCTAATTCTAAGAATTCGAATTCAAATTCTTTATTGGTCAAATGTGATTAGACACACAAGGAATTTGTCTCCAGTGCATGAGCTCGCCGTGTACATACAATAATAGTGATAGATCGTGAGCGGTTATGCCCCTGTGATAGAGCTGAGGTTGAAACTGTGGAGCATGTTCTTTTATACTGCCCTATGTATAACGCAGGCAGGACTAAATTACTGTCTCTCCTAGAAACAAATCTCTCTGGATCCAGTGCTAGTAATTTGACCTTATATTGTTTAGGGGATGGCTCCTCAGACATTACTTTTCAGGTTTCTAAATTTTTTTTAAGAGCTGTAACTATTAGAGGAGAACGCTGTAATTCCTCTCAGCCAAGGCTTCTGATAGCCAACTTGTTTATGATGTTACTTTCCTCACGTTCTTTTGCAACTATATTTGTATTATGGTCTGTGACTGCAAATAAAAGTTATTATTATAATAGGGATAGATCATGATCATAGTCATTGTAAAAATACATTCATCATAAAACATTAGATACAAAACTTAGTGATAGTTATAGGATACTAAATAAGCAATCAACATAAATCATACTAGGATACTAAGTAAACAATATAAATCGTAAGATACAAGCAACAAAGTTATAGTCATAAGAAGTTAAAGAGATGGGGAAGATGAGGATAATGATGGTAATCCTGGCTTTTTGTCAGCGTTCCAGAAAACCCCCACTCCAAGTAAAGACGTGGAAGCAAGCATTTTCCAAAGTTCTCTTTACTAGAATAGGTAGAATAGGCACATCTGGGAAAACCCAAATCTGAAAGCTCCGGGTTTTCCCTCAGTAAATCAAAACCTCCCAAACCATCCCCTCACTCCTCAGTCGATCACAGGCTCCAATCAACGTCCGTCCCATCTCGACTCAGCACTCCAACCACTCCTTCTCCAGATGCCGGATCGCCCTGACCTTGACCGACAGGAAGAATGCTATTATGTCTACAAACAACCCCTCTACTAATTCCCCCCTCCTACTTTCCCACGCAGGAGAAGGTGGCAGCATGGAAGCTTCCGGCCTAATATGGCTCCCAATGCTGACACCTTTCTAGATTGTTTGACAGTGTTGTGGGAATCAGCGGTATAATTCGTTATTATTATAATTATTTAGAATAGAGAAAAAGAGATGGGGAGGGAGGAGGAAAAAAGCTGGCACAGGGACAATTTCTTAACGGGTCAGATTCTTGCTAATACTTCCATCTCCTGGGTTAGAAAAAAGTGGCCCATTGCCAGAAAAAAACCGCAGAACGACCATGTTGAACAAGCATGCAAATAATCTAAATGAGGGGTGAAATGCTACCGGTTCGCTCCGGTTCAGGCGAAGTGGTAGTGATAAAAAAAAGCTACCAATTCCTCCGAACTGGTATTTCTAACGATTAGCTGTGCTGCGGGGTTTAGCTTTGCTAGAAAGCAGGAAAAGCTAAATCGCGCTGCACAGCTGATCCCCCCCTCACTGTTCTACTTACCTTCCCAAGCCTCCTTTTGGCGCATACTGCGCGTGCGCATGTGGGCACATTTGGCGCACATGTGCAGCCAGCGAACCGGTAGCGAACCGGTTCAGATTTCACCGCTGATCCAAACCCTTTTAATGACCGAATCCCTTTTGTGAAATGGAACGGTCTCCCTAATGTTGCTCAGCCTATTGTATTAATCTGCATTCATTCTTTATTCGGTTTGGAATGGTTAATCTTCCTGCATGGGGCAGTTTTCAAGAAAATTGATCGAAGAGAAACTCGGAATCTGATGGGTGTTTTTCCCCCCCACCCCCTTCTTTTTATTTTAATGAAGGCTCCATCGTTGACTTTGGAAGGCGGGCGATTAAAACCATCGCCCCAATTGATCCAAGGGAAAAATTATGAAATGGTCCCAGAACCGGTATGGAGAGCCCTCTACCATTGGTACGGAGCGAACCTGTCTTTGCCGAGGCCGGTAAGTACTGAAAATGGGCAATGCTCCTTTAGGTTGTTATTCTGAATCGGATTCTTCAAAATCCGAGCCGAAAATTTCGAGCTGAATTCTTTTACTATTTAATATTCCTAATGATCACTAAAGCCCTTTGCCAATTGCTTAATGTAAACTGGTTGACTAAAGATGTAGACCAAGGATGTCAAACTCAAGGCCCAGGGTTCCCGATCCGGCCCGGTGTTTAGATCTGGCCCTCAGGGCCGCCCTGGAGACAGCCAAGCACCAGCCTGCGGTGCCTCTGCCAGCGAAAATGGAGCTTGGTAGGCTGTGACGGCCTCCTGCAACCCTCTGCCGCGCGGCCCTCCCGAGCTCTGTTTTCCCTGGCAGAGGGTTGCAGGAGGCCGTCGCAGCCTACCAAGCTCCATTTTTGCTGGCAGAGCATTCAGGCCGCCACAGGTTCCCCCAACGTGAGTGATGTCAAGTTGGCCACGCCTACCCTGGCGACGCCCACCCACCTCCAAGGTCAGCCACAACCCTGATGTGGTCCTCAATGAAATCGAGTTTTGACAACCCTGATGTAGACACAGGGAGTCCTCAACCTACGACCACAATCGAGCCCAAAACGTACGCTCCTAAGTGAGAAATTTGTTAAGTGAGTTTTCTCTCATTTTTACGACTTTTCTTGCCACGGTTGTTAAGCGAATCTGGTTTCCCCATTGACTTTGCTAGTCAGAAGGTTGCAAAAGGGGATCACATGGCCCCAGGACACTGCAACCCGTCATAAATGTGAGTCAGTTGTCCAGCACCCAAATGTAAATCATATGACTGTGGGGATGCTGCAACGGTCATAAGTGTGAAAAATGGCCAGAAGTCACTTTCCTCAGTGCCGTTGCAACTTCGAAGGGTCACTAAGCGAATTGTTGTAAGTCGAGGACTACCTGTACAGTGGTACCTCATCGTTAATTGGTTCTGGGAGGCGTGATGAATACCAAAAACAATGAGTACCAAGCAAATTTTCCCCATAAGGAGTAAATGTAGTGATTCACAAGGCAGCCGACACTGACAAGTTCTAGCTTGTGCATTTAGTACCAAACAAACGATGAGTACTGGGAGAAAATTTTCATGTCCAAATGCGTTGAGTACCAAATTTGCGGAGTTTCAAAGCAGTGGAGTACTGAGTTATCACTGTATTTGCCAAAACTGCATCTCTAACGCATCACTAAATGTCTACGGAGATTCTCAGTCATCCAGGTCATAGTTGTCCCAAAGGTGCTTTTTCAAGAGGCAACTGGACTTTCTGTTTTTTCCTTGAAGAAGTTTCGCTTCTCATCCAAGAAGGTTCCTCAGCTCCCTAATGGTTTAAAAAAAATACCCCCTTTATGCTACAGGTAGTCCTCGACTTATGACCAGTGGCTTAGTGACTGTTCAAAGTTATCACGATTCCCTAAGGTTTAGGTTTAGGTTTAGGTTTATTTGATTTGTATACCGCCCTATTCCCGAAGGACTCAGGGCGGTGAACAGCTAACAATAAAATACATAAATACAAAAAATTTAAAAACCCGATAAAATCAAATTAAATCATTTTGGCCCAGACAGATTAAAACACCCCAATAATTTAAAAACAGATTAAAATTTACATATTTAAAAAGGGAAGAAATTAGGCCAAGCCCGCCTGATGGAATAAAAAGGTCTTCACAGCACGGCGGAAGGAGCGCAGATCCGGGATCCTCCGTATCTCCGGGGGGAGCTCATTCCAGATGGTAGGTGCACCCACAGAGAAGGCTCTCCCCCTAGGGGCCGCCAGTCGACACTGTTTGGCTGACGGCACCCAGAGGAGTCCCTCTCTATGAGAGCGTACTGGCCAGTGGGAGGCTATTGGTGGTAGTAGGCGGTCCCGTAAATAACCAGGTCCTAAGCCATGGAGCGCTTTAAAGGTGGTAACCAAAACCTTGAAGCGCACCCGGAAGACCACCGGGAGCCAGTGCAGCTCGCACAGGAGAGGTGTTACATGGGAGCGCCATGTCGCTCCCATTACCACCCGCGCGGCTGCACTCTGCGCCAGTTGGAGCCTCCGGGTGCTCCTCAAGGGGAGCCCCATGTAGAGAGCAATTCCAATGTTCTGAAGCCCCTCCCAAGGTCACATGACCACATTTCGGTCACTTAATACCGGCCCACATTTACTGTTGTTTGCAGCATCCTGCAGTTAACGTAACTACAAATTGCAAAGTTTTTCCTCAAAATCACTCTTTACTTCGCCCCATAGCAATAGCACTTAAGACTTACATACCGCTTTGCAGTGCTTTACCCCCATCTCTCAGCCATTTGAAGAGCCTTGGTGGCGCAGCGGACTAAAGTGCTGTTAAATAGCACTTAGCTGCCAGCTGCCTGCAATTACTGCGAGTTCAAATCTCACCAGGCTCAAGGTTGACTCAGCCTTCCATCCTTCTGAGGTAGGTAAAATGAGGACCTGGATTGTGGGGGCAATAAGCTGACTTTGTATAAAAAAGAACACCGCTTAGGAGATGCCAAAAATATGAAGGCTATTGCTTAATGCATTGTAAGCTGCTCTGAGTCTCCGGAGTAGGGCGGCATATAAATTGAACCAACAAAAAAATTGAACCAATAATTTTACAGAGTCAGCCTCTTGCCCCCAACAATCTGGGTCCTCATTTTACCGACCTCAGGAGGATGGAAGGCTGAGTCAACCTTGAGCTGGTCAGGATCGAACTCCTAGCAGTGGGCAGAGTTTGCCTGCAATAGCAAAAGCACTTAGACTTATATACTGCTTCACAGTGCTTTACAGCCCTCTCTAAGCGGTTTACAGAGTCAGCATCTTGCCCCCAACAATTTGGGTCCTCATTTTACTCACCTCGGGAGGATGGAAGGCTGAGTCAACCTTGAGCCTAGTAAGATTTGAACTGTAGGCAGCCGGTAGCCAGCAGAAGTAGCCTGCAGTGCTGCATTCTAACCACTGTGCCACCGCGGCTCATAGGGAACAATGGGTTTACTTAACGATTACCGCAAAAACAAGAAAGGGTCAAATAGAGCCTGTCATATGATGATCTTCTTTACGACAATCAGGACATACGACCTTATTTGGTAGGTTCCATTATATTCATAAATCAAGGGCTACCTGTAATTAGATGTTCAGAGTTTTTAAAAAGTCGGATGAATTTTCCGTTTATCTCAATTTAATGGGAGGAGGAGAAAAAAAACCTGTTTGAGACATGTAATCTTCAGGGCAATCGTTTCTAATTGTGATATGTGGGGCACTCTAGCCAACATAAATCTATTTTGCTGGATGGAAGTGCTACAGCAGCACACCTGGGATGCATCAGGTGGGAAAAAAAACCTGATTTGGGATTTTTTGATATCTCCCAGCATATGTTTTCCATTAAAATATCCCCTCCAACTCATATTCTGCTTTTATTCATAACCCAAGAGTGTTGAGCTTTTTTAAAAAAATACACCCACGCACAAAATTGGATATATTTTTGGCTTGGTAAGTTAGCTCTGTGCCAAATTGGGTATTACAGTGCTAAATGTGCATTTTTAAGAGTTTAAAGTTGTGAGGGAATTGGATTTTTTTTTTTTTGCTTGTTTCTCCAAAAGTACAGTGGCATCTTAAAGCAGAGGTGGGGAAGTAATTTTTATTAGTTTAGTTTATTTTGGCTTTATATACCGCCCTATTCCTGAAGGACTCAGGGCGGTGAACAGCCAAAGATAAAACACATATAATATAAAATTTTAAAAACAATTTAAAACACATTAAATAAATTTGGCCCATACTGATTAAAACACCCCTGTTTTTTTAAAAAACCAATTAAAATTAACAGTTAAAAGGAAGTTAGGCCTGGCCAGCCTGTTGGAATAAAAAAGTCTTGAGGGCATGGTGGAAAGTGCGCAAATCCGAGATCCTCCATATCTCCGGGGGGTGCTCGTTCCAAATGGCAGGTGCCCCCACAGAGAAGGATCTCCTCCTGGGGGCCGCCAGTCGACACTGTTTGACGGATGGCACCCTGAGGAGCCCCTCTCTGTGGGAGCGTACTGGCCAATGAGAGGCTACTGGTGGCAGAAGGCGGTCTCGTATATACCCAGGTCCTAAGCCATGGAGCACTCTAAAGGTGGTAACCAAGACCTTGAAGCGCACCTGGAAGACCACCGGGAGCCAGTGCAGCTCGCGCAAGAGAGGTGTTACATGGGAACGCCATGTCGCTCCCATAACCACCCGTGCGGCCGCATTCTGGACCAGTTGGAGCCTCCGGGTGCTCCTCAATGGGATAATGGTGATAAAAAACCCCAAGAATTTCCATCTGCCGGCACAAGGTTAATGGATTAGAGCTGGCTGCTTAATCGTTGCCTGTTAGCAACTAAGCACATGGGCACAGGATGGAAGTAAAGAGTAATAAACAGCATGACATGTGGCATTCAAGTTGATGGCCATGAGATGGTGAATCTTGCAAGTTTAATGAGCCACACTAGATAGCTAGTTCTGCAGCATGGGTATGACCCTGCCACCTCTCTGATATTCGGATCGTTCACAAAAGAGAATTGGTGAAACCATCACCAATGTACAGATCTGTACTTTGGAGAAACAAAACAACCACTTCACAAACGTGTGGCACAACATAGGACAAAATTCAGCGGTTCCATCTGCAATTGAAAGACAAAAGTGCATAATAGCTGGCAGGTTTTTGAAACACAGCAAAAGTACATAAATAATGAACGTCTTTTGGATTTAATGGACAGACAGGATTAATGGACTCCCCTTTCTCCAAATGTTTGTTTGTTTGTTTGTCTGTCACATTTTTATGCCGCCCAACTCCCGAGGGACTCTGGGCAGCTAACAACAAAGAATAAAACAATGCGAACAATATCCCATACAAAAGTTTAAAAAGAAAACATTAAAACCCATACACTCCAATTCGTGGCCGGGTCTCGCAAGATCACCGTAGTGGGATCAAAGGCCCCAGGCCTGCCGGAAGAGCCAGGTCTTCACCGCTTTCCGGAAGGCCAGTACGGTGGGGGCAGTCTCGGGGGGCGGGGGGTGGAAATCAAATCTAAATGATTTGCTAAATTGAAGGGTTTTTTTGGTAAGGGTTTTCAATGCCAATGCACTTCCATTGTTGCCTTGCATATTTATTTAGCCTTCCAAAAACTTCATGTGCTCCTATGGTAACCCTCCTGTGAGCAGAATTATTCAGAATCGGGGGAAATAGTTCTGTTTTTAAAAAGTTTAAGCATCATTATTTACTTGACAAAGTGCTATCTTTTTCTCATTTGTAGCTCCAGATAAAAATTGTACATATCCATCTTAGAAGGACTGAACACTGCCTGTGCTCCCTTCCTAGATGTAGCATCCAATAACTCCGATTTACTATTAAATTTCTCCCACATATTCTCCATGGAAACTAGCAATTTTCATGGTCCAAAAAGCAGGATCATTTTTCTCCCTCTTGGGCGGAGATCTCAGGACTGTACATTGCCGGTGGAATATAAGGAGGGGGACACATCTCTACAAGAAGCACACATGGTGGCTCAGTGGCTAAGATGCTGAGCTTGTCAGTTGAAAGGTCGGCAGTTCAGCGGTTCGAATCCCTAGTGCCGTGCAATGGGGTGAGCTCTCGACTCTAGGGGGTGGTGCTTATCTCCATTTCAAAGCCGAAGAACCAGCGCTGTCCGAAGATGTCTCCGTGGTCATGTGGCCAGCATGACTCAATGCCAAAGGCGCACGAAACACTGTTACCTTCCCACCAAAGGTGGTCCCTATTCTTCTACTTGCATTTTTTACCTGCTTTCGAACTGCTAGGTTGGCAGAAGCTGGGACAAGTAACAGGAGCTCACCCCGTCATGCAGCACTGGGGATTCGAACCACTGAACTGCCGACCTTTCGATCGACAAACTCAGCGTCTTAGCCATAGAGCCACTGCATCCCTAATATTAATTAATGTAATATTAGAAAATTAATAAAACTTTATTTAAAAAAAATAAAGTAGTTGTTGTGGGAGTTTCATCACTGGAAGCTTTCAAGAAGAGACTGGGCTGCCATCTGTCAGAAATGGTGTAGGGTCTCCTGCTTGGGCAGGGTATGTGTGTGGTTGGACTAGATGACCTCCAAGGTCTCTTCCAGCTCTTGCTAATCTGTTAAAATCTGCTTCTGTTTCCTCCTGCAGGTGATCAGAAACAGTGTGACTGGCCTGCCCGAGCTGGAGCTGTTTCCCCGTTACCTGCTCTTCCTTAGACAGCAGCCAGCTACCCGGACCCAGCAATCCAACGTCTGGGTGAACATGGGTATGATGAGCCTGAGGCTGTTTCCTCAACATTGGCCGAGAGGTAACGTAAGACTACAGCAAGAACCCAGCTGCGCAGTAGTTCTCGAGGGGAGGCCGGCTCCACCGCCCAGACTCCGACGCCTATGCTGCCACAGTGCTTGTAAATGACACTAATGAACCCTTAAAAGCACGGTTGGTGATGGTTGTCCCCCTCTCTCCTCCCCTTCCAAAGGGATTCAAAACTCTCATCAAAGGTCACGGAAGCATTCGGGTGCTTTTCTTTTCCTCATTTCGAACCCCTTGGAGAGGCCACACTTGGAATGGTGCGTCCAGTTCTGGTCACTATGATAGAAAATAGAGGTTGAGGTTGAGTGCAGAGAAGAGCAACGAAATATGATGGAGGGTCTGGAGTCTAAATCTTGCGATGAACAAGTTGAGGGAGTTAGGTATGTCTACCCAAGGGGTGTCAAACTGAAGAGCCATGGGCTGGATCTAGCCTGTGTGGTGCTTAGATCTGGCCCATGGTGCCACCCTGGAAACAGTGAAGGACCAGCCCGCGGTGCCTCTGCCAGTGAAAATGGAGCTTGGGAGGGCCGCGGGCAGCCTTCCTAAGCTCCATTTTCACTGGCACAGGATTGCAAGAGGCCGTTGCAGCCTAAAACGGAACTCATGTGGGCCACGCATGGCCTTCCAGAGCTCTGTTTTCTCTGACAGAGGGTTGCAGGAGGCCGTCACAGCTGGAAACGGAGTGCAGGAGTCTGTTTTCACTGGCAGAACACTCAGCCCACCACAGACGCCCCCGAAACAACTGACTTTGAGCTGATCACGCCTCCTCCTGCCTCTCCCCCTGAAGTCAAACACAACCCTGATTCAGCCCTCAATGAAATCGAGTTTGACACCCCTAATCTACCCTACCGAAGGATTAAGGGGGATGTGATAAGATGATGACTTACTCTCTGGAAAATAATACTGTGGGGGTAAGACACCTCTAACACCCCTTGGGGGGGGTGTGAGTGCGTGTGAGTGTTCCACCATAACTCTGGAACGCTTGGGCCGCTGAAATGAAAAGGAATGAATTATATCTATGGTGTCAAGTCACAGTACTTTTGACAGGGATAGTGTACCTTTTGGATTCAGGTTCTGTTAAGATACAGCCTGTTGTGCCTTAAAATGGCTTCTACTGTACAGCACAGTGGAGTTGCCATGGTAACGGCTTTACTGTACTCCACAAGGGGGCTCCCTCTGGTAAGGGGGATTGATTCTTTAAAAAAAAACAAAAAACCAGGCAACGCCAGGTTATTAGCTAGTGTATAAATATAAAAACAATTTAAAATTACAAGAGTTTTTTTTTAATAAGGTAATTTGTGGAGGGCCAATCAAAGAAAAGAATTATTTCCTGTGAGAAATTCCTGGCCTCTTAGAAACTTGGCTGCCAAAGCCACTTCCTTGCCACAGTTCTCCTCTCCTGGCAACAGTCTTCCTTGGGGTGGAGAAAAGCCAGTGAGCTCCATGTCCCTTGGATAAGAAGCTCGATGCATCTGGGAAACAGTGTTTTTCAAGGTCTCTGTCCTTACCAGCTGGCCTTGGTGCCAGATAATGGCTGAATTCCTGCAATCCAAATAATATTAGCTGGGTAAGACAAGTCTTTAGAAGAAAAACTGGATGCTGTGTTGACCTTTAATAAGAGTTTGCTTAAAACGCTCGTTCTAAACCTTCAACTTTGGGTGTGTGTGGTTGGGGTTTTTTTTTACTGCTTCTGCCACCTGTAAAAAAAGAGAGGGGGGGGTGTCTCAGGAAAACCCTCCTCCCCCCCCCGATCGGTGAAAATCGGTGGCTCATATTAATCCGAATATAACAAAATCCAGCCAGCTGCTTATCAAAAACTTGATTCAGTATCTGGTGGTCGGAGCTGCTTTCCCTTCAACACATCGAAATCCCCCAATTTGGAAGAGGGGGGATTTTCATAATACATTATCGGAATGTGATTTGGTGTTTGTTCGCTCGGCACTAACGGTGAAATCAACCATGATTCGTGAGCCTGCCCTCCATCCCAACATGCTTTCTTGCTGTAATCTTATTCTTAATCTCTCGCTTTTCGATTGCGGGGGGGCGGGGGGGGGCGGAATGGCTTTGTATTATATACAGAGAGAGGATGCTTTGCTTGATGGTGAAGACACGGGAAAAATTACCAGGGTGTGAAAGGAGAGGGATGCTTGCTGCCTGACAAAGAAATTGAAAAATTCAAATTTTGCTGTTTTTCATTAACCTGCATGCAAATAAATCAAGGTTCTGGCCTTGCTTGGATCAAACTAGATGTTTTAAGTTCATCGTATTGGTTATTACAAAAGCAGGCATATTTTTTCCCCATCAAACAGGGCCTGCTTATACATTGGCCCATACTGGAAAAGAAAACACTAAGACAGAATACTTTAGCAAACTTTGTTATTTATTTGTATTTTGACTTTTTATTATTTTTACAAACACTTCAAGATGGAGAATATACCCAACACACCTTCCTCCTATTTTCCTCACAACAACAATGGGTTGAGGTGGGTTGGGCTGAGAGAGAGAGATTGACTGTTCCAAAGTCTGGTTTTCATGACTAAGCAACCTAGAACTAAGGAGAAATTTCCTGACAGTGAGAACAATTAACCTGTGGAACTACTTGCCTCCAGAAGTTGTAAATGCTCCAACACTGGAAGTTTTTAAGAAGAGATTGGATTTTATTATTTTATTTTTATTTATTTATTTATTTATTTTTATATGCCGCCCTTCTCCGGAGACTCAGGGCGGCTTACAAGGCGTTAAGCAATAGCCTTCATACTTTTGTATATATTTATACAAAGTCAGCTTATTGCCCCCACAAACCGGGTCCTCATTTTACCCACCTTAGAAAGGATGGAAGGCTGAGTCGACCTTGAGCCTGGTGAGATTCGAACCTGCAGTAATTGCAGGCAGCTGTGTTAATAACAGGGTGCTTTAGACCACTGTGCTACCAAGGATAACCATCAGTCTGAAATGGTATAGGGCAGTGATAGCTAACCTTTTTCTCTTCGTGTGCCAAAAGCGTGTGTGACAGCGCGTGCCGGCACCCATAATGCAATGCGTGCGCATGTGCACACGACACCCATGCTCCCCCACCCCCCTATGCATGCGCGCATGAGGGGTGGGATTCAAAAATTTTAGCAACCGTTTCTCTGCCCGGGTGCCAGGTGGGCATGGCCATGGTGGGCATGGCCTACTCGGCTTTCTGCACCACAGTGAGGTGTGTGTGTTTTCGGGGCCCCGCAGGTTCCGGAGCCTTTCCTTGAGCATCTGGGAGGGTGTAAATGGCCTCTCCGGGCTCCGGGGGCTAGAAACGGGCCCGTTTCCAGACTTCCGGAACTTCTGGGAGGCCCATTTTTCACCCTCCCCAGGCTCCATGCAGTCCCTGCACTTAACCTGGCATCCAAAACGGGCCGCGTGGAGACCCCTACCTGAAAAAGAACCAGATAGTAACCATCTAACCCTTTTTACACCTGTTGCCTTGATATCTGGAACTGTTAGATCCCATTTTGTCTTCCCAGACAGCCCAATATTTTCACTTACCCGATTTTGCCTGTGTTGAGGCCTGCAAATTTACTCACATGCCAGGCTGTGCATTCACTTAGCCATTCTGTCTCTGTGTTCTCTGCCCACTTTTGCTTCAGACTCTTGTAATAAGTTAAGCAAGAGGGACCCATCCAGACAACAACTAAAATCACCAGCAAGTCCAGATCGACCCACGCACATTGATTTGCACGCTCTTGAGCACAGGGGGTCTCCAAACTTGGCAACTTTTAAGGCTTGCGGACTTCAACTCCCAGAATCCCTCAGCCAGCATCACGATGCTGGCTGAGGGATTCTGGGAGTTGAAGTCCGCAAGCCTTAAAAGTTGCCAAGTTTGGAGACCCCCATAGTGTATCTTGCCCCTTTGGCTCTTAATTTCCGTTTCTGTCTGCTTGTGAACTTAGGGAACGTCCCATCGCCCAGCGCCCCCTTGAAGAGGGTCTTGGCCTACACCGGCTGCTTTAGTCGCACCCAGACCATCAAGGAGATCCACGAATACCTGTCGCAGCGGCTGAGGATGAAAGAGGAGGACATGCGCCTGTGGCTGTACAACAGCGAGGTAACGGCGGAATCATGGAGAAGAAACTGTTGGGGCTCTCAGCCCGTGCGTGGTGGCTGGAAGTTGAAACACTAAATCTGAATGTTGGGATCCAAGGCCTGTTTTGGTACAAAGGTGTTTGGTATTAGTAGTTAGTCATTCCTCCTTTGATTGCAGCTTACTTCAGACATGCTAAGGCAGCCCTTCTGGGATGTGCAGAGCCAGCATACAGATAGTCCTCAACTTACAACCATTTGTCTTCTGACCCAACTCCCCAAACACAACCAACCCTCTGAAATTAACTCAAAGATTTCTTTTATTAGGAACTCCAGCAGCCCTAGCAAAAAGTTTCTCTCTCGCCACAGGCTAACGAGTCCATCCGGCAGGGAGATGAATAGTTGTCTGCCACATCTAAGCTCCATGGCTTAGGACCTGGTTACCTACGGGACCGCCTACTACCACCAATAGCCTCCCACCGGCCGGTACGCTCTCATAGAGAGGGACTCCTCTGGGTGCCGTCAGCCAAACAATGCCGACTGGTGGCCCCCAGGGAGAGAGCCTTCTCTGTGGGGGCACCTACTGTCTGGAATGAGCTTCCCCCGGAGATACGGAGGATCCCGGATCTGCGCACCTTCCGCCGCGCTGTGAAGACCTTTTTATTCCACCAGGCGGGCTTGCCCTAATCTTTTCCCTGTTTTTAATATGTAAATTTTAATCTGTTTTTAAATTATTGGGGTGTTTTAATTTGTCTGGGCCAAAATGGTTTAATTCGATTTTATCTGTTTTTTTAAATTTTTTATATTTATGTATTTTATTATTTGGCTGTTCACCGCCCTGAGTCCTTCGGGAGTAGGGCGGTATACAAATCAAATAAACTAACTAAACTAACTAACATCTATTCATCTCCGCCCCCTGCCTTTTATCCCCAGAGCTAGGGTGGGGCTTCTCTAGCAACAGTGACTCTTCCTTCCCAAGGATCGGCCCATGGATTTCCCCTGTTCTCCTCTCCTCTGCCTTTTGTGCATCTGCACGTCAGGCACTGGACCCTGCTGTTCCTCTTCCTCATCAGCCACCTCCAGATCTGGGGGCTGTTGACTCTCCATCTGAGGATTGACGGACAGCCCAGGCTCTGCCTCTGTCTCTCTCTCTCTGACAGCTCTACTCCTTCTTCCCTCCTTGGAACTCTCGGATTGCCTTGATGCTGGCCCTGACTCCCATGCCTCCTCCTCCTCCTCTGATTTGGCTGCTGGAGGGGCCGGCATCCGACAGGCCACAACAATTTGTTTAGTAATCATTCGAAATTACAACGGTGCTAAGCAAATGAATTATGACTCGTACTTATGACTGCTACTGCATCCCTCTGTCATGTAATCAAAATTTGGGTGCTTGGCAATTGACGTGGGTTGGCAATGCTTGCATCGTCCTAGAGTCATGTGATCACCATTTGCAACCTTCCCAGCCAGCTTCTGACAACCAAAGTCAGTGGGGAAAGCCAGGTTCGCTTAACTTCTCACATGACTCACTTAACAATTGCAGTGATTCACTCGAGAGATGTCGGGAAAAAAGGTTGTAAAATGAGGCACAATGGACTTAACTGTCTTACTTAGCAACTGAAACTTTGGCCTTCGTTGTGGTCATTGTTGCCCTAGCTCAGCTCTGGCACGCATGTGCGCACCGGCCAGCTGATTTTTGGGCCTTCTGGGTCCACCGGAAGTCGGGAAACAGGATGTTTCCAGCCTCCGAGGGGTGGGGAAAGCCCGTTTTTCGCTCTCCCCAGGCTCCAGAGCCTTTCTAGAAGCCTTGGGAGGGAGAAAACGACCTTCCCCACTCCCCCGGAGGCTCTCCGGAGGCTGGAAACGGGCCATTTCCCGACTTCTGGTGGGATCGGAAGGCCCATTTTTTGCTCTCCCCAGGGTCCAGAGCCTTTCTTGGTGGGACCGGACATCGGGAAACGGCCCATTTCCAGTCTCCGGAGGGCCTCCGGGGGAGTGGGGAAGGCAGTTTTCGCCCTCCCCAGGCTCCAAGAAAACCTCTGGAGTCTGAGGAGGGCGAAA
The DNA here is from genome assembly GCF_029215685.1 of Pituophis catenifer annectens. Taxonomy (NCBI): domain Eukaryota; kingdom Metazoa; phylum Chordata; class Lepidosauria; order Squamata; family Colubridae; genus Pituophis; species Pituophis catenifer. Next base: position 3,847,589 of record NW_027256881.1, read on the forward strand.
AATAGGCCTACCAGGCCCATCGTGCCATCGCGTGTCAAAAATGGGGGGAGCGCAGGGGGGCCGCATGCGCATGTGCGGGGGTACGGGCCACATTGAATATGGGTGTGGGCATGCACACGTGTGACACCCCCCCATGCTCCCCCTCACTTTTGGCCCGCAACAGCAAAAAGGTTAGCCATCACTGGTTTAGGGTATAGATAGTCCTTGACTTATGGCCATATGATACGTATTTACAATGGCTGCCTTGTCCTAGGGCCATGTGATCACAATTTTCAACCTTCCAGGCCAGCTTCCAACAAGCAAAGTGAATGACGGAAGCCGTATTTATTTAACAACCACATTACATGCTTAAGAACTTTGCTTAAACACCACAGCAAAAAAAAAAAGATTGTGAAATCGGGCGCACCTCACTCAACCACTACACTGAGCGATAGAAGTTCCAGTCCCACTTGCAGTCGTAAGTTGAGGACTAGCTGTATCTGCTGGTCATCGGATTGGGAAGAACGTAACAATAGCATTGAAGCTTATATACAGCCCCATGGTGCTTTACAGCTCTCTCTGAGCAGTTTACAAGGCATTTGCATATCGCCCGCAATATTCTTGGTTCTCATTTTACCAACCTCGGAAGGATGGAAGGCTGAGTCAACTTTGAGCCGGTCAGGATCGAATTCCAGACTGCGGGCAGAGTTTGGCTGCACCTTAACCACTGAGCCACCAGTACATGCCAAGCTATATGGAAATATACATGTTGGTTTTGCGTTAAGACAGTATAACTCAGGATTCGCAAAATGTCCGAATTTACAAGGAAGGATGCAAGATCAGCTCTCTCTGGTCACCAGGTTTTGCTGTTGTAAGGATAAGGAAACTCACTAGCGGGTTTTCTTTTTCTCTACAGAACTACCTTACTCTTCTTGATGATGAGGATCACACGCTGGAATACCTGAATATTCAAGATGAACAGCACTTAATTATAGAAGGTAGAAGATAACCATGGCTTTAACCTAATACTCGTGGGTGGCAATGGGGAATTCTGGGAGTTGAAGTCCACACTTCTTCTAGTTGCCAAGTTCAGTCACTGCAAAATGAGGACAATCTAGTGAGGTTTTGCCTGGAGCAACAGAAGAATAAGGAAGCTCAAACTCCCTTTGCTACAATTCCCAAAAGTTCCTATATTGTTGCTAATCACTCCGAGTAATACATCTGCCAAAAGAGGGGGGATTCACTTACCTTCCCTAACGGTTCGCAAATGTGAGTGCGCACACAAATGTGAACGCACCTTCCATGCATGCTCTTTGCTCACACGTGTGCCATCCGTGCATGCGCACAGCTCCCAAAACATGGCTAAATAGGATGGCATTACATCCGGGCAGGTGTGCGGAGCCTACTGCAGTCGGCACTACTGGTTCTACCGAACCGGACAGAACCGGCTGAATCCCATTACTGCACCAAAAGCAGAACTCCGAGGCAGGTAGATTCCTCAAAGAGCATGTTTATTGGATACATCATATCGGCACAGCTAGTGAAAACCAACTCTAAAGTTTCCCGCGGTTTCAGCCTAATTAAAAGAGCACTTCTTTCCCTCCCCCGAATGTCACAGATCACATTGTCCAATTAAAGTAGTTGGCGGGCTGCTTGGTCTCTCCTCTCCTTCAACTGGCAGCTGTTGGGATGACCTTGGTTCCCACGAGAAAGCTTTTTGTTTTGACTGCTAGCTAGTCTATCTACTTCCCCCCACCCCCTTCCACCCTCTTCAGAGTTTGTGGCAACTATGAGGCAGGAAAAGGTGGCTTCAGCCAGATTCGCTTCAAGTTGACACACTCATTCTTAAAAAGTTTAATATGAGCCTTAGAGGAAAGGCTTGGTTAATTAACTTAAGAATTCTTCTTTCCCCCTCTATTGTTATTTTTTCCCATTCATTTATCATTGGAAGTTCATATTGTATTTTTTTAACACGATGACCTTTCCGGAGAGCTGGGGGCCAAATCCGATGCACAATACATGAAAAGAAGAGTTTTTGTTCAGAAATTTCTCACCTACAAACATCTGAGGATTTCTTTCCGGGCTGAGAACTTTTAATCCTTTTGTCGGGATCCTTGATGGCAACAGCCCCAACGGACAGCTCTCTGGCTTCAAACCACATTGTGATATTTATAAATATAAAGATCCTTCTGTCTTTGTAAAGAGGCTGTCATTTCTATCTCATGTTATTGGAGTCAGCTGCATTCTAAATCAGCGGTCACCAAATGGTGGTCCGTGGACCACTGGTGGTCCGTGAGAAAATTTGGTGGTCCGCAGAAAAATTATTTGCATTTTTTATATTGCACTAAATCAGGGATCCTCAAACTACGGCCCTTGGGCCGGATACGTGCAATGAACGTTTGTGTTGCTGCAGAGAGTCTCCCCCTTCGGGGTCTTTTTGTGTGGGTCAGAGGGGGACAGAAATTCCAACTAGGAGTCTGCTTCAGCCTCCTGACACGGGGCTTTGGGCAAAGGTTGGAGGGAAGAGCCACTGGTGACGAAGAGCCGGAGGGCCTTGTTCCAGTGGGACTGCATCTTGTCCTGGAATTGGCTGACCATCTCAGTCCTCTGAGCCTCCAGGCGCTGGTACCTGGCCTTGCCCTCCCGCAGGTCTTCCCTCTGCTTGGAAAGCCTATCCTCCTAGTCCTCAGTGAGGTGCTTCTGCTGAGCCTCCTTCTCGGTCAGATCCAATTTGAACTGAGCCAGCTGTTTTGCCAACTCTTTCTCATGGTGGCTGTTTAGCTCCAACAACTGCTTCCTGTTGCAGCCCTAAGGAGCCTGGGCAGGAAAGCGAGGAGTGGCTGGGAGGGGAGGGGGTGAGTAGAGGCTGACGAGGTGCCCCTTGACATGAGTGACATTGAGTTGGCCACGCCCACCCAGTCACATGACCACCTAGTCACGCCCGCCCACCCAGTCATTAGGCAGATCATATTAGTGGTCCGCGGGATTTAAAATTATGAATTTAGTGGTCCCTGAGGTCCAAAAAGTTGGTGATCCCCTGTTTTAAATGCAATGGAGTTGATGCCAGCTAAACTTTGATCTCTTGTTCTTGCAGTTCGCAATAAAGACATGAGCTGGCCGGAAGAGATGTCATTTATAGCAAACAGCAGTAAAATTGACAGGCATAAAGGTAAGTGCTGCTTCCTTACTCCCTGACCTTCCGGAAGTCAATTTTTGGTTGACACATGAAGAGAATGAGCTGTTGGGAGTCCCAAGCAGATAAATCCTGCTAGTGTAGTGTTGGCTAACCTTTTTGCTGTCGCGTGCCAAAAATGGGGGGAGCGCAGGGGGTTTGCGGGCATGTGTGCCCACACCCATAATTTAATGCACCCCGCACCCCCGCACATGTGCTTGTGGACCCCCCCCCCGCTTCCCCAGCTTTTGGCAAGTGATAGAACAGTGGGCCCGTTTTTCACCCTCCCCAGACTCCAGAGGCTTTCTAGGAGCCTGGGGAGGGCAAAAACTGCCTTCCTGACCCCCCCAGAGGCCCTCCAGAGACTGGAAATAGCCCGTTTCCCAATGTCCGGTGGGCCCGGAAGGGCTGAAAATCAGGTGGCGGGCACATGCATGTGTGTTGGAGCTCAGCTAGGGCAACACTTGTGTGCCCACAGATACGGCTCCACGTGCCACCTGTGGCACGCGTGCCATAGGTTTGCCATCATGGTGCTAGTGGGTTGGTAGACGATGCTCGTAAGTTGGTAGTAAATTGGTAAATCCAAGCTAGTAGATCCTGTCCAGTTTTAGTCATCATCATGATACAAAAGTGATGTTGAGAGTCTAGAACAGGGGTGTGAAACGTCGTTGTGGCATCACATGACGTATCAGGACTTTTTCTCCCTTCTCTCAACCGGGCGTGGGCATGCCCAGTGCGTGGGCTGGAAGCAGGGGTGGGCTCCTGGGGGATTGGTAGGGTTCGGGCGATCCTCCAACCAAGGATCGCTGGGGTTCAGCAAACCCCCAAATGCCATCCCTGGCTGGCCATGCTCACCCCGCTCCACCCCTCCTACGAGTCTCCACATGGCCCATTCATCATTCCAGGTAAGTGCAGGGGCTGTGCGGAGGGTCTGGGAGGACAAATAAAGGGCCTACCAGAGATTCTGGATGTCCAGAAATGGGCCTGTTTCTGGCCTCCGGAGGGTCTCCGGACACCAGGGGAAGCAGTTTTCGCCCTCCCGGAGGCTCAAAGAAAGCCTCCAGAGCCTGGGGAGGACGAAAAACATCCTCCCTCGCCATGGTGCAGGCAGTCGATTAGGCCACGCCCACCATGACCACACCCATCCAGCAACGGGGCAGCGAACCCATTGCTAAAGGATCTGAAGCCCACCCCTGGCCAGAGTGTTTGGCAGCCCTGCTCTAGAAAGACTACAGAGAAGGAGAACAAAAATGATTAGGGGTCTGAAGGTTAAAACAAATAATGAACAACTGGATATGTCTAATCTAAGAAAGAGAAGGACTAGTAGTGACAAGATAGCAGTCTTCCACTATTTGAGAGGCTGTCACTAAGAAGGGGGTCAAGTGTTCTCCAAAGCACCTGAGGGCAGGACAAGAAGCAACAGATGGAAACCAAGGAGAGAAGCAACTTAGAACTAAGGAGAAATTTCCTAACAGTCAGAACAATTAATCAGTGGAACAACTTGCCTCCAGAAGTTGCGAATGCTCCATCACTGGAGATTTTTTTAAAAAAAAGAAATTTGACAGCCACTCGTGCAGAACGGTATTGGGTCGCCTGCTTGGGCAAGGGGTTAATCTAGAACTGTGATGCCGAACCTATGGCACACGTGCCACAGGTGGCCCATGGAGCCATGTCACCTGGCATGCCAGCTCAGCTCCAGCGCATGCGCGCGCCGGCCAGCTGATTTTCAGGCCTTCTGGGCCCACCAGAAGTAGGGAAACAGGCTCTCTTAGAGAGGCTCTGGAGGCTGGAGACAGGAAAAAACGTCACTTCCTGCCCAACCGGAAGTTGGGAAACGGGCTTTTTCAGGCCTCCAGAGAGCCTCTGATGGGGTGGGGAAAGCTGTTTTCGCCCTCCCCAGATGGATAGAGAGGATCTGGAGCAAGGGTGGGTTCTAAATTTTTTTACTACCGGTTCTGTGGGCGTGGCTTATTTTCTGGGTGTGGCTTTTTTATTTTTTTATTTTTTTTTTAAATTTGATTTATATGCCGCCCTTCTCCGGAGACTCAGGGCGGCTTACAATGTGTTAAGCAATAGCCTTCATCCTTTTGTATATTTTATACAAAGTCAGCTTATTGCCCCCACAAACTGGGTCCTCATTTCACCTACCTTAGAAAGGATGGAAGGCTGAGTCAACCTTGAGCCTTGGAGAGATTCGAACCAGCAGTAATTGCAGGCAGCTGTGTTAATAACAGGGTGCTTAGACCACTGTACTTATCAAGGCTTGGAGGTCATGTGACTAGGTGGACGTGGCTAGCTGGTCAGTCATTTCTGGAACGTCCTCGCACTTATGACCAGTCCTCGCACTTACGACCCGACTCATTTGTTTGCTTTTAACACTGATCAGCTGTAGGATGGCCCTTTGAAGGCCCGTGGCAAGAGTTTCAACAGTTTTTTTCCCCTCTAGTCATCAGCTGGGACTCAGGAGGCAGCAATAGATTGGGGGTGGGGCGAAATAAAAGATAAGAATAACGTGGGGGGGTGAGAGGGCGGGGGGGAGAACCAGTTCGGTGACGTCATATCGTCACCGCTACCGGCTTGGCCGGACCGAACCGGGAGGAACCCACCACTGATCTGGAGCCAGGTGAGAAAGAAAAACAGGCCTACCGGGCCATCACGTGCCAGGAGCAGGGGAGAGAGGGGTCCCATGCGCGGGGTGGGACGCATAGAATAATGGGTGTGGGCACGTGTGCGAACCTCCCTCCCTACTTGGCACGCGATGGCAAAAAGGTTAGCCATCACTGGTCTAGAAGACAACCCCACCCCCAGCCCCCAAAAAATCCCTTTCAACTCCTTCAGTTATTCTGCAGATCGAAGTGAATTAATTCTGGCTGCAAGGAATGCCGCACGCTGTTTTGAAAGCTCGCTTTCATTTCTTTTCTATCGGATTTGGGAGGGCTTAATTTATCAAGCTGTCGCCTGTTTCGAAAATGATTCAGGGAAAGATGTTTTTGGTCAAGGGTGGCATCTCGCCTTTAAACACCCCAGCCTTTTTCAGACTTCAGGAAGTTGTCCTAAGCAGATGCTTAAAGTTAGAGCATCTTTTTTCAGGCTCACATGGAAGGCTATGCATAGCAACCATAGATAGATGCTAACGCCCAACCGGGCTTATAACTGAAGTCTTCCTAGCTTGCTGCTATCTTAAAAATATTTTTTAGCATTGGGTACCATTTCAGTTCCCCACCATTCTTAACATATGGTGAGTCTGTCAGGTTTCGATGCTATCTCAAAATAAATGAATTTCCAAACTGCCGATCTTTGAGGAAATTTTTCTCTTTATTGAGCACAGCGATCTGATCCTGGCTCTTTTGCGGTCAGTACTGACCTTTACCCCCCAATCCCTCCCTTTCCGATCCCCAATTCTCTGCTTCTCATTGGCTATCTTCCAAGCCACTTTCCTCATCTCTTCTTCGTCAGATCACAGGAATGTCTCCCCACTCTCCCATCTCCGAGGAGACAGAATCTTCAAAGGGATTTAGTAGGCAAAAGTTCAAGCTTCTCTTCTCTTTATATATGTCAGTGCTGGGACGCTGACAGGGACAAAATAAATTCTTTTTGGGGTTGCCACTTTAATTTCCTACAATAAGGAATCAGGAGACAGGAGGTAAATCTGTCTCCTTCTTCTCCCTTTTTCCCTGTATGCACTTGGTGCATAGCTTAATATTGTTTGTCAGTTAAATTTTTTTTTTCCATTTTTTAGAAACAGAAGTTAGGAAGGAGGAGATATAAGAAAAGAAAAGGTTACTATGAAGAGAAGTTTATAACGATGTTATGTACTATTGTAAATTATATTGATAAATAGTTATGTTATTAATGTCCTTGTAACGAATATAACAACAAATATGTGAACTATGATTTTTTTAAAGAATTGTACCCAGTTCACGCACTGTTCAATGGAGATGTTTTGTTTGTTTGTTTATGTTTTATTAAATTTGTATACTGCCCTACTCCCGAAGGACTCAGGGCGGTGAACAGGCACAGAATAAATACAGAAATACAAAAGTTAGAAACAATTTAAAACCAAATTAAATAATTTAGCCCAAGACAATTAAAAATCCCAATAATTTAAAACAAATTAAAATTTCAGTTTAAAAATTTAAAAGAAAGGAGAGAAAATTAGGCCAGGCCGGCTTGCTGGAATAGGAGGGTCTTAAGAGCACGGCGGAAAGTGCACAGATCCGGGATCCTCCGTATCTCCGGGGGGAGCTCATTCCAGATAGTGGGTGCCCCCACAGAGAAGACCCACAGAGATGAAAACTATTATAAATAAAATAAATAAAACATGAATTTTTTTTTTTAAATTAAAAAAATTTTTTTTCACCATCTATCTCCCCATGCCATCCACTTTAGGAAGCGTAAAATAATAAAAAGAAAGAAAATGAAAGGAGTGTAAACAAAACAGAAGTAAAATAATAGAACAATAAAATAAACAATAAAAAAGGAACACAACGAGAACGTATCAATATGATAACCAAAACGATGGACAGGCGGGGAGGTGGAATCTGCCATCAATCCAGAAACCGCCTCCAGCATAGATAATGTACTGTTTATTATCATTATTTATAATGATAAATTTATAATTTATAATAAAAGAGCCGTGGTGGTGCAGTGGTTAGAATGCAGTACTGCAGCAAATTCTGCTGACTGCAGGCTGCCAGCAGTTCAGCAGTTCAATTCTCACCGGTTCAAGGTTTGACTCAGCCTTCCATCCTTCCATCCATCCATCCTTGTCTTGTGCTTTTAATAGGCTGTACTCCGCCCTGAGTCCTTCGGGAGAAGGGCGGTATAGAAATAAAATTATTCTTATTCTTCCGAGGAGGCTAAAATGAGGACCCAGATTGTTGGGGGCAATATGCTGACTCTGTAAACCGCTTAGAGAGGGCTGTAAAGCACTGGGAAGCGGTATATAAGTCTAAGTGCTATATTGCTATTGCAGATTAACTCTACCAACTGACAGGAGTTTGATCCTGATCAGCTCAAGGTTTGACTCAGCCTTCCATCCTTCCGAAGTCGGTAAAATGAGGACCCAGATTGTTAGGGTCATATGCTGACTCTGTAAACCACTTAGGGCTGTAAAGCCCTGTGAAGCGATATATAAGTCTAAGCGCTATTGCTTTTATAATTATTCATAATGAATGTCCTGCTGATTTCCATAATTTCTTCCTTTCTCCCAGTTCCCACAGAAAAAGGGGCCACGGGCTTAAGCAACTTGGGGAACACGTGCTTCATGAATTCGAGCATCCAGTGCGTCAGTAATACGCAACCTCTTACCCAGTATTTCATCTCTGGCCGACATCTGTATGAGCTGAACAGGTAATTCTCACCTGTGATTCAAGGAGGAATTGAAATATGAACAGAATTGGTTGTGATGGGTGTGTGTGTGTGTGTGTGCTTACAGGTGGTCCTCGATTTACAGCTGTAATGGAGCCTGCTCATTACAGTCGTAAGTTGTGATGGCTGTTAAGCAGATCATCATGTGACTGATTTGATTTTACGACCTATTTTTGACATTAAATGAATCCCCATGGTGATTTAAGTGAACCTTGTGTTGTTAAGCGAACCTATTGTTCATTATGGGGCATTTTTTGCCAGAAACTGGAAATAAATGCCAATTTTCAACAGAAATTGCGGTTATATCACTGTGGGATGCTGCAAGCGGCCATAGATGCAGGCTGGTTGCCAAGTGCCCAAAATGCAGTCACATGACCATGGGTGGGGGGCTGTCAATACGTCAAAACCGGGACGTAGCCTGGATAGCTCTGCAGACTAAGCACTGTAATTTAACACCAGCTGTCTGCAATTAAAGTAAGTTCGAATCTCGCCAGGCTCAAGGTTGACTCAGCCTTCCATCCTTTCTAAGGTAGATAAAATGAGGACCCAGTTTGTGGGGGCAATAAGCTGACTTTGTATAAAATATACAAAAGGATGAAGGCTGTTGCTTAACGCACTGTAAGCCGCCCTGAGTCTCTGGAGAAGGACGGCATATAAATCAAAAACAAAAACAAAAACGGGTCTTCAAACGGTTGCTAAGCAGCTGCTTGCAAGTCAAGGACTAGCTGTATTGTAAAGCGATCCAAATAGTGAGAACAAACACACCAGAAATGGAAGGGGCTGTCTTTGTTTGCTGCTGATTTCCTGGTTCTAATAACAACATTATTACTTGCCTAGTTTTTCTGCACATTAGGAAGGACTACGGGTTCCCTGCCTGAGAGGCCTGCAAATCACTCAAACAAACAAACAGAAATGTCATCCCTGCATGTAGAGATCTAGCCTTTATCTCATTTAACATTTTTATTGAACTACTAGCTGATAACCTGGCGTTGCCTGGTTTTTTTTTTTTTTAAGAACTAATCTCACTTACCAGAGGGAGCCCCCTTGTGGAGTACTGTGAAGCCGTTACCATGACAACTCCACTGTACTGTGCAGTAGAAGCCATTTTAAGGCACAATAGGCTGTATCTTAACAGAACTTGAATCCAAAATGCACCCTATCACTGTCAAAAGTACTGTAATTTGAGAGTATAGATATAATTCATTCCTTTTCATTTAAGCGGCCCAGCAACATTTTAAAAGTGACTAGTTCTTGCCGTTATGATTCTCACAGTATCCTCACAGCAGGGTTGAAATCCAGCAGATTCTAACAGGATCTGGAGAACCGGTAGCAGAAATTTTGAATAGTTCGGAGAACCAGCAAATACCACCTCTGGCTGGCCTCAGAGTGGGGAGGGAATGGAGATTTTGCAATATCCTTCCCCTGCCACGCCCACCAAACCACGCCCGCAGAACCGGTAGGGAAAAATTTTGGATTTCACCCCTGCCTCATAGTCACGTGGTCAGTAATGTGGGTGCTTAGCAACCCCATGTATTTATAATGAGTTGCCTCATCCTGGAGTCACAACGATCATCATTGCCACCTTCTCAGAGGGCTTCCAACAAGCAGAGTCAATGGAGAAGCCGGATTTGCTTAACAACCACAATGATTCGATTAAGAGCCTTGGTGGCACAGCAGATTAAAGTGGTGTTAAGTGACACCAGCTGCCTGCAGTTACTGCAAGTTCAAATCTCACCAGGCTCAAGGTTGACTCAGCCTTCCATCCTTTCGAGGTAGATAAAATGAGGTCCCGGATTGTGGGGGCAATAAGCTGACTTTATATAAAAAAGAACACCACTTAGGGGGGCCCGAAAGCCCTACTAAGCAGGTATATACAAAAGTATGAAGGCTATTGCTTAACGCATTGTAAGCCGCCCTGAGTCTCCAGAGAAGGGCGGCATATAAATTGAACCAATAAATAAATAACAACATAGGGAAAAAAGACCAGGTCTTAAACCCTGGTGCGATTCACTTAACGGCACATTATTTAGTGATGGAAGTTCTAGTTCTCATTGGGTTTGTAAGACGAGGTCTGCCTCTTTTCAAAATCCCATGAACTCATTCCTAAGTAGCCAAACAGATAATTGACGGAACGAATTCTGTTCTAAATTCCAGGACAAATCCAATAGGAATGAAGGGGCATATGGCTAAATGCTACGGGGATTTGATTCAAGAACTGTGGAGCGGAGCCCAAAAGAACATTGCTCCTCTCAAGTTGCGGGTAAGCCCCCACGACGTTTCTTATTCCTTTGCAGCTTCATTCTGAAATGGGGAATTTTAGAAAAAAATCACACCTGAAAGTGAGTCATCTTATAATGAAATTTCCAATCAATTTCAAAAGTCCCATTTCCTGGGAGGCGTATGGGACAAACCTTCCTAGATAATGCCGTATTCTTTTCCCATGGATCCGAGGAGCAGGGAAGAATACTTTGCAACCAGGTGGAATCTGGACTACAGAGTCTACTTTTGAAATGATTTTACCTTAGTGGGTGGGGGGGAGCATACACAGACATGGTAACTGCTTCCTTGAAGTCATTCCACCGGTTGTGTCACAGCAATCACACATGGTGTTATTAAAGTTAGATACAGTTAGAACAATTAATAAGTGGAACAACTTGCCTGCAGAAGTTGTGAATGCAACATCTTTTTAAGAAGATGTTGGAGAACCATTTGTCTGAAGTGGTGTAAGGTTTCCTGCCTGGGCAGGGGGTTGGACTATAAGACCTCCAAGGACCCTTCCAACTCTGCTATTCTATTCTATTCTATTCTATTCTATTCTATTCTATTCTATTCTATTCTATTCTATTCTATTCTATTCTACTCTACTCTACTCTACTCTACTCTACTCTACTCTACTCTACTCTACTCTATTTGTACTCTATTTCTGCTCTACTGTATTCTATTCTATTCTATTCTACTCTACTCTACTCTACTCTACCCTACTCTATTCTACTCTATTTCTACTCTACTGTATTCTATTCTATTCTACTCTACTCTACTCTACTCTACTCTACTCTACTCTACTCTATTTCTACTCTATTTCTACTCTACTGTATTCTATTCTGTTCTACTCTATTCTACTCTACTCTACTCTATTCTATTTCTACTCTATTTCTACTCTACTGTATTCTATTCTACTCTATTCTACTCTACTCTACTCTACTCTATTTCTACTCTATTTCTACTCTAATTCTATTCTATTCCATTCTACTCTACTCTACTCTATTCTATTTCTACTCTATTTCTACTCTACTGTATTCTATTCTATTCTACTCTACTCTACTCTATTTCTACTCTAATTCTACTCTAATTCTATTCTGTTCTATTCTACTCTACTCTACTCTACTCTACTCTACTCTACTCTACTGTATTCTATTCTATTCTACTCTACTCTACTCTACTCTATTTCTACTCTAATTCTACTCTAATTCTATTCTGTTCTATTCTACTCTACTCTACTCTACTCTACTCTACTCTATTTCTACTCTAATTCTACTCTAATTCTATTCTGTTCTGTTCTATTCTACTCTACTCTACTCTACTCTACTCTACTCTACTCTACTCTACTCTACTCTACTCTACTCTACTCTACTCTATTCTATTCTATTCTATTCTATTCTAATCTATTCTAAAGTGACTGATTGAATAAGCCAAAGTGGGCACAGGGGTCTAGCGGTTAGGATGCTGGGTGCCAACCGGATCTGCAGCATGGGTTTCTGCAGCGTGGTTGCTCTCAGCTGCCATAGAAACGAGGGGGACATGGGCATTTGGGATGGGGAAGCGAGCTGATGTATAGTAGTCCCGTGAGAACTGGAAGGGAGGTTTGCACTCATGAATTATGACCCTGTTGAATGGAGTTGTTTATACTCCATCAAGGCCAACTGTCCTGAGACTCCAGTTGCGGGAAATACCTGCAAGAGGAGCTTTCCCATAACATCATACTAGACATTGGGTGGACTCTTCATGCTGGACCCTGGGGGGAGGGATTTGGGGTGACTTTCAGTGTGTAACTTTCGCACATTTTGAATCAGATCTTGCCTTGCTTTTGCTGCTATCATTTCTAATTTAGTAAAAGCACCTCTTCTCTAATCCAATGGAGTTGGAGGTTTTCTTTCTTGAGTTTTGAACGGAGGCAGGCCTGACACTAGGCTTGTCAACCAGAAGGTTGGCAGTTCGAGACCCAAACACTGCGGGACAGGGTGTTTTCTCACCCCAGCTCCTAGCAGTTCGGAAGCATGCAAATGCGAGTAGATAAATAGGTACCACTTCGGTGGGAAGGTAACAGCATTCCATGTGCCTTGGCGTATAGTCATGCGAGCCACATAACCATGGAAGCATCTTCGGACAACTGTAGCTCCCTTGGCTCTGAATCAGAGATAAAGACTGCCCCGTAGAGTTGGACACGACTGGGCAAGGATATCCTTTACTTTTACCTTTGAATAAGGCACAGTTGGCTGATTTCACCCATAATGTTAAGCCATGATTTACCTAAGATAGCACCTTGCATTTGCATGAACAATCAGCATTGTCTAACTAACTCGGACAATGTGTGAACTTCCTCACTGTTCTTAACCCCCATTGGGTCCACTTTGCTTTGTTACAGTGGACTATAGCTAAATATGCCCCAAGGTTTAATGGCTTCCAACAGCAAGATTCTCAGGAGCTCTTAGCTTTTCTCCTGGATGGGCTCCACGAGGACCTGAATCGAGTCCATGATAAGCCGTACGTTGAGCTGAAGGACAGCGATGGCCGGCCGGATTGGGAGGTAGCGGCAGAGGTGAGTGACTTCGGGACAATGCATCTGATTTTGAAGGCAGATTCTGTTTTTGTTTTTTCATCATGTTGAGGATTCTCTGGTAGCTTGTATTTTTATAATATTTTCTTCTTATTGTATACGTGTTTTGTATAGTTTTATGATTTTTAACATTGGGAGCCACCCAGAGTCACCTTATGGTGAGATGGATGGGAAAGGAAAGGAAAGGAAAGGAACAGAGAAAGGGAAGGGAAGAGAAGGAAGATGGAAGGGAGGGAACAGAAGAGAGAAGGGTGGAAAGGAAAGGATTAGGGAAGGAAGAGGATAGGAAGAGGGAAGGGAAAGGAAAGGAAAATATAGGAAGGAAAGGAAGAGAAGAAAAGGAAAGAAGAGGAAAGGAAAGAAGAGGAAAGAAGGAGAGAAGAGGAAAGCAAAGGAAAGAGAGAAAAAGAAAGAAAAAGAAAGAAAGAAAGAAAGAAAGAAAGAAAGAAAGAAAGAAAGAAAGAAAGAAAGAAAGAAAGAAAGAAAGACTAACTTTCATTATCTCAAAGAATGAAAGCCACAGGCTCTCATGGTCAACCAGTAGGTCAACCAATCATCCCAAAACAGCAGGATTCCCTGCAGATAATGATAGTCCAGAGGAAGATCTCTTCTTCAAATAGGAACATCATGTGGCCGAGTGGGAAAAAAATAAGCCTGTCACGAAATGTTCACTTTGTCACTGACATGCCGGTTTCCTACACAAGTAAGGACAGGCTGCTGCTGCTGGTATTATCCCTCTTTATTTTCCATCCGCGGTGGCGCAGTGGTTAGAGTGCAGTACTGCAGGCTACTTCTGCTGACTGCCAGCTTGGGTCTCAAGGTTGACTCAGCCTTCCATCCTTCTGAGGTGGGTAAAACAAGGACCCAGATTGTTGGGGGCAAGATGCTGACACCGTAAACTGCTTAGAGAGGGCTGTAAAACACTGTAAAGCAGTATATAAGTCTAAGTGTTATTGCTATTGCTATCTATCTATGTATATCTATCTATCTATCTATCTATCTATCTATCTATCTATCTATCTATCATCCACCTATCTATCTATCTATCTATCTATCTATCTATCTATCTATCTATCTATCTATGATGAGCCACGGTGGCGCAGTGGTTAGAATGCAGTACTGCAGGCTACTTCTGCTGACTGCCGATTGCCTGGAATTTGGTAGTTCAAATCTCACCAGGTTCAAGGTTGACTCAGCCTTCCTTCCTTCCGAGGTTAGTAAAATGAGGACCCAGATTGTTGGGGGCCAGAGGCTGATTCTGTAAAACCGTTTAGAGAGGGCTGTAAAAGCACTGTGAAGCGGTATATAAGTCTAAGTGTGTTGCTATCTGTGTTGTGGCCCCGCCCTCTGAGCCTGTCCCATCGAAGGAAGAAAGCTCCGAGCATGAGGAAGAGGAGTCAGCCAGGCCTCCCTCTCCAGGCCCCTCCCCTCTGGCATTGTCTCAAGTGCCGGCCGAGGGAGAGGAGACAGCTGATTCGGATCAGAGTGATAAAGAAACATCATTCCTGGACGCACGCCTCCGAAGGCGTGATAAACGTTTGCAGCAGCTTAAGAGGCGTGCTAGGGATTAGAACTGAGTCACTGGACCACACCCCAGAGACTATATAATAGAGGGTGGTGGTCAAGGATCCTTGTGACGAACAAAGCAAACCTTGGATAGTCACTAAAGCCTCGTCCGGAACTGCTGAGAGAAAGATTTAAAGTGTCGGACATTTGGACTCTTGAGTATTTATCTTTCTGTTTTACTTTGAAAATAAAGTCACTTGGCAGACGGTGTGTCTATCGCTGCCAAGTGGGAGATAAGACCTGGGTGCGTTCCAAAGTGTTTCCTTAACCCTCGACTGGCTGTGTTTGTGTGTGTGTGGGTACGGGGACAGATCAATCTGTACAAAACAGTCTTCCGTCGTACTGGACATCCCTCTGCGGTCTGAAGCAAGGTAAGCCTGTGTGATGGTCCTTTTTCCTTGAAGAATGAATTTCCCTCCCATCTGATAGCACCCTATCACTCTCACCCTATCTTCTGAAGTTTTCAGCTGCCTCTTTTTGTTCAGGACGCTCCGATTTCTGCAAAAGATTTGATTGGATTTGATCTCCCTTTCCTTTCGTTTCAGGCCTGGGAGAACCATTTGAGAAGGAACCGCTCGATCGTGGTCGACCTGTTCCACGGGCAGCTGAGGTCTCAGGTGAAATGCAAGACCTGCGGGCACATCAGTGTTCGTTTCGACCCTTTCAATTTCCTATCGCTGCCTCTTCCAATGGACAGTTACATGCACATAGAAATAATAGGTGAGTGAGGAATCTTTTTTTTTTTTATTGAAAAGTTTTATAAGAAATACAAACAATTTTCTCCCCCCCCACCCTTTCCCCCTCCCCACATAATAAAAAGTATGCATTTTCTTATACATAATAAATCCTACATATACATATTTCCCTTAAAGAAAGCATTAAAATAAAACATTTTAATTACATTCGGAGTTGCTCTTCTTCTCTTTCTTCCCTCATTCCACAACAAACCTTCTTCTTCTCCTCCTTCCTTTCCCTTCCCTCCCTCCTCTTCTCTCCCACTTTCTCCTACCTCCTCTCCTACCTCATCCTACTTCCTTTTCCTTTCCCCCACTTCTCTCTTCTTTTCCCCCTTCTCACCTTCACTCCTACTCCTGTCCCCTTCCCTTCCTCCTCTCCTTTCTTCCATTCCTCTCCCACCCTCTCCTCTTCCTACCCTCTCCTCCTCTCTCCTTTCTAACTTCTTTGCTGTGAAATATTCTCCTCCTTTAGTATCTGAGCAACTCCTGTATTCTAATCGTAGATACTTTCTTCTGTTAAAACATTTCTCTATTCACCACTTTTCTCCCACCCCAACCCTTATCCCACCCTCCCCACCCCACCCCGCCGACTTCCCAGAGCAAAAACAGGGTATAGCATCTAACAAACATATGCTAAAATAAACTAACTAATTATAAAGTTCAAAACTCCCACACGTTCTTTAACTCCCCTTGCTCCAATTCATCAACCTCCCTTTTATAAATTCTCTTGAGTGAGGAATCTTAAGGTACTTAAAAAGTTAAAACCTATGGAACCCTCTTCGTTCTATTTCATCAGCCCGTCCCACCCGACCAGGCAGGGAAGATATGTTGCAGACCCCGTCAGTTTAGGGATTCAGACTGAGGGCTCCAGGAAGCCTCCTTTGCTGTTGTCCCTTCCCTGTAGAATACTCTCTCCCCACCCACCCCCACCCCCCGAAATGAGGCAGGATCTCATTCCCCTGGCCTTCCAGAAATATGGCTCTGTAGCCTTGCATGGGGAGTGCAGAGAAACAGAGCCATGGGCTGGTTAAGCACCCTAAAAGGCCTCCTTTTGCCTTTCAATTAATTTTCAACATGGTCTTTAATCATCTTGCCTCTTTTTAAATTTTTAACTGTTAAAAAGGTAAGAAGGTTCCCCTCGCACATATGTGCTAGTTGTTCCCAACTCTAGGGGGCGGTGCTCATCTCCGTTTCAAAGCTGAAGAGCCAGCGCTGTCAGATGATGTCTCCGTGGTCATGTGGCCAGCATGACTAAACGCCAAAGGCGCACGGAACGCTGTTACCTTCCCACCAAAGGTGGTCCCTATTTCTCTACTTGCATTTTTTTTTTTACGTGCTTTCGAACTGTTAGGTTGGTAGAAGCTGGGACAAGTAACAGGAGCTCACCCCGTTACGCGGCGCTAGGGATTTGAACCGCTGAACTGCCGACCTTTCGATCGACAAGCTCAGCATCTTAGCCACTTAGCCACCACGTTCCTACTTAACTGTTATATACTGTTTTTTATTATTATTTGTTTATTTTTATATGCTGTTTTTACATTTACATTTTTTACTGCAGGCTGCCCATAGTCTGTGAGGGGGAGATAGGTGGTTCCAAAATGCGATAAATAAATAAACTGAAATAAATAAAGTGAAAAGCTTCTAAAGGCCTTTCTCCCTTTGTCTCTCCCCCCTCTTTTTCCTTTTTCCTTGTCTTCTTCAAGTAACTAAGCTAGACGGCACAACTCCCGTCCGATATGGACTCAGGCTAAATATGGACGAGAAATACTCTGACTTGAAGAAGCACCTGAGTGAGCTTTGTGCCCTGAAGCCCGATCAGATTCTGCTTGCGGAAGTACACAGTTCGAACATAAAGGTAATGACGCTTCTGCAATTGAATGCAAAAATTGATCCTCCTTAGTCAACTGTATGTATCAATGAAATCCTAAGGAAACAGAAGAGACACAGCTCCTATATAAAGAGAGCGGGGAACTGAAAATGTATTTGTCTCCTACAAACCTTGGAACCTTCCTCCTCCTATTTTTCCCACAACAACAACCCTGTGAGGTGGGTTGCATCTGAGAAAGAGGATGATTGGCTCAGAGTCACCCAGCCAGATTTCATGCCTAAGGCAGGACTAGAACTCATTATCTCCTGGAACTCACTGGCTCCAAGTCATCTAGCCAGCTTTCATGCCTAAAGCAGGACTAGAACTCACCGTCTCCTGGTGGTTGGCCTAAAGTCCCCCAGCTGGCTTTCATGTCTAAGGCAGGACTAGAACTCACTGTCTCCTGGTGGTTGGCCTAAAGTCTCCCAGCTGGCTTTCATGCCTAAAGCAGGACTAGAACTCACCGTCTCCTGGTGGTTGGCCTAAAGTCTCCCAGCTGGCTTTCATGTCTAAGGCAGGACTAGAACTCACCGTCTCCTGGTGGTTGGCCTAAAGTCCCCCAGCTGGCTTTCATGCCTAAGGCAGGACTAGAACTCACTGTCTCCTGGTGGTTGGCCTAAAGTCTCCCAGCTGGCTTTCATGCCTAAAGCAGGACTAGAACTCACCGTCTCCTGGTGGTTGGCCTAAAGTCTCCCAGCTGGCTTTCATGTCTAAGGCAGGACTAGAACTCACCGTCTCCTGGTGGTTGGCCTAAAGTCCCCCAGCTGGCTTTCATGCCTAAGGCAAAACTAGAACTCACTGTCTCCTGGTGGTTGGCCTAAAGTCCCCCAGCCGGCTTTCATGTCCAAGGCAGAACTAGAACTCTCAGTCTTCTGCTTTCCAACTTGGTACCTTAACATAGAGACACTAACAACCCTAAGACCCTTGGTGGCGCAGCAGACTAAAGCACTGTTAAGTAACACCAGCTGCCTGCAATTACTGCAAGTTCAGATCTCACCAGGCTCAAGGTTGACTCAGCCTTCCATCCTTTCGAGGTAGATAAAATGAGGACCTGGATTGTGGGGGCAATAAGCTGACTTTGTATAAAAAAAGAACACCGCTTAGTGGGGGCCGAAAGCCCTACTAAGCAAATATATACAAAAGTATGAAGGCTATTGCTTAACGCGTTGTAAGCCGCCTTGAGTATCCGGAAAAGGGCGGCATATAAATCGAACCAGTAAGTAAGTAAGTAAGTAAGTAAGTAAGTAAGTAAGTAAGTAAGTAAGTAAGTAAGTAAATAAATAAATAAATAAATAAATAAATAAATAAATAAATAAATAAATAAATAAACAAGATTTCACTATCCTGCAGTTTACAAAAAATCCAGAGAATATAACTTGAGTTTAAAGAGAGATGTTTGCCTCGATGTGCCCAGCCTGTCTTTAGATCTGACAGGCTGTGCCGAAGAGAAATGTTATCCTGGGAGCTCATTACACACTCGCCTGTCGAGACAACAGATGTGGCTGTGTCAGATGGGCTCCCCTGTCCTTTTGCAATTCTCCCGTCAGCGGCTTCTGCTCTTTTGAAAACAGCTTTCCCTTCTCCCCTGGGTTTCAGAAACTGTCAGTTGGGGCACCGAATGCCTCGGCTTCCTCTACAGCCCTCTGAAATGTCGTCTAAATTATTAATTGCTCCTGGCTTTAATCTCTTTCTGTTGTTGCTGTTGTTTCTCCCCCCTGTTTTCCAAAGAACTTTCCGCAAGACAACCAAAAAGTCCGGCATTCGACAACTGCTTCTTTGTGCGCCTTCGAAGTACCGATTCCTGGATCTCCCACTTCGGCTTCTTCAAGTCCCTTGCAAACAGGTAGGAGGAAATGCCTCGATTCTGTCATCCTCCTCTCGTTCCCCCCCACCTCCCCCCCACCCCCCCAAAAAGCTGAGAGTTTTGTCTGACAAATTGGCAGCGTTGCTGTTACTGTTGCTTAGCGTTGGGAGTGAAAGTGAGCGCTCTTTAACTTTCACTCCCTACTGAATTGCTTAATGCTGAGTAAAATGCAGGAAGGGTGGGAACTGAATTGGCATGAAAGTTCCTAAGCGAAGATATCCTCTTCGTGTTTCTCTCAACCAATGGCCCTGCCATAAAAAACCAACTTTTTCCTTTCCCTTTCCCTTTCCCTTTCTCTTTCCTTTTCCCCTTCTCCTTTCCCATCTACTCCTCTTACTTCTTCTCTCATCCTCTTCCTTCTTCTTCCTTTCTCCTCCTTTTCCTTCCTTTCCCTTTCCCCCTCCTCCTCCTCTCTTCCTCGTCCTCTTCCTCCTCCTTTTTCTCCATCTTTTTCTCTCCTCCTCTTCCTTCTCCTCTCCTCCTCCTCTTCCCCTTTCTCCTCCTTCTCTTCCTTTTCCCTTTCTCCCTCCTCCTATTTCTCCATCTTTCTCTCCTCCTCTTCCTTCTCCTCTTCTCCTTTTCCTTCTTCTCCCTTTCCCCTCCTTCTCTTCCTTCTTCTCCCTTTCTTCCTCTTCCTCTTCCCTTTTCTCCATCTTTCTCTCCATTTTCTTCTCCTCTTCCTTCTTTTCCCTTTCCCCTTCCTCCTCCTCCTCCTCCTCCTCCTCCCCCCCTCCTCCCCCTCTCCATTTTATCCCTCTTGGGACTGGCACAATCAGGATGCAGTTTGTGAATGAGGAACATATCACAAATACTTGTTACAGAATCCAGCTGTTCCTACGGCCGAATCTGGAGAACTAACTTAGTCTTCTTAACATATTGTTTTATTCTATATGAAGAAGAAGCCCAGCCAGAGAACAAACGTTCTCGTTTTACAATCTGGTTAAAGGAAACGGCCCTCCTTATGAAGGCGCTAGAGATTTTGCCCAGCTAGTGATCGAAAACGATCCTTAAGCGAAGAGCTTCATAGCAGGACGTATTTTGACAACAGCCTCTTTGTGCTTGAGTTTTAGATTTTTACCGTGGACAGTCAACCAATGGGGTGATCAGCTGCCTGATGAACGGGGACCTCCCGCGGTCCACCTTGATCCCAAACGGAATGCCAAACACAGTGGTGCCCTACAGGGGGGAGAATGGCATGATGATGAATGGTCATGTGACCTCACCTTCCGACAGCCCCTTCATAGGCTACATCATTGCGGTCCACAGGAAGATGGTGAGTGGAGAACAAGCCTTGCCCAAACCTGTAAGATGCTTTGTCTGTTTCACATGAAGCAGCTATAGCCAAACTTTGCAAAGGGCCACCTGTCAGGGTTCCAAGTAACACCCCCAACGAAATCAAGGAGGAGGAGCCTCGGTGGTACAGCGGACTAAGTGCTGTTAAGTGCTAGCACTTAGCTGCCAGCTGCCTGCAATTAGTGCAAGTTCGAATCTCACCAGGCTCAAGGTTGACTCAGCCTTCCACCCTTTCGAGGTAGGTAAATTGAGGACCCGGATTGTGGGGGCAATAAACCAACTTTGTATAGAACAACACCGCTTAGGGGGGGCAGGTATATACAAAAAAGTATACAGGCTATTGCTATAATGCATTGTAAGCCGCCCTGAGTCTACGGAGAAGGGCGGCATATAAATTGGATGGATGGATGGATGGATAATAAATAAATAAATAAATAAATAAATAAATAAATAAATAAATAAATAAATAAATAAATAAATAAATAAATTCATTCATTCATTCATTCATTCATTCATTCATTCATTCATTCATTCATTCAGAGGCTTGAACTTCCTCAAAGCTAATTTTTATTAGAGATGCACATCTGGGAAAATCCAAATCTGAGAGCTTCCGGGTTTTCCTCACCCAAGAGAAAGTTCAAGTCCTTGCCCATCACCCACATGTCCATCACACGAACCAATCAGGTACCATCCGGAACCGAAGATACCTCCCCAGTCTTCTCAGCACAGCTGCAGGGCAACTCGGCCTTGACTTTCTGGAAAGAATGTTATTTTGACTACATATCATCTTCACTCCATACAATCCCCCCTCCCATTTTCCCACAGTAGAATTTGTGGCAGGCCTGAAGGCTCAAAAGTAAAAGGTGGCTTCCAGGTCTGACACCACCAGCTATTTGGAAAGTATATCTGGAGTTCAGACATAAACTGTAACCATGTTGAGACCATTTGCTGGTCGATCTGTGGGGTGGACTTCAAAAAGACTCCTCTGTTTGACGGTCACCCTTGTCACTAAAGCAGAGGTCCCCAATCCCAGGGCCGTGACCCACTACTGGGCCGTGGCTTGTTTGGAATCGGGCCACGCAAGTGGCGGGCCTGGTGTACACACATGCAGCTCAACTTGCGTGAGTGGCAGGTCAACCTGCACATGTGCAGCTTGAGGTGCGTGAGTGGCAGGCTGGTGTTAACTCGCACAGCTCAACTTGTGCGAGGGGTGGGCTGGTGTGTACACGCAGGTGCGAGCGGTGGGTCAGGGTGTGCGTGGGCTGGTTCCCCTCTCCCTTCCCGCTCGGCCGCCAAACTGTAAGGGTTGGTGGCCACTGCACTCAAGGCAGGAATAGCCAACGAACGACCCTTGGTTGGGATCAGAGTTGGCCGAGTGACTTTGTCCAAAGCTGTTGAGATACTTTTTTTTTTAATATAATTTTTATTAATATATTCTATACACCAATACACAAATAAAATATACAATCCTGCCACCATGGTATAATGTGATTACATTGTCCATAAGTATAAAGTCATTCCTTTATACATACATATTTGCCATTATATATATACATCATCATATATCTATTCTATCCCACCTTTTCTGGACCCAATCGTACCATACTTTCCAACTGTTATAAAATTCTGAATCTTTTTTACCATTGATCAATCTAGTTAATCTATCTGATTCCGCACACTCATTAATTTTATATATTATTTTCAAATCTATCGGTAAGTATTGATTTTTCCACTCCTGCGCATACGCTAATCTTGCTGCAGTGATAATGTGAATCAACAAGAACCATATATCTGATTTAACATTCAAAGGTTTTGCCCCCAATAGGAAAATCTCGGGCCTTAATTCCATATTAATCTGTGTAATTTCCAAAATCCATTGCCGTATTTTTTTTCCAATATTTAACCGCCTGCGGGCAGGTCCACCATTGGTGAAAATAAGTTCCATTACTGTAACCGCACTTCCAACAGCAGGCAGATGTCCCGAGATACTTCATTTCCAGACCTCTTGGCCAAAATACTGACCCATGGATCCAGTAGCCTTGTGATTTATTTATTTATTGTTTATTTGTTTTTTCTTTATTAAATTTATTAGCTGCCCATCTTGCCACAAGAATTGTTTGAGCCGAGGGTATTCTTGTATTGTGAGAACGGATGCTGTTGTAACAAGACACTATTTCTTCAATCTAACCTGCGTCTCCAGAATGCTGAAGGGGTGCCCATAAGGTTGGGAATAGGGCTTATCCTTGGGAGGGTGGGGTGAAGGGCACAGGAGAAGCATGGCCTGACTGAAGCCAGACCTTTTACCCAAACCTTCACGTAGAGGTTTTGGAAATCTCCACTGCATTGCATCTTTTTCTGCTGTGAAAAGTGTTGTGGTTTGATGGCGTTAAAAGAATCGTTGCAAGATGCAAGCTGTTCCAATAAAGCTGCCTTTTGCAATTGACCGCTGGAGATTTTTTGTCAATGCCCGACGGTATTCAAGTAGCGCTCCAGATGTTTTGGGATTTTATACCCAAGCCGCTTATCGCTATTGGTTTTAATCTTTGTTTTCATTGCCACAGTCATTCTATGTCTATTTGTAGGTTTTGCGTTTTGTGATTTTTTTAAAAAAATATTATTAAAAATTTTGAAATTATAAAAGGTATAAAAAAAATAGGCAAAGAGTAGGTGTTAATTACACTGGAGCCTTTTACTTTTGTTGTTACGCTTTTGGGCTTCTCTTGAGAGTCCGTCCATCCATGATTTTTACAAAAGCAAAGTCTATGAATTGAAAAAATGACAAAAAAGCATATTGAACAGAGACCAGAGACATTTTTGTTGGGCATCCTACCAGAAAAATATGATAAAAAGACCACATATTTGATTTTACATGTACTGACTGCGGCTAGGGATTGTATCTGCGCAACAATGGAAGAGTGAGAAGATTCCGTCAGATGAGAGGGTAATTCAGAAAATAATGGAATGCGCAGAAATGAACAGATTAATGCTTATCATCAAGGGCAGAGAAGATACTGAATATTTTCTGATGTGGGAGGTATTTTATCAATGGCTAGAGAATAGAAACAGAAGTTAGGAAGGAGGAGATATAAGAAAAGAAAATATTACTATGGAGAGAAGTTTATGATGATGTTTTGTACTATTGTAAATTATATTGATACAGTAGTTATATTATTAATGTCCTTGTAACGAATACAACAATAAATATGCGAACTATGAATTTTTAAAGAATTGAACCCAGTTCACGCCCTGTTCAATGGAGATGAAAAGTATTATAAATAAAATAAATAAAACATGAAAAAAAAAAAATCCAAAGTCTATGAATTGTTCCTAACTTTCAAAATCCATGTGGTTTTGTTCTTTTCTTTTTGCCATTGAATGCAGATGCGGGCCGAAATGTACTTTCTCTCGTCTCAAAAGAACCGGCCAAGCCTGTTTGGGATGCCTCTGATTGTTCCCTGCACAGTTCACACAAGGAAGAAAGACTTGTATGACGCTGTCTGGATTCAGGTGTCTCGGCTTGCAAGCCCCCTCCCTCCCCAGGAAGCAAGTAACCATGCTCAGGATTGGTGAGTCCAGTGCTGGAACGAGGAACGGCTGAGCCGCTAATAGAGCTGAGAGAAGAGAATATTTGTAGCTCAGGGCTGGAGTCCTCGGTGCTGTCTGAGCTTGGTTGTTTTCTTGCATCTAGGTAACATCATCAGTGCTGGAAGGGAGTAGGGTTTCCTTTCTGTTTATATACAAGTGACTTGGCCTGTCAGTGTTGGTTAGAAGAGGGTGGGATTTCTCCTTTTGGCACTGATGATGTTACCTAATTGGGTAATGAAATGTCTGCAAGACAACAACCGAGTTCATAGAGCACCAAGGGCTCACTGCACTAATATGGCTGCGGTGTGGTAATTTTGAACATCTCAGAGAAGTGAGCCAAGCTGAATAAATGACAAGAAGAGCCCATTTGGCTTATTGGAGTACAGTGGTACCTTGGTACTCAACTGCTTTAACACTAGCCAACTTTGGCCCTCAACACATTTTGCCGTGAAAATTTTGTCCCGGTACTCAGCGTTCGTTTGATACTCAACACACAAGCTAGAATTTGTCAGTGTTGGCTGTCTTATGATTCACTACATTATCCTTTATGGGAAAAATTGTTTGATACTTATCGTTTTTGGTACTCATCGTACCTTCCAGAACCAATGAAGATTATTACCGAGGTACCACTATATTAGCCTTCAGCTGACAAATCCGAATACTCAGTCTTGAAGTTCACTGGATGACTTTGGGCTGGTTAAGACATTTTCAATCTTTTATTTAAAGTAGGATAAGATCTCTTGAGTGGGTGAGAGAGAAAAGTACTTCAGGACAATCAGAAGAATAACTCTGTTATACCTCAATCAGGCCTTTTGACTCAGAAAGGCGCCTAGGGGAAAACAGTAAATCATATATAGTTAAATACTTCAGGTAATCCAGGATAAAATTTAACTGGTGGTTTGCAAGTAGTCCTCAATTGACATCCACAACGGGAATTTCCATTGCTCATCAAGGCGTCATCTGTTCAGTGAATCACACCTGATCTTCTTTTCCACGTTAAGTGAATCACTGCAGTTGTTAAGCGAAACATGTGGCCGTTAAGCGAATCCGGCTTCCCCCCATTGACTGCTTGTCAGAAGCCAGCAGTCACAAATGGGAATCATATAGCCCTGGGGTGCTGCAATCATTGTAAATACCTGCTCGTTGCCAAGCGCCCAAATTGGGATCATGTGACCTCAAGGATGCTGTGACGGATCATAAGTGCAAGATTATGGGCCCGTGGGGCCACCCTGGAAACAGTGGAGGACCGGCCCACAGTGCTTGGCCAGTAAAAACAGAGCTCAGGAGGGCCGTGCGTAGCCCTCGCAAGTCCCGTTTTCGCTGGCAGAGGGTTGCAGGAGGCCGTTTCAGCCAGAAACTGAGATTGAGAGCCCGTTTTCTCTGGCAGAGGGTTGCAGGAGGCCGTCGCAGCCAGAAACAGAGCTCGGGAGCCCGTTTTCTCTGGCAGAGGGTTGCAGGAGGCTGTCGCAGCCAGAAACTGAGCTCGGGAGCTCGTTTTCGCTGGCGGAGTGCTCAGGCCGCCACAGGCTTATTGTTGCCAAGGTTGGGCCGTCCCTGCCCTAAACGGAAGGAACAAGGAAGCCCTCACCCAACTTCAATTCCCAGAATTCCCTAGCCAGCCACCATGGCTGGCATCTATAGCAGAGGTGTCCAACCTTGGCAACTTTAAGCCTGTGGACTTCAATTCCCAGAATTTCCCAGCCAGTCAGCATGACTGGCATCTACAGAGTGCCCAACTTTGGCAACTATAAGCCTTATGGACTTCAATTTCCAGAATTCCTCAGCCAGCCATGCTGGCTGAGGAATTCTGGGAGTTGAAGTCCATAGGTCGTAAAATTGGGAGTTGAAGTCCACAAGTCATAAAAGGGCCATGGTTCCCCACCCCGGATTAAACACTCTTTGATTATTATTGTGGCATTGGACAGGTGTGTTAGAGTTATGGGGGATCATCTGTTGCGGATTTCACCCCAAAGCAAACAGGGCTAAATCAAAAACGATCAGCTGAGCCTCTTGTCAAAAGGCCCGCATTGAGGATTCTTGAACCGAGTCCAAGGCTTGCCGGTTTCCCAACCCGGCTTAAAAGATCAGTGAGCAACAGCAGAAATAAAATCCGAAGAGTCTTTACACATTAGCAATAACAATGTGTGTGTCTGTGCATTTTCCTTAGCGATGACAGCTTGGGATACCAATACCCTTTCACCCTTCGGGTGGTTCAGAAAGATGGCAACTCCTGTGCCTGGTGCCCTTGGTACAGGTGAGCTCTGCTGGGTTTGTCCTTTTCTCCCTCTCTTACCCTTCGTCTTTCAGTCCTGTCTGTCTCTGTCTGTCTGTCTGTCTCTCTCTCTCTGTCTTCTCTCTCTCTCTCTCTCTCTCTCTCTCTCTCTCTCTCTCTCTCTCTCTCTCTCTCTCTCTCTCTATCTATCTCTATCTCTCTCTCTCTCTCTCTCTCTCTCTATATATATATATATATATATATATATATATAATGTCTGTCTGTCTGTCTGTCTGTGTCATCTATCTATCATCTATCTATCTATCTATCTATCTCTGTTTGTCTGTCTGTCTGTCTATTTATCCATCTATATCTATATATCTATCTGTCATCTATCTATATCTGTTATCTATCTATCTATCTGTCTGTCTGTCTGTCATCTATCTATCTATCTCTGTCTATCTATTCATCCATCCATCCATCCAGCTATATATATCTATCTGTCATCTATCTATCTATATCTATCTATATCTGTCATCTGTCATCTATCGATCTATCTATCTATCCATACATCCATCTATATCTATATATCTATCTGTCATCTATCTATATCTATCTGTCATCTATCTATCTCTGTCTGTCTGTCTATCTATCTATCTATCTATCCATACATCCATCTATATCTCTATATCTTATCTATCATCTATCTATCTATATCTGTATCTGTCATCTATCTATCTCTGTCTGTCTGTCTGTCTATCCATCCATCCATCCATCCATCCATCTCTATATCTTATCTGTCATCTATCTATCTATATCTGTATCTGTCATCTATCTATCGATCGATTGATCTATCTGTCATCTATCTATATCTCTGTCTGTCTATCTATTTATCTATGTTTCTGTCTGTCTGTCTATCTATTTATCTGTATATATATCTGTCATCTATCTATCTACCTACCTACCTTTCTTTCTATCTATCTATCTATCACCATTCAGAGTCATTGTATCAGTGAGATAGACAGCATACCATTTTAATAATAAATGAGTAAATAAATACTATCTCTGTCCCTCTTTATCAATCGATTATCTCCCTCTCCCTCCCTCCCTCCCTCTTATCTTTCTTTCTTTCTTTCTTTCTTTCTTTCTTTTTTCTTTCTTTCGTTCTTTCTTTCTTTCTACTGTCTCGTCTATATCTATCTATCTTCTATCTATTCATCCATCCATCCATGTGTTAAATTTACATGCCACCATCTGTTAACATTAAAATTAACAAACAAACAAAAATAGCTAAGGAAAGAATCAATATATAAGAGGGTGGAGGTGGAATCCTCTTTTAATCCACTAACCACCTCCAGTATTGAATGGACTAAGTGTCCAGGCCCTTCTGGAAGGCCAAGTGGGGGGGCAGATCTGACCTCAAGGGGCCATAATGTTCCAGAGGGTGGGAGCCACTGCAGAAAAGGCTCTTCTCTAGGACCCCACGAGCTGGGATTCATTGCCTGATGGGGTCCAGAGTTTGCACCTTCTGCTGGTGTAAGTGAGAGGGTCCAATCCGGTTCCTCTCTTGCCTAGAGTTCACCGTCTCTTGCCCTCTCTGCCTCCCATTTAGGTTTTGCTACGGGTGTAAAATCGATTGCACAGAAGAAAGAGCGCTGATGGGGAACGCAAACCTCGCTGTGGACTGGGATCCCACCGCCCTTCACCTCCGCTACCAGACCTCACAAGAACGGGTAAAGAAATCAAAACCTAAGGGGCAAATCCCAGGCCTGTTCCTTCATATGACTGCATACAGATCGTTCTTGACTTACAACCACAATTGAGCCCAGAATTTCCCTTGCTAAGCAAGAGAGTTGTTAAGGGAATTTTGCCCCGCTTTACGACCTACCTTGACACAGTTCACAGCTGTTAAGTTAGTAACATGGTTTGTTAAGTGAATCGGGCCCCCTTATGGACTTTTTTTGTCAGAAGGTCGCAAAAGGAGATCACACGACCCCGGGACGCTGCAACATTCATAAATACGGGTAGTTCTTGACTTACAACATTTCATTTAGTGACCATTCAAAGTTATGACGGCAATGAAAAAAGTGACATAATCATTTTTCACACTTACGCATCCCCATGGTCATGTGATTTACATGCTTGACAACTGACTCATATTTATTGCAGTTTAAGTGTCCCGGGGTCACGTGATCCCCTTTTGCGACCTCCTGACAAGCAAAGCCAACGGGGAAACCAGATTTACTTAACAACCGTGTTACTAACTTAACAACTGCAGGGATTCACTTAACAAATAAGACAAGAAAAGTCATAAAATGGACCCAAACTCACTCACCAAATTTCTCACTGAGCAACATTACAAATTTTTGGGCTCAATTGGGGTCATAAATCGAGGATTACCTCGAATTCCAATTGCTAAGCATCTGAATTTTGATCATGTGACCACAGGAATGCTGCGACGGTCGTAAGTATGAAAAGCAGTCATAAGTCACTGTTTTTTTCAGTCCAGTCACTAAACGAATGGTGGTAAGCAATGATGGGATTCAACTGGTTCGGGCCGGTTCAGGTGAACCAGTTCTTAAATTGCTGCCTAGCTCTGCCCCTTCCCTCCCCGCCCCTTCCAGGAGTCCCCACATGCCCCATTTTGGCTCCCAGGTAAGTGTAAGGAGGCCTACTAGGCCCAAAACAGGGCGCAGGAGGGTACGGTGGCGCACACACACACACACCGCAGCCCGTTTTTGCTCCCAGGAGGCTGCAGGAGGCCGAGTGCTGTCTGTCACACACCCCTGGCCACACCCACCATGGCCACGCCCACCCAGCCAGTCATTAGGGTAGAGAACCGGTTGTTAAATTATTTGAATCCCACCACTGGTTGTAAGTCAAGGACCTACTTGTATAAATTTGCTTTGTCAGGCTCAAACCCAGAGACCACACAGTGAAATCCAATTGCGTCTAATCCTTTATTTGCTTACATCTACTAATGGACGGAATCTTGCTACAACCTGCTACGTACACCCTGAAAGATTCTCTCTCCCACTTTGGCCACTTTATGACTTGTGGACTTCAACTCCCAGAATTCCTCAGCCAGCATGGAAATGAAGCCATAAAGCCATAAAGTGGCCAAGTTAGGGATCTCTGAAATAAGGTTTTCCTCACAAAGGACCCCTGTTGGAAGTGCTGTATTAATGCTGGAGAATTTCTTTCTTGACTGAGGGATTCTGCCCGTGAATTAGAAGAAAGGTGTGAGGGGGGAGGTTTGCTTTTCCCACAGAGGGAAGCCCCTCCAGAAAGCTCCGTCACCCTTCGCTTTCCTTCCCGTCTCCAGATAGCAGAGGAGCACAGAAGCGTGGAGCAGAGCCAGCGAGCTCAGGCCGAGCCCATCAACCTGGACAGCTGCTTGCGGGCCTTCACCAGCGAGGAGGAGCTGGGGGAAGATGAAATGTACTATTGTTCCAAGTGCAGGACCCACTGCCTGGCCACCAAGAAGCTGGACCTGTGGAGGCTGCCCCCGATCCTGGTAGGTCGGCAGATCATCTCTTTTTCTAACTTCAGCCAGACCAAGCACAGTTTCTGTCAAGGAGTTCCTTTTCCTTCCCCTCCTTCCTTTCGCTTCCCTTCCCCTCCCCTTCCCCCATTCACTTTCCTTCCCCTTTCCTTCCCCTCCCTTTCCTTCCCCTCCCCTCCCCTCCTTCCCCTCCCTTTCCTTCCCCTCCCCTCCCCTCCCCTTCCACTCCTTCCCCTACCCTTTCCTTTCCTTCCACTCCCCTCCCCCTTCCCTTCCCTCCTCCCCTCCTTCCCTTCCCCTACTCTTTCCTTCCCCTCCCCTTTCCTTCCCTTCCCCTCCCTTTCCTTCCACTCCCCTCCCCTTCCACTTCTTCCTCTCCCCTTTCCTTTCCTTCCACTCCCCTCCCCCCTTCCCTTCCCTCCCCCCTCCCCTCTTCCCCTTCCCTCCTCTCCTTCCCTTCCCCTATTCTTTCCTTCCCCTCCCCTTTCCTTCCCTTCCCCTCCCTTTCCTTCCCCTCCCCTCCTTCCCTTCCCCTCCCCTTCCACTCCTTCCCCTCCCCTCTTCCCCTTCCCTCCTCCCCTCCTTCCCTTCCCCTATTCTTTCCTTCCCCTTCCCTTCCCCTCCCGCTTCCTTCCTTCCTTCCTTCCTTCTTTCCTTTCTTTCTTTCATTCCTTCCTTCCTTCAAACAAGAAAGCCCACCCCCAACTCCTCTCTTGCTTGTCTCACTCCAGATCATCCACTTAAAGCGCTTCCAATTTGTCAATGGCCGCTGGATAAAATCCCAAAAAATCGTCAAGTTTCCTCGTGAGAGCTTTGACCCAAGTGCCTTCCTCATGCCACGAGACCTGAGCTGCTGGCCGCCAAAGCTGCTGACGCCGCAGGCTGACGATCCCGCGGAGCCCCTGATTCTGCCGGAGGAGTGTCGGAGGACGGAGCAGCGGAGCGGCACTGTGGCCGGAGAGGGCGACGTCCTCACCCGGAGCCCTTCCTCTGTCAACACTTCGGGCATCTTAAATACTATTAGAGGTAGGAGTCTGGGGTCTTGTCCCGGAAGGCGTCAAAACAAGAGTTACTTGGTCCCCATTGGGAAAGAATTCGCAGGAAGTCCTCGACTTACAACCATTTCCATGGTTAAGCAAGGCGGTCGTTGTGAGTCACACCCAATTTTACTGTCGGAAATCCTCATCACCTTTTAATTCCTTGCGGGGTGGAGTCTGGGCAACTGAATGGAGCTGAGTGTTTACTGGCCGGATGCCCTTCCTGTCTCCAATACGGAGTTTTGTTCAGCAGAGATATTCTCATCATGCCCAGAGAGAGAAATATCTGCCTCTACCTAGGATCAAACTCACAGCCCCCTGATTGTGAGGCAAGAGCGCCACCTCTAGGCCACTGCATCACTCCCAATTGTCGTAAATACAAGTGCCAGAATTTTGATCACATGACGGGGGGAATGCTGTGACAGGCGTAACTACGAGAACCGGTGGTGAATCACTTTTT
This sequence comes from Pituophis catenifer annectens, assembly GCF_029215685.1. Lineage (NCBI taxonomy): Eukaryota > Metazoa > Chordata > Lepidosauria > Squamata > Colubridae > Pituophis > Pituophis catenifer. The sequence continues at coordinate 3,879,070 of NW_027256881.1, forward strand.
TCAGAGCCATTGTAGCTTCCAAGGGTTGCTAAATGAATTGTTGTACTGCGAGGTTATCTGTGTCCCAACTCTTGAAGCCAACTTATAGCAGGACTGTAAAAGGAGGCTGTGAGTATGTCTCTGCATGAGTTATGGCTTTGGTTGTCTGGCCCACCCACTCTAAAAGGACACCTTTCAGAGGAAACTAGCATTCCTTTGTGAAAGCAGGTGCACTTCCCTAAATTGAAAGGAGCCACACGGTCTCCAAACGTCCCATTGAAGCAACCCCAAAGAGACTGGAAGGAGGGGGGAGCACGCAGCAAGCCGATTCCGGTCTCTCCCTCACTCCATCAATCCATTCACATCAGCCAGGGGTGAAATTCAGCAGATTCTGACAGGTTCTGGAGAATCGGTAGCAGAAATTTTGAGCAGTTTGGAGAACCGTTAGCGGCAATTTTAAGCAGTTTGGAGAACTGGTAGCGGAAATTTTGAGCAGTTTGGAGAACCAGTAGTGGAAATTTTAAGCAGTTTGGAGAACCGTTAGCAGGAATTTTGAGCAGTTTGGAGAACCGGTAGTGGAAATTTTAAGCAGTTTGGAGAACTGGTAGCGGAGATTTTGAGCAGTTTGGAGAACCGGTAGTGGAAATTTTGAGCAGTTTGGAGAACCGGTAGTGGAAATTTTGAGCAGTTTGGAGAACCGGTAGTGGAAATTTTGAGCAGTTTGGAGAACCGTTAGCAGGAATTTTAAGCAGTTTGGAGAACCGGTAGCGGAAATTTTAAGCAGTTTGGAGAACCAGTAGTGGAAATTTTGAGCAGTTTGGAGAACCGGTAGCGGAAATTTTAAGCAGTTTGGAGAACCGTTAGCAGGAATTTTAAGCAGTTTGGAGAACCGGTAGCGGAAATTTTAAGCAGTTTGGAGAACCGGTAGTGGAAATTTTGAGCAGTTCCAAAAATAGCCACAGTTGAAAAAACACTAATCCATCTGCAAAGCACTCACCCGTCTCTTTCTTTCCAGCGTCGCCATCCTCCGCGAGGAAGTGCACATCCAGCTCTTCAGCCAGTAAAAACCTTAGCCCCACCAGTAGCCCCAGGACTATGGGCAGAAGTAAGGGGCGCCTTCGTCTCCCCCAGCTCTGTAAAAACAAACTGTCGAGCAGCAAAGAGAACCTGGACACGAGTCGAGAGAACGGTACCCAGCCAGATCCAAAGGCCACGTTGGACTCCCCAGGCAGGGAGCAGCAGAATTTGGGGGACGGTTCAGGAGAACCGGTGGCTGCTCAGGACAATGAGGGGCAGCTAACCAACGGATACCTTTGCAAGCTGAGCTCCTCCAGCAACCACAGTCTCAACGGTCACCTGGAAGCCCGCCGGGAAGAGGAACTGGTGGATGACCAAAGAGGAGAAATCTGTATTAATCCCATTTATAACTTATATGCAATTTCGGTAGGTGTCCAATTGCCATCCGGTTGAAGGCTCGATGAGTTTCTTCCCAGCTCAGATTTGGGCTGAGCCATTGCAAGAAAAGTCCAGAGGGGTGCCTTTAAACCATCCCAAAGGGAAGAGCAGGGGGTTCAACAGTGTCTATCCAGGCTTAATCAGAGGTGGGATTCAGCCAGTTCAGACCGGTTCGGGTGAACCAAATGCTAATTTTACATCTGTTTCGCCGAACTGGTAGTTGCAAGGACTGGCTGGCCCCGCCCACTCCGCCCCTCCCAGGAGTCTCCACACAGCCCATTTTGGATGTCAGGTAAGTGAAGAGCCTGCACAGAGGCTCTGGGAGAGCAAAAAACGGGCCTCCTGGAAGTTCCAGAAGTCTGGAAATGAGACCGTTTCCGGCCTCTGGAGCCCGAGGGAGGTCGTTTTCGCCCTCCTGGAGGCTCAAAGAAAAGCCTCCGGAGCCTGGGGAGGGCGAAAAGCCTCCCTCCCCGTAATGCAGGAGGCTGAGTATGCCACGCCCACCATGGCCATGCCCACCCAGCAACTAGGCAGAGAACCGGTTGCTAAAATTTTGAATCCCACCCCTGGGCTTAATCATCAGAATTACAGGTAGTCCTCGACTTACGACTGGCAACCCTGAAGGTTCACTCCAGGGTTGACAATGGCCACAATGGAGCCCAGAATTTGAGCCCAAAATTTCTGTTGCTGAACAAAAGACAGTTGTTAAGTGAGTTTTTGCCCTATTTTACGACCTCTCTTGCCACAGATGTTCAGTGAATCACCGCAGTTGTTAAATTAGTAACGCCGTTGTTAAGTGAATCTGGCTCCCCCCCCCCATAGACTTTGCTTGTCCGAAGGTCGCAAAAGGGGATCCCATGACCCCCGGCACACCGCAACCGTCGTAAATATGAGCCATTTGCCAAAGCATCTTGAGTTTTGATCACAAGGAAGCTGCCGAGGTCGTAAATGTGAAAAACGGTCACAAGTCATTTTTTTTACAGCGCCGCTTTAACTTTGAACGGTTGCTAAACGAACTGTTGTAAATCAAGGACTAGCTGCGTCTGTACAAGCCGGTTGGGATACAAGGAACGGGTTTTCCATCCATTGCCCTGCAATTTGTCAGTCTGTCCTTCCTGTACGGTTTGACAGCGCAGTGTTCCTTAACCTTGTGGATATCCACTTTAAAAGTTGAAATTCTTATATCTTAAAGTCTCCCAGGTTGAAAAAACATTCATGACACATTAAATATTATACGGTAGGCCTGGTTGCTTCTGTTTCTGAAAACAAAGCCTTGCCTTCACTTTCTTTACAAACCTCAGATTATAGAAAGTCCTCAATTTATGACCGCAATTGAGCCCAGCATTTCCATTGCGAAGCAAGACGAAGGTTGAGTGGCTTGCGCTTCATTTTATGACCTTTTTGCCACAGTCTACGTTCTACGAATCACTGCAGTTGTTAAGTGGATCATGCAGTTGTTAAGTGAATCCGGCTTCCCTCATTGACTTTGCTTGTCGGAAGACCAGCTGGGAAGGTCGCAAATAACGGTCACATGAAAGGATAATTGTCATAAATACAAACCAGTTGCCAAGCGCCTCAGTGTTGATCATGTGACCATGGGGGTGCTGCCATGGCTGTAAGTCTGATTATAACCCACTTTTTTTCACTGCCTTTGTAACTTTGGTTGGTCACTAAACGAACGATTGTAAGTCAAGAACTACCTGTATTCCCTTGAAGAGAAAAAAAAAAAATCCATACCATCGCCATCTTGGATTTTCGCTTCCCTCACAAAGTCTTCTCCAGCATCACTCAGCTGCTGGAAGACAGAATTACAGATTAACAGAGTTGGAAGGGACCTTGTAGGTCATCTAGTCCAACCCCCCGCTCAAGCAGGAGACCCTACACTATTTCTGACAGAGGGCAGTCCAGTCTTTTCTCGAAAGCTTCCATTGATGAAGCTCCCACAACTTCCGAAGGCAACTTCTGTTCCATTGTTCTGTCACAAAAATTCTCCTTATTTCCAGGTTGAATCTCTCCCTGTTCACTTTCCATCCATTATTCCTTGTCTGGCCTTCAGGTGCTTTAGAAAATAGCTTGTCCCCCTCCTCTCTATGGCAGCCCCTCAAATATTGGAAGACTGCTATCCTGTCTCCCCTGGTCCTTCTCTTCACTAGATTAGCCATGCTCAGTTCCTGCAACCGTTCATCGTATGTTTTAGCCTCCAGTCCCCTAATCATCCTGGTTGCTCTCCTCTGCACTTTTTCTAGAGTCTCAACATCTTTTTTACATCGTGGCAACCAAAAGTGGATGCAGTATTCTAGGTGTGGCCTTACTAAGGCTTTATAGAACGGTATTAGTACCTCACTTGATCTTGATTCAATCCCTCTGTTAATGCAGTTTAAGATTGCATTGGCCTTCTCGGCTGCAGCTGCACACTGCTGGCTCATATTTCATTGACTGTCCACTAAGACCATCTCCCTGAGCCTTCTTGCTCATCATTGCCTACTGGTGAGAGTGTTTATAGAAGGCGGCTGGGTCTTGAGGAGCCTTTGACATGCCTAAAAATGAGAAGACACAATGTCTATGGAGATTCTCAATCAACCCAGGTCACGTTTGTCCCAAAGGCGCTTTCCAAAAAGCAACTGGTCTTTTTTGGGGTTTGTTTTTTTTCCTTGAAAACCTTTCGCTTCTCATCTAAGACCTGAAGCAGCTTTTTGGATGAGAAGCGAAATGTTTTCAAAGAAGAAAAAAAACAACACCCAAGACAGTCCAGCTCCCTTTTGGAAAAAGCACCTTTGAGAAGACACCACCTTTTAAAATGGTATCTCCATCGCACCACGATTAATTCTCCTTTCCTCTGGCAGAAAGGATAGGATGGAGGCAGGGCCAGATTTAGATGAAAAGAGGCCCTAGGCTATTCCACTTATGAGGCCCTTTCACCTATAGTGAAAGTGTAATTTTAATTTTGCTAACAATTTGAATGTAGGCCCCTCTTGATCTTGAGGCCCCTCTTGATCTTGAGGCCCTAGGCTGAAGCCTAGTTAGCCTATAGGAAAATCCGGCCCTGGATGGAGGACATGAATCACTGGATAACCTTGGTGTCTTGGCTCTCTTCTCTTCCAGTGCCATTCAGGAATTATGGGAGGAGGTCATTACGTCACCTATGCCAAAAACCCCAATGACAAATGGTACTGTTACAACGACAGCAGCTGTAAGGTAAGCCACTTTGCCTTCTGAGAACACCTTCCGTTACATAGGAACCTCAGTGAGGTGAAATGAGCCACCATGATTTCAGGACATTGGATGCTATCATGATATACCATATTTTTCAGAGTATAAGATGCTCCGGGCTATAAGACAAAGAGCCTTGGTAGTACAGTGGTCTAAGGCACTCTGTTATTAAGCTGGTTATTAAGACCAGATGCCTGCAATAACTGCAGGTTCGAATCTCGCCAAGGCTCAAGGTTGACTCAGCCTTCCATCCTTTCTAAGGTAGGTAAATTGAGGACCCAGTTGTGGGGGCAATAAGCTGACTTTGTATAAAATATACCAAAGTATGAAGGCTATTGCTTAACGCATTGTAAGCCGCCCTGAGTCTCCGGAGAAGGGCGGCATATAAATCAAATTAAAAAAAAAAAAAGAAGATGCACCTAACTTTTTGGGGGAGGAAAACAAGAAAAAAACAATCTGCCTCTGCCTCCCAGCAATTTGCCTCCTTGCAGCAAACGGCAAATAGCCTGTTTCAATTTCATTTTCATTTTCAGCACAGTCTGTTTAGCAGAAGAAAAAAAAATCTGTCTCCCAGCGATTTGCCTCCTTGCAGAAAACAGCGGAGGTCAATGGGGCGCGCGGAGGTGGCAATTATCAATGGCAATCCCTGCAGGCTGAAACAGCTGATAGTTGGGAGGCCGATCCAACCAACAATCAGCTGCTTGTGCTAATCAGGCTGCACTGAAGCTGAAACTGAAACGGGCTATTTGCTGCAAGGAGGCAAATTGCTGGGAGGCAGAGGCCAGAGGGTGGAGGCCGGCGGGTGGGCAGGGCTACATTCAGTGTATAAGATGCAAATTTTCACCCTCTTTTAGGGGGGAAAAATGCGTCTTATACTCTGAAAAATACGGTCCTTTTGGCCCACCTGTGCAACAGAAGCCTGTTTCTGGGTGCCCATCAGTCATCTGTCTCAGGAGACCTTGAGTTGGATGAGGTTCTCTTCCACTTGCGTTGCTCCATGTTGAAAGTTGGTGGTGGCCCCTTGTGGATTTAAGACAAGTTGGTCTAGACCAGGAGTGGGGAAAGATGGCTCTTTTATGACTTGTGGACCTCAACCCCCAGAATTCCGAGCCAGCGTGGGAATTCTGGGAGTTGAAGTCCGCATGTCATAAAGGGGCCATCGTTCCCCAGCTCTCATCTAGATTGTCCTGTACTTAAGGTAATAAGCCACAGGATATTTGTTGTTCTTATAGGATATTCCAGATCTCTTAGCTGGGTCTGGGCATTCTTCCAGGGGATGTATCCGTGTCTTTTACTGCATCCTGTCATTTTCCAAGGTTTCCACCAGGATTTGTTTGTTTGTCTATATCCCAACCTTTATTATTTCTTTACAAATAACTCAAAGCGGTGAACACCTGCCCAACACACCTTCTCCCTCCTATTTTCCCCACAACGGCAACTCTGTTAGGTGAGTTTGGCTGAGAGAGAGGGACTGGCTCAAAGTCACCTAGCCAGCTTTTCTATCTAAGGAGGGACTAGAACTCACCATCTCCTGATGTTTGGCCTAAAGTCACCCAGCTGACTTACATGGCTAAGGCGGGACTAGAACTCACCATCTCCTGGTGATTGGCCCTCAGTCACCCAGCTGACTTATATAGCTAAGGCGGGACTAGAACTCACCATCTCCTGGTGATTGGCCCAAAGTCACCCAGCTGACTTACATGGCTAAGGCGGGACTAGAACTCAACATCTCCTGGTGATTGGCCCAAAGTCACCCAGCTGACTTATATGGCTAAGGCGGGACTAGAACTCACCATCTCCTAGTGATTGGCCCAAAGTCACCCAGCTGACTTACATGGCTAAGGCGGGACTAGAACTCACCATCTCCTGGTGATTGGCCCAAAGTCGCCCAGCTGATTTACATAGCTAAGGCGGGATTAGAACTCACCATCTCCTGGTGATTGGCCCAAAGTCGCCCAGCTGATTTATATAGCTAAGGCGGGATTAGAACTCACCATCTCCTGGTGATTGGCCCTCAGTCACCCAGCTGATTTATATGGCTAAGGCGGGACTAGAACTCACCATCTCCTGGTGATTGGCCCAAAGTCACCCAGCTGACTTACATGGCTAAGGCGGGACTAGAACTCACCATCTCCTGGTGATTGGCCCAAAGTCACCCAGCTGATTTATATAGCTAAGGCGGGACTAGAACTCACCATCTCCTGGTGATTGGCCCAAAGTCGCCCAGCTGATTTATATAGCTAAGGCGGGATTAGAACTCACCATCTCCTGGTGATTGGCCCTCAGTCACCCAGCTGATTTATATAGCTAAGGCGGGACTAGAACTCACCATCTCCTAGTGATTGGCCCAAAGTCACCCAGCTGACTTACATGGCTAAGGCGGGACTAGAACTCACCATCTCCTGGTGATTGGCCCAAAGTCACCCAGCTGATTTATATAGCTAAGGCGAGACTAGAACTCACCATCTCCTGGTGATTGGCCCAAAGTCACCCATCTGACTTATATGGCTAAGGCGGGACTAGAACTCACCATCTCCTGGTGATTGGCCCAAAGTCACCCAGCTGACTTATATGGCTAAGGCGGGACTAGAACTCACCATCTCCTGGTGATTGGCCCTCAGTCACCCAGCCCATCTAAGGCTGGAGTAGAACTCATGGTATGCCAGTTTCTAGCCTGGTGCCTTAGCCGCTAGACTAAAGTTGCTATTTCCTGCAGGGTCCTTAAAATAAGCTGCTATACCAGCCTCTCTGATCCCAAACAATCTCCAGTAATATTAGGACCCTTTCAGCAGTTTTCAGCATTTTCTAAATTTTAAATTTTTGAAGTAATATTGTATCATTTCGAGGACTGTTCCCTAATAAGCCCCTCTTCTCCTCCTCTTCCTCCTCCATCATTCAGGAATTGCATCCCGACGAAATCGACACAGATTCTGCCTACATCCTTTTCTACGAACAGCAAGGAGTGGACTATGCACAATTTTTGCCAAAGATTGAGGGCAAGAATATGGCGGATACCAGTAGCATGGATGAAGATTTTGAGTCCGATTACAAAAAGTACTGTGTCTTGCAATGAGCAAAACGGGTTTTGCAAAGGTTAGTCCGAGGAGGTTGCAACCACAAGGCTGGCAAAAAAAAAAAGAAAGAAAGAAAGAAAAGAAAATAAGGTTTTTACTGAGCAGAAGAGCTAGATATAATTTTTATTTTTATTTTATTTTTTATTTTATTTTCCTCCTGTGACCTGAAAGCACAACTAAAGAAAAACAAAATAGGGGGAGAAAGAGAATACTCTAATTAAAATGAGCATTTATCAGAGGGCATTTGCTTTGGTTTCCCATTCTCTTGCTCCATGCCCAGAGGGTGGGGGAACACCCATCGGTTAAATTGTTTTATTTTGCCTTCAGCCTTCAAACTGGCTTGACCTCAGCAAACTAGGACTAGATGCATTTAAAGTTTTGGAAATAACTGTAGTCTGTTCATTCCTTTGACCAATTTGCTCTTAGAGACACCTGAAGTAGATTGGGATTGGGGAGAAAAATGACTTTTGGGGAAGCTCTCTTCCGATTGCTAATGATTAACTTGTAGTGTTGTCTGACAACATGAAATTTCTACCTCCTTTTTCTGAAGTTTTATTCCATTTCCGCGAGGAGAAGAGGCACACGCAGACGGCAGGCACAAGCTGCAGAAAATTCCCCCCAAACTTTCCCTGCTGTTCATTTTCTCGCTTGATGTATTCATTAGCAGTCCCTTTCCGTCGCCTTGAGAATAAAGTTTCCTCTCTTTTTTTTAACCTTGTGGAATTGTTCCAACCTTTTTGGCTTTCAGAGAGGTTTCAGAGGAGCTCCAGCAGCCTGTCAGCGCTTGAAATGGCTGGAGATCTGGAATCTGAGACAGCTCCAGGCTGTTTCTGGGGGCAGGGAGTGGGCTAATTATTTCCATCCATCTCCACTTTGGATGGATTGGGATGTTCTAGGAGCCAAGTGTTTCTCCATGTACTAGAGGGTACTTGGGTAAGAAGTCTGCCCTGGTTGTGAAAATACTTTGCAAATGTGGTTACACTGTCTCCTCAACTTACAACCTTCATTTCACAAGAAGCTAGCTGCTGACTTTTTAGTGTATTGATCTGATCATTGTTGAGACCGGGAAAGTCAAAGCAGGAATCTGTTCCCCAATTCAATCCAACTCAACCCAACCCTACACAAGTCAGTCCAATGCAACTCAACCCAACCCAACTCAGTGCAATTCAACCCAACCCAATGGAACTCAACCTAATGCAACTCCACCCAACCCAACCCAATTCAACCCAACCCAACCCAGTGCAACTCAACCCAATCCAATCCAAACTTTAAATCCAAGAAACAATGGAGCCTGGTTGAGTGTTTGAGCCAACAGTGTATCAGTGATGGCTGATGGGAAATGCGTACCCAAAGGAGGACTATAGGCAGGGATGTTCCTGAAGGAGAGAGATCAAAAAATCCAAGATGGTGTCGGTGACTGATCCAAATTCTACCCCCCCCTTTTTTAAAAAACTTGTATCACATGTGTGCAAGAGATGGGGCTTCAGAAGGGCAGTGACAGCCGCCGTCTTGATTTTTAGGACCCCCTCAAGCAGCCACCCCTCACAATGGAGATGGAGTACGGCCCCTTCTTCAAGACTCCTAGCACGTATCCTTCATTTGTGGCAGACCTTTTGAAGGGAAAGAGTCCTCCCAAATCTCGTTCTCTCTTCCTTGATTGGAGGGAGCGCCAGTCATGATTTTTTTTTTGTTAATTTGCACTTTAAAAATAATAATAAAAAGATAGCAGAGTTCATTTTCAGTGCTTTTGGGATAGCCGTGTGCATGCTTGGGTGCGTGTCCTTTCCGTTCCTTTTCTTTCAAAAAGCAAAGTTAACACGTCTGAATGATGACCGTCGGTGTCCATTCTGCCACCCAACTTGACTGTGCTTTTGATCAGCCAACGGAAGGATTTGTCTCCCGGAAGGAATGTTTATACTTCAAACCCACTTTAGGCATCTTGTGGGTTTTGAACCATCTCTTGATAGAAATTCCCCTTTTTTTCTGTTCTTGTAGGTCAGCCAGAGTCAGAGCAGAGCAGTGAGGTGGGTGGCTGCATAAATGTAATAATAAAACGAAAGAAGGAATTAAACTGGCAGCCATTTCCAGCTTCTGGAATGGAAATGGATTTAGAGAGCCAGGATAATGAGGGAGCTATGGCAATGTTCCCATTTTCAGGTGAGCTCTCTTAAGAATTTGAAAATCCTTCCTAAATCTATATTTATTAAGCCAAGCCCTAAATCAGACCACCCCCCCTCCTCCTTATTCCTCATCTGCCCCAATCAAATGATTAAATAAGGTTGATCAGAGGTTAGGATAAATCATCCACTTCTTCATAAACGAAGCTGCTGAACCAACTCGTAGTGATAACAGTGAGATTTTAAAAGAGCAGCAAAGGTGAGTTTTGCCACTAATTTGGGAGATCTGTTGTAGGACTACGCTATTAAAATATTGGGAAAGAAGGATTTCGTTGAACAAGTGACTTCTTTATGCAAAAAAAAATCTTTAATCTTACCAGGGAGAGGTCTATAACCAGTCTTCCTCCTAACAAGCTAGATTTCTCATCTATATGCAGGGATTTATTCTGTTTTCTGGAAGAGGGAACGGTACTATAATCTCAGCCCACCACTGTTCTTTGAACTGGTCCTGTCAACCTTTCCCTTACTGAAAATCTGACAAAAATTCACATTATTTCAGCTAATTTCCCTGTGGTTGTTTCTTCCCTCACCCCCAAAGCAAAATTGCTTAGCTTTCATTGTCTTCTTCCAACTGCAATGCTTACAGAAGACTTCTTAAAACTCCCTTTTTCCCCTGGTACCATTTTCTGGCAGTTCCATGGCATCGTGGCTTCGTCTAACCTCACATTAGAGAAGACAATTAGTGTTTTCTTTTAAGAAGCTTGGCAAACATGGAGAAGGATCGCAGGGCCTGCTCTTTGATAGGCAGTTTCTCAACTCCCAGAATTCCCCATCCGGCCTGCTTTTAAATGGGTGGACTTCAACTCCCAGAATTCCCCAGCCCGTAAGCAACACAGATCTTAATTCATGCCGAGTAGAGAATTCTGGGAGTTAAAAGTCCACCCAACTTTAAAACATGCTGGCTGGGAAATTCTGGGAGTTGAAGTCCACCCATTTTCAAGGCGCCACGGTTGAGAAACGCCACTGGAGAACACAACAGTTGACATTTGCTCAGGTTTTTTTGGTCTCTTTGAAGCTATTTGTGTCTGAGCAACTCAGGCATGCACTGTGGAACTTAACCCACCCAAGTGAAGTGGCGCCATCATCCGGTGGTTGCCGTGTGAGCCACCTTGTCACTCCCATTAGTGTGTGCATGTGTGTGAATGTTGCAGACGGGGTCATTTCAAACTCAGCTCTTCCGCTGGAGCACGGCAGAAGGTCGTGGCTCATCCTAAGGAGAAGAAGGACCTAGTGTCTCTTAGCTCAGGGGTCTCCAACCTTGGCAACTTTAAGACTTGTGGACTTCAACTCCCAGAATTCTGAGAGTTGAAGTCCACAAGTCTTAAAGTTGCCAAGGTTGGAGACCCCTGTTTTAGCTTATCGTCCAGGAACAAGCCACCATAATCTCCTATGTAAAGTCCCATAATTCCTGACTGTGCTGATGAGGCCTTCAGGAAAGTGTAGCCCAGCGTAGCTCCTGACAACCAACTTCCCACACACACACCGATTCTAATGGGTGCCACCACTCAGTTGTGTGATTAATAGCGCCACGTTCCTCTTGCCAAAACTAAGCCAGCATCTTGTTGAACACATAGTATGATGCCTGTCAACCTTGTGATGTACTTAGCGGGGTAGCCAAATCCTCCGGGTGGGTGGGGAGAGAGATTTTAACAATGCATTGGCCCCTAATGTCCATTATCTTGATCTCTCTGAGCATGGAGAAAATCCCCACTTTAAATACAGGAGGGGACGATCACCTCCGTCTCTCTTTGAAGGTCTTTCCATGTTTCTTTTGAAACTGTTTGGTTTCAACCCAGCATGATCGACTCGCCTCGTCTTTAAATCTGCCATGCTTTGTTACATTGGTTGTAATGATTAATATTTTTTTTTAAGAAAAAAGGTTAAATTAATTCCTAAATTTAATAGGAAAAATAAAACACAAAATGATTTAAGTTAACGGTTTAACTATATTCGCTCTGTAAATTATTGTATAAAACCTATTGACAATGCACTGAATTTAGAAAGACCGTGTACATAAGTACTGTGTAAATAATTTAAAGGAGAGAAAAAAAAAGTATTAATGTATTGGGATATGAACTGTATTAAAAAAAAAAAGAGTCCAAGTAACTGTATATGGAGTGAACTTGTCTATCTGTAAGTATATTATTCAAGCAAATTAAATACTGTGGATGCAACTCACTCTGTCGACCGATTCATCATTGGAACATTTGAGGGGGCAGCTTCTCTATAAATTAAATTACTCATCAATTTTGATACCGGTAGGAAAATAACACCATGAGGTGACCTTCCTCCTGGGTTATCCATTACCTGAAAAACAAATCATGTAATTCATTCATTCATTCATTCATTCATTGAATTTATGTATATATAATCCTCAATTTATGACCACAATTGAGCCCAAAATTTCTGTTGCTAAGCAAGATAGTTGTTGAGTGAGTTTTGCCCCATATTACGACTTTCTTTCCACAGTTGTTAAGTGAGAATCACTGCCAGTTGTTAAGTTAGTAACACAATTAAGTGAATCAGACTTCCCCATTAAGTTTACTTGTCAGAAGGCTGCAAAAGGTGACCACGTGATCCCCAGGACACTGCAACCGTCATAAGTATGAGTCAGTTGCCAAGCATCTGAATTTTGATCAGGGGACGCTGTAAGAGTGGAAAAATGGTTCTAAAGTCACTTATTTCTTACAGTGCCGTTTTAAGTTTGGTCACAGAACAAACGGTTGTAAGTTGAGGACTATCTGTACAGTACTGCCAAACTCTTCTAGAGGCAATTTTGGGCGGCTTGCAAACATTAAAACTGGTAGACATTAAAATGATAAAAAAGTAACAACCATAAGAGTAAGTATGGTTAAAAAGTACAGTATAATAAATTTTAACAACTGGTGAGCCTATGAATAAAAGTTATGGATCGATGTTGGGATTCAAAAATTTTTACTACCGGTTCTGTGGGCATGGCTTGGTGGGCGTGGCATGGCTTGGTGGGCGTGGCAGGGGAAGGATACTGTAAAATCTCCATTCCCACCCCACTCCAGGGGAAGGATACTGCAAAATCTCCATTTCCTCACGATCAGCTGGGACTCAAGAGGCAGAGAATAGATGGGGGCGGGGCCAGTCAGAATTTTTACTACCGGTTCTCCGAACTACTCAAAATTTCCGCTGCCAGTTCTCCAGAACTGGTCAGAACCTGCTGAAACCTACTTATGGTATGGATGTACTTATTTCATTTATGAACTCTGCAGCCAACAGGTGGCAACGTTTACTTCCAAATTCTTCCAACTTCCAAAAAGTTTGTCGTTAATTTCATGACATCTCGGGTTTCACTCTGTTGTTTCTTGACTTAGATAGAGTTGGAAGGGACCTTGGAGGTCTTCTAGTCCAACCCCCTGCTTAGGCAGGAAACCCTACGCCACTTCAGACAAATGGTTATCCAACCTCTTCTTAAAAACTTCCAGTGTTGGAGCATCCACAACTTCTGGAGGCAAATCGTTCCACTGATTAATTGTTCTAACTCTCAGGAAATTTCTCCTTAGTTCTAAGTTGCTTCTCTCCTTGATTAGTTTCCATCCGTTGCTTCTTGTCCTGCCCTCAGGTGCTTTGGAGAATAGCTTGACTTCCTCTTCTTTGTGGCAACCCCTCAGATATTGGAAGATTGCTATCATGTCTCCCCTAATGCTTCTTTTCATTAAACTAGACATACTCAATTCCAGCAACCTTTCTTCATATGTTTTAGCCTCCGGTGCCCTAATCCTCTTTGTTGCTCTTCTCTGCACTCTTCCCAGAGTCTCAACATCTTTTTTACATCTTGGAGACCAAAACTGGACGCAGTATTCAAGTGTGGCCTTACCAAGGCCTTATAAATTGGTATTAACACTCCACGTGATCTTGATTCTATCCCTCTGTTTATGCAGCCCAGAACTGTGTTGGCTTATTTGGCAGCTCCTGCACACTACTGGCTCATATTTAAGTGATTGTCCACTAGGACTCCAAGATCCCTCTCAGAGTTACTACTATTGAGCAAGGTACCATATATACTGTACCTGTGCATTTTGTTTTTCTTGCTTAAATGTAGAACCTTCTGGAATCTTTTCTTTATGAACAATACACCCCCCCCCCAAAGGAAAATGATGTTGCACATTTACATTCACAGAATAATTCCAGGTGAGATATAGATGATCTGTGGCTTTCTCACTATAGGTAGTCCTCAACTTAACAACAGTTCATTTAGTGACCATTTGGAAGTTTTCACGGCACTGAAAAAAGTGACTTATGACCCTTTTTCACACTTAACAACTTTTGCGGTATCTCAATGGTCACCTGCTTTTCAGAGGCTGCCAAATATAGGAGCCTGGATAGTTCAACAGACAGAGCACTGTAATTTAACACCAGCTGTCTGCAATTAAAGTAAGATCGAATCTCGCCAGGCTCAAGGTTGACTCAGCCTTCCATCCTTTCTAAGGTAGGCAAAATGAGGACCAGGATTGTGGGGGCAATAAGCTGACTTTGTATAAATATACAAAAGCATGAAGGTTATTGCTTAACGCATTGTAAGCCGCCCTGAGTCTCCGGAGAAGAGCGGTATATAAATCAAATTTAAAAAAAAAATAGCACTCTTGTCTGACTTCCTGAAGGTCCAGGTGTGTCCCACAAGAAAGAGCACATCCGATTCTCAGGCAGCCCCCCCCCAAAGTCACACAAGATTGGGCCATGCTTTCGAGAATAGCTGCCAGGTGTTGGTGAACCCTGGCACATCAATCCAAAACTTCATGGCACGTTACCTTTGAAATACATCATAGGTTTGCCATCACTGATCTAATGAGAAAATGAATGTGAAAAGGTTCTTCTAAGAAATGCAGGGAAAAGAAAATGAAGAGAAGAGAAAAGAGAAGAAAAGAAAAGAAAATTATATGGAGTGGAGTAGAGTAAAATAGAATAGAACAGAATATTGGAATGGAATGGAATGGAATGGAATGGAATGGAATGGAATGGAATGGAATGGAATGGAATGGAAGAAGAGAAAATATGGAGTAGAGTAGAACAGAACAGAATATCGGGTTGGAAGGGAAGGGAAGGGAAGGGAAGAGAGGAGTAAATATGGAATGGAATGGTATAGAAAATAATAAAACAAAATAAAACAGAACAGAAGGAATGGAATGGAACAGAATTTAGAATCGAATCGAATAGAATAGAATAGAATAGAATAGAATAGAATAGAATAGAATAGAATAGAATAGAATAGAATAGAATAGAATAGAATCTATTGAGAATAGAGCAATAGAATAACAACAACAAGGAATGGAATGGAATGGAATAGAATAGAATAGAATAGAATAGAATAGAATAGAATAGAATAGAATAGAATAGAATAGAATAGAATAGAATAGAACAACAGAACAACAGAACAGAAAAAATGGAATGGAACAGAATAGAAAACAATAGAATTAGAATAGAATAGAATCTATTGAGAATAGAACAACAGAACAGAAGGAATGGAACGGAACAGAACGGAACAGAACAGAATAGAATAGAATCTATTGAGAATAGAACAACAGAACAGAAAAAATGGAATGGAATAGAATAGAATAGAATAGAATAGAATAGAATAGAATAGAATAGAATAGAATAGAATAGAATAGAATAGAATCTATTGAGAATAGAACAGCAACAGAAAAAAATGGAATGGAATAGAGTATTTGGTCAAGTGAGATTAGACGCACAAGGAATTTGTTTCTGGTGCAGAAGCTCTCCATGAACAAAGCAATAAAGTAATAATCATAATGATATTACCAAGAATGTAATTTCAAGGACCCTCTAAAAGGATGCAAATGACCAGCTGTCTGCAAGGAATATAAATCCTTCCATTCCCCACCATCCAGTCAGAGCTGAAGAAGCTTCTTCGGATGAGAAGTGAAACATCTTCAGAGAAATGTCTATGGAGATGCTCAGTCATCCAGCTCGTGTCAGCACTCCAAACTACATTAGTTCCAGTGCTGACATAAGGAGGAGAAGAGGGGGCATCTGGCAAGAGAACACTTGACTTTTCACCTACTTATTTTCCCTGAAGATAATATCGCCTAGGAGATGAGATGGGAGGGGGGACATTCCTGGGAGCTGAAGTAGTAGATATGGGGAGAGTGATTTGGAAGATGGCCAATGAGACGCAGAGAATTGGGGAACGGAAAGGGAAGGTTTGGGGTCAGGAAGTCAGTGTTGGCTATGACATAATCGGGGACAGATTGTCGTGCTTAATAAATGAAAGATTTCATCCAAGACTATTTGTTTGGAAATGCAATTTATTTGAAGACGACACCGAAACCTGACATCATGGTTGTCCCAAAGGTGCTTTTTTTTCAAGAGGCAACTGGACTTTCTGATTTTTCTTTGAAGACGTTTTGCTTCTCCTCCAAGAAGCTTCTTCAGCTCTGACTGGAGGGTGGAGAATGGAAGGCTTTATATTCCTTGCAGACAGATGGTCATTTGCGTCCTTTTAGATGGTCATTGAGGCCACTTGGAGGTTTATCTGTGTCCTCAGAGTCACCTGAGTGGTCCAAGTGGGTGTGGAGCTTTCTTGGAACTGCAATCTACAACGCAGTCCTTTCAACAGTTCCAAGAAGGCTCCACACCAATTTGCACCATTCAGGTGACCTTGATCTTCAAAGCAAAACCAGAAAGTCCAGTTGGCTCTTGAAAAAAGCACCTTTGGGACAACCATGACCTGGATGACTGAGAATCTCTAGAAGACCTTTGCAAAGGCTACTAAAAGCATCAACCCAGCAAAGATTTCCTCAGATACCTTCAAAAGAAAAACAAGAGAAGAATCCATCTAGATATTGGAGTGGAGACTCTAGAAAGAGTGCAGAGAAGAGCAACAAAGATGATTAGGGGACTGGAGGCTAAAACATATGAAGAACGGTTGCAGGAACTGGGTATGTCTAGTTTGATGAAAAGAAGGACTAGGGGAGACATGATAGCAGTCTTCCGATATCTCAGGGGCTGCACAAAGAAGATTTGGGGGTCAAGCTATTCTCCAAAGCACCTGAAGGCAGGACAAGAAGCAACGGATGGAAACTAATCAAGGAGAGAAGCAACTTAGAACTAAGGAGAAATTTCCTGACAAAACAATTAATCCGTGGAACAACTTGCCTCCAGAAGTTTTGAATGCTCCAGCACTGGAAGTTTTTAAGATGTTGGATAACCATTATTATTTTTTTTTTAAATTTGATTTATATGCCGCCCTTCTCCGGAGACTCAGGGCGGCTTACAATGCGCTAAGCAATAGCTTTCATTCTTTTGTATATTTATACAAAGTCAGCTTATTGCCCCCACAACTGGGTCCTCAATTTACCTACCTTAGAAAGGATGGAAGGCTGAGTCAACCTTGAGCCTTGGCGAGATTCGAACCTGCAGTAATTGCAGGCAGCTTAATAACCAGCTTAATAACAGGGTGCCTTAGACAACTGTACTACCAAGGCTCTTGGCTCATTTGTCTGAAGTGGTGTAGGGTTTCCTGCCTAAGCAGGGGGTGGGACTAGAAGACCTCCAAGGTCCCTTCCAACTCTGTTATTATATTATATTATATTATATTATAGTATAGTATAGTATAGTATAGTATAGTATAGTATAGTATAGTATAGTATAGTATAGTATAGTATATTTTATTATTATATTATTATATTATTATATTATATTATATTATATTATTATTATATTATATTATATTATTATTATATTATATTATATTATATTATATTATATTATATTATATATTATATTATATTATATTATTATATTATATTATATTATATTATATTATATTATATTATATTATATTATATTATATTATATTATATTATATTATATTATATTATATTATATTATATTATTATATTATATTTTCAGTGGACAGCAAACATGATGGTAGGGAAGAAAGGAAAGGAACAGCTCAATTCCTATTTTAGGCTCTCAAAACAAGGCACTTGTCCCCACCCAACAATTGTATAAACCCCGCTGAAGAAACTTGAGTTTGATAGAAACACAAGTCAGGGGATTCCTTCTGATCTCAAATGAGTTCACATCTTGAGAGCCAGATGGGAGATTTTGTAGGAAGCATCTGTGCAAACAACGGCACAGATTGCATCTAGATGTTAGAAGTTAAACTTCCTTAGAGTAAAAAAACAAAACAAACCCCAAAGAGATATAAATATGTATATTAATCCAATGTGTAATTAAGCTTTGGAATTTGCTACCGTGAGATGTGAGGCTGACTACTGGCTTGGCCGGCTTCAAAATCAGGATTGGACCGATCGATGGAAGCTGTTGGGATCAAAGGCTGTTAGCTTTGAGGGCCGTCGGACTAACTCTGAAGGCCATCTGCTGAGACATGAGTGGGCTTCTTTGTGCAATGGTTGTCCATTGTGAGTGTCAGGGCTCCAAGTAACACCCCCCAACGAAAGAAAACTCCAAGGCTTGAGTTTCCTCAAAGTTCCATTTTATTAGAGGTGTCATATTGGCACATCTGGGAAAACCCGAATCTGAAAGTTTCCAGGTTTTCCCCACCCAAAGGAAAGCCCAGGTCCCTGCCCAGCACCCACATGGTCCAATCAAAGCACCGTCCCAACTGGAGTTGCCTCCCAGTCACGCCACTCCAGGTGCAGGGCAAGATGTCCTTGACTCCCTGAGAAAGGAATGTTATTATGACTATATATCACCCTGGGTCCATACAATCCCCCCTCCCAATTTCCCACAGTAGTAAATGTGGCAGGCCTGAAGATCCAATGAAAAAGATGGCTTCCAGGCCTGACAGGGAGAACAGATGGGTGCAACCAACCAACTGCACAAGGAAGCTCAGCCGATGGCCTTCAGAGCAGGGGTGAAATGCTACCGGTTCGCACCGGTTCAGGTGAACCGGTAGTAACAAATGCTACTGATTCATCCGAACCGGTATTTCCGACGATCAGCTGTGCCGCGTGATTTATATTCGCTAGAAAGCAGGAAATTGCACGGCGCAGCTGTTCCCCCCCCCCACTCGCTCTTCTACTTACCTTCAAAAGGCTCCTTTTTCCGCATGCGGTGCGCATTTGGTGTGCACTGTGCATGCATGTGCACATATCATGCATTTGGCGTGCACTGCGTGCGCATCATGCGTTTGGTGCGCATTGCAGATGCATGCACATGCAGTGCGCATTTGGCACACTGTATGCGCACACATGGCACATGTTTGGCGTGAACCACGCATGCACAGGCAGCAACCCGCGGAGGATTTCACCACTGCTTCAGAGGCAGTCAACAATCATCAAGACTAATAGCCACTGGTCCCCATAACTGGCTTAGGACCTGGTTACTTACGGGACCGCCTACTACCATCAATAGCCTCCCACCGACCAGTACGCTCCCACAGAGAGGGGTTCCTCCAGGTGCCGTCGGCCAAACAATGTCGGCTGTCGGCCCCTAGGGGGAGAGCCTTCTCTGTGGGGGCACCGACGATCTGGAATGAGCTCCCCCCGGAGATACGGAGGATTCCGGATCTGCGCACCTTCTGCCGCGAGCTGAAGACGCTTTTATTTCATCAAGCTGGCCTTGCCTAAATCTTCTCCCTTTTAAGTGTAAATTTTAAATTTTTACTGTATTTTAAAATATGGGTATTTTAAATTATGGGTATTAATTCAGCCAAATTTATTTAATTCATTTTATTCGATTTTAAATTTTGTATATCTATGTGTTTTATTTCATGGCTGTGCACCGCCCTGAGTCCTTCGGGAGTAGGGCGGTATAGAAATTCAATAAAAACTAAAAACTAAAACTAAAAACTTCCATGAATTGGTCTAAGTTTTTTTTAAAACCCTCAAGTGCTTTTCCCAAAAGGCAATTGGATCTTGTTGTTATTATTTATTTATTTATTTATATTTATTGGTTCGATTTATATGCCGCCCTTCTCCGGAGACTCAGAGCGGCTTACAATGTGTTAAGCAATAGCCTTCATTCTTTTGTATATTTTATACCAAGTCAGCTTATTGCCCCCACAAACCGGGTCTTCATTTTACCTACCTTAGAAAGGATGGAAGGCTGAGTCGACCTTGAGCCTGGTGAGAATTGAACTCCCAGTAATTGCAGGCAGCTGGAAGCTAAATACTACCTTTAACAGTAGCATTAGTCTGCTGCGCTACTCAGGCTCCTTGTTCTTGCTGTTTTTCTTTGAAAACATCTTCAAAGAAAAAAACCAGAAAGTCCAGTTGCCCCTTGAAAAAAAGCACCTTTGGGATTCTCATCCAAGAAGCTTCTTTAAGTTCTAAGAAGTATTCAGTTCAGAACTGAGGAAGCATCTTGCATGAGAAGTGAAATGTTTTCAAAGAAAAAAAAAAAACCAGGTCCAGTTGCCTTTTGGAGAAAAAAAACATCTTTGGGACAACCATGACCTAGTTCCGTGATGGCGAACCTATGGCACGTGTGCCACAGGTGGCATGCGGAGCCATATCTGTGGGCACATTACCGTTGCCCTAGTTCAGCTCCAGTGCAATGCGTGCGCCAGCCAGCTGATTTTCGGGCCTTCCGGTCCCACCGGAAGTCGGGAAATGGGCCGTTTCTGTCCTCCCCAGGCTCCAAGAAAGCCTCTGGAACCTGGGGAGAGCGCAAAAGGGGCCTTCCGGGCCCACCGGAAGTCGGCAAATGGGCCATTTCCAGCCTCCGGGGCATGGGGAAGGCCGTTTTTGCTCTCCCCAGGCTCCTAGAAAGCCTCTGGAGCCTGGGGAGGGCGAAAAACGGGCCTACCGGGCAGGGGTGGGTTCTACATTTTTTTACTACTGGTTCTGTGGGCGTGGCTTATTTTGTGGGCGTGGCCTGATGGTCATGTGACAATTATTTAGGATTTAGCAGAGGTACTGGTCTACCAGGCTTTTAACTGCTTGCAGAGCTGTACCAATCTACCTATTTATTTTTTTCCAGGCACTGGTCTACCCGTTTATTTTTGCAGGCACTGATCTACTCATGTATTTTTGCAGGCACCGGTCTACTCATTTGTTTTCTTTTAACACTGGTCAGCTGTAGGGCGGCCCTTTGAAGCCCCGCGGCAAGAGTTTAAACAGTTTTTTTCCCTCTAGCCATCAGCTGGGACTCAGGGGGCAGCAATAGATTGGGGGTGGGGCCAAATAAAAGGTAAGAATAACGCAGGGGGTGGGTGGGGCGTAGGGTTGCCAGGTGTCCACTATTTGAGCGGACAGTCCGCTTTTTTCACATTATGTTCACTATTTTTTTTTCACAAAATAGTGGACATTTTTTTTATTCAAAAGCTTTATGATGAAATGGTATGTAATCTAAAACTGTACAGTCTAAGAGAATAAGGATAGGAGAATCGCGTTTTGTCTTTTTTTTTTCATAAGTTAGAATGAGACAAAGATCGAATATCCATTGAACTCGATTCTCCGAAAAAATTAACGATGGGATTAAAATAAAAATATATTATAAAATTATGTACAGTTCACAATTTTTAAAATGTATTGTAGCTTGTGTCGACTGACCTAAAATGGTGTGTTAAAATGTTTGTAAGAAAATATATAATTTAATTGTAAAAATTCTTTTATTTTTTTACTACTAAGTGCCTTGATAGTACAGTGGTCTAAGCACCCTGTTATTAACACAGCTGCCTGCAATTACTGATGGTTCGAATCTCTCCAAGGCTCAAGGTTGACTCAGCCTTCCATACTTTCTAAGGTAGGTAAATTGAGGACCCAGTTTGTGGGGGCAATAAGCTGACTTTGTATAAATATACAAAAGGATGAAGGCTATTGCTTAACGCATTGTAAGCCGCCCTGAGTCTCCGGAGAAGGGCGGCATATAAATCAAAAAATTAAAATTAATTAAATTACTTAACACCACCCCCACCCCCCGCTTGTCCGCTATTTTTTAGAAGCAGACCTGGCAACCCTACATAAACAATTGAACACTGACACTCTGTAAATGCTGCTGAAGATGTTACCTAGCCTGGTAATCAGAGGTGAAATCCAGCAGGTTCTCACAGGTTCTGGTGAACCTGTAGCGGAAATGTTGAGCAGTTCGGAGAACCGGTAGCGGACATTTTGAGTAGTTCGGAGAACTGGCAAATACCACTTCTGGCTGGCCCCAGAGTGGGGTGGGAATAGAGGTTTTGCAGTATCCTTCTCCTGCCATGCCCACCACACCACACCCACCAAGCCACGCCCAGAGAACCAGTAGTAAAAAAATTTGGATTTCACCACTGCTGGTAGTGAAATGTTCAGAAATAACCGACATGCTCAGAGAATGAACGTCCACTCTCAATTTAAAAATAAATCAAAAAATTATCTGAGCTAGTACTCTGAACTTCAACCAGCCTGTAATGAAGAAGAAAAGTCTAAAACCTAACTAGTGGAAAAAGTTGTCCCAATACAACATCAGAAGTCACAGCTGATAGGGGGGAAAAAGCAGTGAAAAATCAAAGCAGCAGATCTGGATAATATCTGAAGCAAGCAAATGTTTGTTTTCTAAGTTATTCATTGACAAAGTGCTATGAAGACAAAGGAAACTTTGGGAGCAATTGGTGATCAATCTAGGTTTCAAAATGTTTAACAGTGCTGCACATTCAGGAAGTGGGAACATATTCTCTTTGTCTTATTGTCAAGAAACTTCTGAACTTCAGAATCTGCATAAAAAAGCAAGTGCAAAACCTCCAGCTAGAAGTGCATTCTGCCCTTAGCATAACTTTCAGTTGATGACATTTGAAATATAGTGCCTTTATTGCCTGCTGAAGCTATATCTCTCAAAAAACTCAGAGGAAAACTTCTTACCACTACAGAAATTTAACTCTTTAAAGTTATTTAAAAGAAAGAAAGGGGGGAAAAACCAGGAATTATTGCACTGTTCACAGCTAAGCAAGGAAATAATGCACAGTTTTACCTACATTATTGTTAGATGAAGTGCCAATCAAAAATGCAACCTTTGCTGTTCAGAGTTTAGAAGTTCCTACCACAGGCTCAAATGGCTGGGAGATTAGCCAGAAATCTGACAGAAAAATTCCCTGAGAGAAAAGCATGTCTGCTAGGAGATAAAGACCGAGGAATCCTTTGAGAATTTCTTGAAATTCAGATGAGAAAACTGAGGACCTGAAAATGAAATATGGGAATAGCATCCAGGTAACTTTTAAGAGAGGCAATAGCAAAACTGTTATGCGCCTGGCTGGCTACAACATCAGTAGTCCAGGAAGCATTGTAGCAGATCTGAAACATTATGTAGGCATGTCAATGTGGCAACTTTGTGTTCAACAGGACTATGCCAAGCATTAAAGACAGGCCTTGCTTCCACATTGCCTTCACATTGAGTGAAGCAACGTGATCCCTGTATTTCAAGATGCCACGTTGCATCTCTTTGGTATCCCTTTTGGGACCTCCTTGGCAGATACTGTAGTCAGAAAAGGCTTTTGACTACGCAGAAGAATTTTCAAGTTCTTGGACAAGGCAGAGTGAAAACAAAATGTCTCACTGAAAAGAAACATTTGGCATGCACCAAATTTGGCACGCGCACTTAGGGTGAGGGTTATGTGATCCCTAATTGTTTAGGATCCTTCTTGGAGGTAGAAAGAACAGATAAGGGGCCATAGCAACAGTAAGCAGTAGTTTAAAGGAAAAGTATATATTCATATTTAAGACTATTTCCGGAAGAATTTATGTATTTAGTAGATTTATATCCCACTTTTTAATCAAGAACTCAAGGTGGCACAGACAGCGGTAATGTAGGTAAGCTGGTCCAGCTGGATGATCACTGAAGGGCCCTCTTTATTCATAGTATTGTAGGAAAGGAAATGTGCTTGTTTAAGGGAAGCCAATTATCCAGTTGAAAGGCAGAGAATTCCTTTGAAGTAGAAACATTCAGAAGAAGGGCCTCTCAGTTGTCAGAAATAGAGATATTTGGTGATATACAGTTTGAAGGTCAAAACAGATCAAAGGATGACCACATGTAATATCAACGAGAGATAATTTGAATCTATGCTTCAGTGATTTACAAGAAGAATTATGACTCTTTGGCAAAGATAATGTAAAACTTAGTAATTAGGAAATGTCAATTAAAAATAACAAATGTATATGACCACATAAATTGCTGTGTTAGCAGAATCCTTTGTTTGAAATTGTATAAAACTGGAATCTCATGTTCATAACTTTGCTCAGATCTTGAGGTAGCAATATCTATCTGAACCTTATTGCAATAATAAACTGACTCTGTCTGCCCCGAAGGGATGTCTCTTAATTCCTTCCTTCCATAACAGCGGCCCCTTCTATTTTTCCTCACAACAATCACGCGGTTAGGTAAATTAAGGTGAGAGTATGTCATTGGCCCAAAGTCACCCCGTTAGCTTTTGTGGCTGAGGTTGGACTAGAACCTGGATCTCCCCTCTCATATGCTCCTGCATCTGACCATTATTGCACCAAAATTTAAGACACTAAATATTTTTTGACCAAGTTTAGTAGGGTTGATCTGACATGTTCCATGTACTTGCCCCAGAAGCAAGCTTTTCCCTCACAGGAAAAAAAAAGTACTATTCTATAGTTATTAGTATCTTTTGAAAATATCAGACACACCTACTTTCAAATTTCTGTTCTATCAAGCATCATCTCAGTGGCTTTGACTGTGTCTCTAAGAAGAGTTGTTTATTAATTTCAGTTTTGGTGAATTCTGTAGTGAGATTATTTGATCTGCACCTCCCAAATCCACATGCAAATCAGGAGAGAATTATTCTCTTGAATTTGCATTTCTTTGAATGTTTTGATGGAACTCTCAAACATATCAACATTGGTTTTAAAGTATGCATTTTTAAATGTGTATTTTAAGACAGTATTTAAATACTTTTTCCTTCTCCTAGATTTTTACATACATGCAGAAATAAAATAGAATAAATTTACAAATAAATAAATAAATCTGACACCCTGGATCTGTTTATTTTTTATCTTCAAGCCTAATTAATTTACAACCTATCTATCTCCCTCTCCCTCTCTCTCCCCCCCCTCACACACACACTCCTCATTAACTTGCTTTTTATCCAGGTAAAAAATTTGGCCAGAACTTGTCCAAGCGATCTCTTCATAAACTTTGTAACCAATATGTGCTCTGTCATCACAGACTCCTGTTAGAACAAATACAACCTGTGAAAACACTTGTTTTAACACAAAAAGCAGGTGAGCATGTAACCCAACTGGTTAAAAATCTGTTTTTCTAAGGTATGGGATATTGCTGAGATAATATTGAACTCTCAGATTTTATCTACAGAACACACTGTATCTTTTGGATATTACGCTTTTGATCCCATGAGTTGGTCTGTTCCAATTGTCTTTGCTAAATTGAAATTAAATCTCAGGTGGCATAACAGAACTCAATTTTAAAGGAAACATTCAAAGCATTGGACTGGAAATATAATGTGTGAACCTTAAAAAATCAGCAGCAGATAAAATCCTCCCAATTTGCTCATTGTATTTCCCAATCAGTAACTGGAATCAAGCAAAGTAATTTGTATGAAAAACAAAACAGAACTGGAGGATTATATTAACTCAGATTTTTTTGTTCGTTTGTTTGTTTGACCAGCTACTCTGGTAGATTGTTGAAAAGGGTAGACTGCATTTTAACAAAGACAAAATGTAAAAGTTAGTTTCTACAATTCAAGCAGCATTTATCCTTCAAAATATATTGTGCAGGATAGCAAAGACTTTTGCAAAGAATTGACAAAGCCAAAGAAAATTGTGACTGTACATGTTAAGGGAAGGATCATTAGAAAGGAATCAGAATATGTTAAGGAGAAAGGCAATAACTGAAAGTTACCGAAAGACATAGCAAGAAAGACCAAAAGGCAATATATCACCAGAATTAATAATAACTCAAAAGCCTAGGCAATGTCATCGTTTTCTTTCTTTTTTTAACTTCTCTGTAGTATCACAGAGCTAAATCTGCGATCAGCATAATCTATATTTTCAGGAGTTCTACATTTTAACAGACACCACGAAGCAAGTCAAATACCAGCAAGAAAACATTCCTTCAGGTTGACTTTAATGGCTAAAGGAGCAACCGGAACAGAAGGCAATGGTAATCCACTTCACATAAAATGTTAATTCTTTAAATAAATGCAAGTGATTGAAAATGGGCTTTCTAAAGTTGAACTTGATTCATCCATAAATGTGCTGCTTTGGCAATAACATTGCCAAAGTGATGTCCCGGTGCCTGGAGGCGGTGCGGGTCTGGATGGGGCGGAACAGGCTCCGACTCAATCCCTCCAAGACTAAGTGGCTGTAGCTGCCGGCGTCCCGATATAGTCAGCTGGTGCCATCGCTGACTATTGGGGGCGAGACATTGGCCCCCACGGAGAGGGTGCGTAACTTGGGTGTCCTCCTGGACGCACGGCTGTCTTTAGAAGAGCATTTGACGGCCGTGGCCAGGGGGGCTTTCTATCAGGTCCGCCTGATATGCCAGTTGCGCCCCTTTCTGGATCGGGACTCCCTATGCACGGTCACTCATGCCCTCGTTACTTCCCGCCTTGACTACTGTAATGCTCTCTACATGGGGCTCCCCTTGAGGAGCACTCGGAGGCTCCAACTGGTGCAGAATGCGGCCGCGCGGGTACTTATGGGGGCGGCATGGCGCTCCCACGTGACACCTCTCCTGCGCGAGCTGCATTGGCTTCCGGTGGTCTTCCGAGTGCGCTTCAAGGTGTTGGTTCTCATCTTCAAAGCGCTCCATGGCTTAGGACCCAGTTATTTACGAGACCACCTTCTGCCTCCGATAACCTCCCACCGGCCAACACGCTCCCACAGAGAGGGTCTCCTCAGGGTGCCGTCTGTCAGGCAATGTCGGCTGGCGACCCCCCGGGGAAGAGCCTTCTCTGTGGGGGCACCCGCCCTCTGGAATGAGCTGCCCCCAGGGATACGACTAATCCCGGATCTCCGGACCTTCCGCCGGGCCCTGAAGACGTTTTTATTTCAGCAAGCCGGGCTGGGTTAAAAAATTTTTAATTGGTGAATTTTATGGGTAATGGGGTTTTAAATTGGAGAAGCCTAAGATAATTTAATTCTGTTTTAATGTATTTTAATATTTGTATTGTGTGTTTTTAATTTTGGCTGTTCACCGCCCCGAGTCCTTCGGGAGAGGGGGCGGTATAAAAATTTAATAAATAAATAAATAAATAAATAAAATAAACATTGGCAGCACAAAAATGAATCACATTTAAAATGGCTTAATTTGCCAAATCGGAACAAGATTTAAAACTATAGAGCACTGAAAATAGTCCTTTCGGAACGTGTCCGCTAGTTTGCAGAGAAGCAATTGTTGGTAGGGAAAATAAGGAGTAAGCAGATAAAGAAGAATGGTGCATGGACAATTTTAACTGAGCCATGAAAAATTGGGAAATTTATGGGCTAAAGCTACTTCCAGGTCCACATAGAGAACTCCCAAAGGTCACATAATACATTAGTGCTGAGTAATTGGCCCAACCAGTGCTAAATGTGACATATTTTCATGCCTCTTTAGCTTTCTGCCAACGTTCATTCTTGCTAATTTAAGGCTGACTTCTTTCTCTGAGCCCAAAGCTCTAAGAAACCATCCAATAAAAGATGATCTGAAGACATAGATAGGCAGAAGGATAGGTAAACAGGAAGAGTACTTTAGTGGGATGAAGAGTTACACTGGGTCATAGGGTTGCCAGGTGTCCACTATTTGAGCGGAGAGTCCGCTTTTTTCACATTATGTTTACTATTTTTTTCCACAAAACAGTGGACATTTTTTTTTATTCAAAAGCTTTATGATGAAATGGTACGTCATCTAAAGCTGTACAGTCTAAGAGAATAAGGATAGGAGAATCGCATTTTGTCTTTTTTTTCATAAGTTAGAATGAGACAAAGATCGAATATCCATTGAACTTGATTTTCCGAAAAAATTAATGATGAGATTAAAATGCTTTAAAGGTGTTGGTTACCACCTTTAAAGCGCTCCATGGCATAGGACCTAGTTATCTTCGAGACCACCTGCTGCTACTGACAATCTCCCATCGACCCGTGCGCTCCCACAGAGAGGGCCAAACAATGTAGGCTGGTGACCCCCAGGGGGAGGGCCTTCTCTGTGGGGGCACCTACCCTCTGGAATCAGCTGCCCCCAGAGATAAGGAGAATCCAAGACCTCAGTGCCTTCCGCCGTGCCCTTAAAACTTTCTTTTTTCATCAAGCCGGGCTGGCTTAACATATTTTTAAATTTTAAATTTTTAATTGGTTTGTCATTTTAAACTGGGGCCAAATTAATATATATTCTTTTAATTGTTCTTAATGTTTGTATTGTATGTTTTTATCTGGCTGTACACCACCTGAGTCCCTTGGGAGAAGATGCGGTATATAAATTTGAAATAAAATAAAAATAAAAATATATTATAAAATTATGTACAGTTCACATTTTTAAAATGTATTGTAGCTTGTGTCGACTGACCTAAAATGGCGTGTTAAAATGTTTGTAAGAAAATATATAATTTAATTGTAATTTTTTTTATTTTTTTACTACTTAAACCCCCCCCCCCCCGCTTGTCCGCTATTTTTTGGAAGCAGACCTGGCAACCCTAGTGGGGCACGGGGGGGGAGGCGGGGTGGGCAGAACCGGTTCGGTGATGTCATATCGTCACCGCTACCGGCTCGGGAGAACTGGGACAAACCGGGAGGAACCCACCACTGCTAACCGGGCCCACCATGCCATCGTGTGCCAAAAGGGGGGGGTCTCACGTGCATGCATGTGGGGGCGGGGCGCATTGAATTATGAGTGTGGGCACGCGTGTGCGCAACCCACCCGCACTTCCCCCACTTTTGGCATGCGATGGCAAAATGGCTAGCCATCACTGACCTAGTTGATTGAGAATCTCCCATAAACATCTTTTTTAAAAGCCAAGCAAACTGGTAGACAGCACCACATGTCCTGGTGGCAAACTCCAAAGGTGTTTTGGAAAATGTTCAAGTGGCAAAGATTTTAGATACAGTAGTGGCCAAAATTGTGGAAACCTTTTGGGAAAAGTGTATTTTTTGAGGTTTGATGGCTAATAACAACACTTTTTTGGGGGAGTTTCAAGAGAATCCTATTCCAGTGCTGGAATGGCCTGGGAATAGCCCAGACCTTCACCCAATTGAAAATCTATAGAGCCGACTAAAGAAACTTGCTAGTCAGAAGCAACCCAGCAATAAAACCCAGTTAATAGAAGCCATCATTCCATCTTGGTTTCACATGAGAACAGTTGCAGAACTAAAAGACTTGGTTCACTCCATGGGAAGACGTTGTAAGGCCGTAATTCATGCTAAAGATTACCCAACAAAGAACTGACTTGATAATTTTCGTTTTTTTCTCTGGTGATAATTTTTCTATATCTCGTTTTTTTCTACGTGTTTCACTTTTCTTCTTTATACTGTAACTGCTATTCTAATAGCAAATCCTTCATAAAAGTGATTGCATTACGTTCTTGATTAAATTATCTTCCCATTGATATATAATTTTATGGAACTACTCCAGACAAAAGTGGTGTTATTAGCTAGTTTTAGAAAATACACTTTTGGCCACTACTGTATGATATCCCAAAGGCCAAAGTTCTTGTCCTAATCCATCACCAAGTTTTAATCTCCATTCAAGGTCCCAGTGACTTCTGCTTCCTCTTATCATAACCCATAATGCTCTACCTTTTGATATTTATAATGATGAATAGAAGTCTTGCAGAAGAATTTCTCCAGTTATCTTCCCGTGTTATCTAGAAACAATGCTGTAGATTTATAACTCAAACTGAAAATAAAGTTTTGTGTTTTTCAGAGAGGATGAGTGAACACCTTTTGTTCTAATCCACCTTTCTCAGGCTAATCTGGGCCAGGGAGAACTTAATTATGTTTTCCAACTTGGCATACACAAAATATATTGGTGCCGCAGAGTCCAAATTTGAAACTACAGAGAGAAAATTTATGGAAGTGGGAGTCCAGCGCATCCTGCAGCAACTTTTTATTCAGAAGGAAGGGTATTTTAGAAGATCATTCTCAACTATTAGAGTAAATTCTCTGCATTGATTGATTTATTGTTCCAATAAAATAAAAACATGACAGATCACAAGAAAACTACAAACTTGTCGGCTTTTACTAATATTTAATATTTTTTACACCCAAGAGTGACTGCCATTCAAATATAAAAATTGGGGAGGGGGAAGGTGAGAGTTAGGCGACTCAGGAATTTTTTTTGTGGGAGCACTCACCTGTCCAGGATGGGAAGGGGAGGGGAAGGGGAAAGGGAAGAGGAGAGGAGGGGAGGGGAGAAGGGGAGGAGAGGAGGAATGGAGGTGAATGGAGGAGGAGAGGAAAGGAGAGGAAAGGAAAGGAAAGGAAAGGAAAGGAAAGGAAAGGAAAGGAAAGGAAAGAGGAAAAGAAAGAAAAAAGGAAAGGGAAAGGAAGGAAAGGAAAGAGGAAAGAGGAAAGAGGAAAGAGGAAAAAGAAAAAAGGAAAGGAAAGGGAAAGGGAAAGGAAAGGAAGGAAAGGAAAGAGGAAAAGAAAGGAAAGAGGGAAGGGAAAGGGAAGGAAAGAGGAAAAGAAAGGAAAGAGGGAAAGAAAGGAAAGAGGGAAGGGAAGGGAAAAGGAAGGAAAGAGGAAAAGAAAGGAAAGAGAAAAAGAAAGGAAGGGGAAGGGAAAGGAAAGGAAGGAAAGGAAAGAGGAAAAGAAAGGAAAAAGGGAAGGAAAGAGAAAGGGAAGGAAAGAAGAAAAGAAAGGAAAAAGGAAAGGGAAAGGAAAGGAAAGGAAAATAGTGGAATCTATAAAATCTTTAGACTAAATGCGGCAACCGTTTGTAATTTGATTAAATAAATAATAATAAATAAATAAATAATTTTATTTCTATACCGCCCTTCTCCCGAAGGACTCAGGGCGGTGTACAGCCTATTAAAAAACACAAAGACAAACATCAGTTAAAAATAATTAAAATTATTACATAATTCGGCTGAAATTTAAAACCCCAAAAATTTAAAACCCAATTTAAAAATCATTAAATTGATAGCCCGGCTTGGCGGAACAGCAGGGTCTTGAGGGCACAGCGAAATACCCGGAGGTCGGAGATCTTACGTATCTCCGGGGGGAGTTCATTTCACAGGGCAGGGGCTCCCACAGAGAAGGCCCTCCCCCTGGGTGTCGCCAGCCGACATAACTTGGCCGATGGCACCCTGAGGAGACCCTCTCTGTGGGAGCGGACTGGCCGGTGGGAGGCTACTGGTGGCAGAAGTCGGTCTCGAAGGTACCCGGGTCCTATGCCATGGAGCGCTTTAAAGGTGGTGACCAACACCTTGAATCGCACCCGGAAGACCAGCAAACCAAAAATAAAGTTTCTATGCATTATGTGTGGGGGGGAAAGCCCACATGTTCTCCATGGTTATAAGAAGCTCTTTGTTCTGATAAACAGTCAGGCAGAAATGATTTTAAAAAATGTTTTGTTTAAACTTGATCTAGCCAGGTTCTCCTTTTCTTCCTTCTGTCCCTCCTGATTTTGATCCTCCCTCTCCCTCCCTCTCTCTCTCTCATTTTTTGTTATTCATTTCCTGAAGGGCTGTTTCTCAAATGTCACCATTCTCCTTTAGGCTTTAAGGCAGAGGTGGGCTTCTCTGCTTTAAGGACATGGAGAGCCAGGAAGAATCAATCCAAAGGCCTAAAAAGTCCCATGTTCTGATTTCACCAGGCATTTCGATATTCACCCACAGGGTAAAGCCAGCAAAAATAACAGAACCACAGCATTATAAGGGACCTTAGAAATCTTCTAGTCCAACCCCTTGCTCAAGCAGAAAACTCTTTACCAGACTTGTGTTAAAACTTCACTGTTGCAATATTTTCAGGATCAGACTCAATAATGATAATAAGAGTTAGAGGTTTAAATATATTTCTCTTTAATTATAACAGGCATTCTATATTCACTGAATATTCACAGATAGAAGCAAGGAAAATGGTGAAGGTGGCTCCTTATATACACAAGGGGTGGAGCCAAGGATGGGAGTGGTGAATTATGAATACATTAGGAACCAAAGAATAAGTTAACCCCCGATGTCCCATATATACATTATTTACACAATAGGGAATAAGGCATTTACATCTCACAAATCCCCCTCTAAATGCCGGTTCGCTATACAACACCAATTACATTCAGATTCAGGACAATATAAGACATATAATTTTGATGTTAAATATTTGTGCTGTTTTGAAGGTAAAGGCTTCGTCAATATGTCAGCTAATTGTTCAGAGGTATCACAATGCACTGCTTTGATAAATCCATCTTGAGACAATTGTCTCACATGCTTAAATTTTATATCTATATGCCTGGACCTTTGTCCAATGGCATCGGATCTGGATATTTCAATGGCTGCTTTATTATCTTCATGCATAACAAAAGGCAAAGTAGGTTTTTTCCAAACATCTGAAATCAAATCATTAAACCATACAAGGTTATTTGCAGCTTTGGACAAACAAACATATTCCGCTTCTGTGGTCGAAGTGGCTACCAGTTCTTGTTTACCAGTGTACCAGTAAACTGGACAGTCATTTAATAGAAAAATGTAACCAGAAGTGCTCTTTCTGCATGATATATCTCCAGCCCAATCCGCATCTGCGTAACATGTAAGTTTTGGTTCTTTATCATTACTAGGTTCTAATACTAAGCAAAAGTCTAATGTACTTTTCAGATATCTTAGAATTCTTTTGACTGCTTCCCAATGATACAATGTTGGTTTGCTAACATATCTTGACAATAAGTTGAGTGGTAATGCAATATCTGGCCTGGTCCAATTAGATATATAAAGAAGTGAACCTATGACTGATCTATAAAATGTATTATCCTTGAATTCAGGGGAAGATTCATCAGTGTTTCTAAGGAAATCAGTTTGCATAGGAGTGTCACAGGGTTTGGCATTGTTTAAATTGCATTTGTTCAGAAGTTCAATGATTTTATCTTTCTGAGTAAGTTTGAATCCCCTTCTAGTTTTGTTAATTTGTACACCAAGGTATTTGTTTACTTTACCTAGAGATTTCAACGAGAAATGTTCGTTTAGCTTATTTACAAAGGTTTCTCTTCTCTCCTTGTGTTTTCCTATATATAAAATATCGTCTACATAAATTAATACAAATTCAATATGATCATCACTCTTTTTTACAAAGAAACAGTTATCAGCAGTGGTGGCGTTGAAATCCATGGTCTTAAGTACTTTTACCAAGCAATCGTACCATCTTTTGCCAGATTGTTTTAATCCGTATAGACTCTTGTTCAATAGCCAAATTTCATTCTTATTAGTGTATTGACTGTGTGGTGCTCTTACATATATTTCCTTATCTAGTTTTGCGTGTAAATACGCAGTCTGTATGTCATATTGAAATACATCAAGATTGAGTGCAGATGCCACTACTAGAGCTGTTTTAACACTCTCTGTTCTCACTGTGGGGGAGTATGTGTCAGTGTAGTCCTCCGGATATTTTTGTGCATAACCTTGTGCAACCAATCTAGCTTTGTATAGAGTATTGCCTCCTTCTAGATTCTTAATTTTATAAATCCACCTGGTACCTATAATCGTTTTATCTTTAGGTGCAATCGCAGGTGTAAACACATTTAATCCTTGCAAACTTTCCATCTCTTTTTTCATAGCTAGTTCCCATTTTTCCTTTTCTTCACGAGGGAGTTTTAATACTTCCTCATATGTATTAGGTGTCATTTGTTCACCATCCATATGCATTATGTAATCTCTGTATTTATTTGGTACTTGATTTCTATTGTTTCTAATAGCTCTTTCGGGTTTGCTATGGTTATCATGCAAATATCTTGCTTCCTTTTTTGTTAATGTGTCTGTCTTTATTTTGTGCTGACTATTTGTCCAAGTTTTGGTTTTGTTTTTATTTTTATTGATATTTTGATTTTCTATTGTCCCTTCCTCACAAGATTTTGTATCTTTGCATTTATTTGGAAATATTTCATTAAGATGTAATTTAGACCAATTGGCCTGTTCATGGAACACAGCTGTTCTGGAGACTATAAATTTGTTATTATTATCAATGAATCTGTACCCTTTGGTGCCAGTTTCATATCCCATAAATCTTAATCTTCTGGATACGTTTTCTCCCTTTCTTCTCAATTGCTTAGGTATGTGTACGTCTGCAGTGACTCCAAATATGTGCATGTGTGCTAATTTGGGTTTCCTATTATACATCACCTCATATGGTGTTTTATTCACAATACTGGACCAGGTTCTATTTTGAGTGTAATTTGAATAATGTAAGGCCTCTGACCAAAATTGTTTGCCTAAACCAGCATCCTCTAATGTGCACCTAATCATGGTTTGTAGTGTGGAATTCTTTCTCTCTGCAATCCCGTTTTGGAACGCAGAAAATGGACTAGACGTGAAATGTAGCATTCCTCTATCCTTTAACCATTGGGAGAATTCTTTAGACATGAATTCACATCCCCTATCTGTCATAATTTGTTTTATTCTGATATTATGTTGTGTTTCTATGCGTTTGTAGAATTCCTTAAATTTCTGAAAGGTTTCATCCTTGTGTTTTAATGTGTAAACAAAACCATAGCGACTGTAATCGTCTACTATTGTTAGGAAGTAACGTTTTCTATAAGTGATTGATGGAGTTAATGGACCAACTAGGTCCATATGTACTAAGTCAAAAATTTTGTTAGTTGATCTGTTGGATTTTTTTGGTCTGGGACTAGTTTTTAGTTTAGTGGATTTACATACTGAGCATTCCAAATAATTTTCACAATTTTTTATTTTGACACCTTCTGCGTGTTCAGTCATTTTTTGTACTACAGGAAAACTTGCATGTCCTAACTTCCTATGCAAGATGTGAGCACACTCATCATGAATTGGTTTACCTATTCTTGGTTTCTTCTCATTGTGTGTATTTGTGTGATCATGAGATATTTTACATTCATCATTGTCACTGTTATTAACATTTTCATCATCTGCCTCAATACAATCTTCCATATTTGAATCAATGTTATGTAACCATCTTTCTTTTGTTATTAGATAGGGTAGGCCTCCTTTAATCATCACAGTGCCTACATTTGTTTTGTCCTTCTCTAAAGTTGCTTTCCCCTTTGAGAAAACTATATTGATGTCAGAATCTCTGCTTAGTTTTATGGCACTTAGTATGTTATGAGGTATTTCTGGAATTAACAATACCCCCTCTATTTTTCCTAGGCCAGGCAAGGTCACATTTCCTCTGCCTAATACTTGAACCTTTTCTTGATTAGCTACCTTTATTACAAATTTATCTTCTGTAAAAGAAGACAATATATTTTTGTTATTAGTGGTGTGGTTGGTTGCCCCAGAATCAATAAGCCAATTATTGTTCTCATTTTGTTGTGTTTTAGTGCTGTCTTGTTTGTTTAGTCCATTTAGTGAACCAGATTTTCTCTCTTTTGAATTTTCTCTACCCCCTCTACTATCTCTGTAATTTGGTGGGCTTCTATATTTATGTCTATCTGTGGAAGACTGTCTATAATTGTATTTGCTCCTATACTCTGACCTATGTCTCTCCTTTGAGATTTTGGGACAGTCTCTTCTATTGTGTTCCCTGGACCCACAATTATGGCATTTAAAAGCTTCATTGTATTTTTCCTGGAAAGCTACCTTCCTAAAAGATTTGTGTTCTGTGTGATTGCTGGAACGATTTTTTCTTGAATTGTCTTCTGCTATCAATTTGTTAGATAGACTTTCTATGGATAAATATCCTAGATTGATGGTGTCTAAGTGTGACATAAAACTATCCCATGATGAATCAAGTGAATTGATAATAACACTTTTCATTGTTTGATCTGAAATCACTTCCCCCCTCAAATGCAGCTCAGCTCTTATTTTGTTTAGAGATATCAAATGCTCACTTATGGAAACCCCTGGTTTTACTCTGGAAGAAAAGAAATCCTTAGACATTCTTGTAGTGGTAGCTACACTATCGCTGTGAAACAGATTAAACATGCATTGAATTATTTCTGAAACAGTTAGGTTTGGTTTGATGCTATGATACATTGCAGGAGACACGCTAGATATTATTAAGAAAAATGCTCTGTGATGTAAACAATCTATTTTTAAAGTCCAAGGTCTTCTTGGAGGACTAGTGATAAAGAATAGTAAATTTTCTTTCATAAAGACAACCTGGAGCTGTTGATACCATTCTTGCAAATTAATGCCATCAACTCTAAGTTTTGGGAAGTCACTAGGTAAGTTTCCCACATTATTTTGTCCATTACTTACAACCTGAGGTAGTCCGTGGTCTCGCAAGTGCAGGAAATTGCAAAACGGCATGGGGATGCTCGCAACGAGTCTGCGCAGTTCTCTGGCCAGTTCAAGTCTTTCGGGACCGTCTACGTAGTTTCGCACATGCGCGTTGCTCATTTCTTCTTTGGCGTCGTCGTGGAAGGTTCTCTCCATTGCAGCTCGCTCGCTCCGCTCCTCTTCAGACGAGTCGGTTTCTGGCTCGGTTTTAGGAGTTTTGATGGCGGCGACTGCTCTTTTCTTTCTTTTGTGTGCGTTGGTACTTGATCCGGTCTGCGGTGTAGGGCGGAATCGACATGGCTCTCTGGGCTCGGGCGTCGTCGCTCTCGAAGTCAGGATGGGAGCGTGCAGGTCTTGAGGTATCGGCTTGTTCTCTAGCTTCTTCGTTGTCGCTTTGGAAATTTTTAATTTTGGCCCAAATGCAGCAAAAAGCGTCTTCATTGCTGACTTTACTTGGGATTTCGTTAAGTCGTCTTCGCTTTCTGATTCTGGTTCTTCTGAAGAGTTTGAATCTTCCTTTTCGCTTTCGTTGTCTGATAACGTTTTTCGCGCCAGAAATTTTGAACTGAGCATTTTGATTGGCTCTGCTTCGCTCACTTTGGAGGCTTGTTGGAACCAAGATGGCTGCCATTCAAAATTTCGCGCTGGATCACATCTTTTCTTTTTCATAACGACTTTCTCTGTAGTCATATCACTCACAGTTTTTTGGTCTTTGGGTTTCTCTTTAGCAATGTTTTTCTCTCTCGCTGCTCCGCTGTTTTTCAGCATTTCTTGGAGATTCGCGATGAGGCTTTCATCATTCTTCTGGTTTTTTAATAGTTTTAATATCTCTGACCTGAGTTCGTTATTTTCTATTTCGATTTCCTCCTGGTCATTATTTTCATTTATTAGTTCTTCTTCTTCAGTGGTGTATTCTTCGGATTCTCTCGAAATCGCGTTTGTGGATTCGTTGATTATTTCTTGTTCAGTTTCTATTTCTTTGCTGTAGGCCTTGGTGTTGGGCCTATCTTTCTTAGACATCTTTAAGTATTTATTGAGTCAATTAACCATCCTCTGCTACCAGCTTGTTGCAATATTTTCAGGATCAGACTCAATAATGATAATAAGAGTTAGAGGTTTAAATATATTTCTCTTTAATTATAACAGGCATTCTATATTCACTGAATATTCACAGATAGAAGCAAGGAAAATGGTGAAGGTGGCTCCTTATATACACAAGGGGTGGAGCCAAGGATGGGAGTGGTGAATTATGAATACATTAGGAACCAAAGAATAAGTTAACCCCCGATGTCCCATATATACATTATTTACACAATAGGGAATAAGGCATTTACATCTCACATTCACCATCCCAAAAGGTTAATGACTGACCCCCTTCACCTCAGCTCCTTAGACATCATTGTCACTGAATATTTATTTTAATCTCTCACGGGAGAGGAAAATGATTCAATCGGCAGGCAGCCCTCCATGTTAATTTCAAATCATTGCAGGTCATTTTATTTATTTATTTATTATTTATTTATTTATTATTTATTTATTTATTGGTTCAATTTATATGCCGCCCTTCTCCAGAGACTCAGGGCGTTAAGCAATAGCCTTCATACTTTTGTATATACCCTCTTAGTAGGGCTTTCGGCCCCCCCAAGCGGTGTTCTTTTTTTATATATATATACAAAGTCAGCTTATTGCCCCCACAATCCGGGTCCTCATTTTACCTACCTCGAAAGGATGGAAGGCTGAGTCAACCTTGAGCCTGGTGAGATTTGAACTTGCAGTAATTGCAGGCAGCTGGCAGCTAAGTGCTACTTAACAGCACTTTAGTCCGCTGCACCACCAAGGCTTTAATTTAATATAAATGACCTGTCAATTAAATGAAAGCCAATTGTGGTTTTGCATTGCACACTCTTAGCATCTAAACCAGGTATTTCTTAATCTTGGCAACTTTAGGAAATGTGGCCTTCAACTCCCAGAATTCCCCAGCCAGCATGGCTGGCTGAGGAATTCTGGGAGTTAAAGTCCACAGATCTTAAAGTTGCTAAGGTTTTTTTTTTTTTTTTTTAATAATTTTTATTTATTTTATTTTGATTCGAACATCCTCTTCCATTAAACAGTGTGTCGTCTGGGTACAAATATTTGGTACAAATATTTTATACAATAACAATTACGATTTACGGCCCTATTTATTATTTTATCTATTCTTAACTTAATACTAATGCTAATATATACCATACCTAACACTATAACAATCCTCTTCTTAATTTGTTTAGCTTTGTTAAAACATTTTCTCTATTTCACCCATCTGCTAAGCTTGAGAAACATTGATACGGAGCCTGAGTGGCGTAGGAGGCTAATGCCTCCTACTAAGGCAGCATTTAACATCCAGCTGCCTGCAATTACTGCGAGTTCAATTCTCACCAGGCTCAAGGTCGACTCAGCCTTCCATCCTTTCTAAGGTGGGTAAAATGAGGACCTGGTTTGTGGGGGCAATAAGCTGACTTTGTATGAATATACAAAAGTATGAAGGCTATTGCTTAACGCATTGTAAGCTGCCCTGAGTCTCCGGAGAAGGGCGGCATATAAAAATAAATAAATAAAAATAAATAAATAAATAAATCTAAGCCCGTGATGGCAAACCTATGCATGTGTGCCAGATGTGGTAAGCAGAGCCCTCTCTGTGGGCACGTACGCCATTGCCAGCTGCTGTTCTGGTTTCTGGCACGCCAGCCAGCTGGTTTTCACAGGTGCTGGAGCACCGGAAAACGACCTGAAAACGGCCCCCAAAACAGCCATAAAACAGGCAGTTTTTCGAGCCATTTTTCAGCCCTTTTTCATTTTCCCAAAAATGCCCCCAAAATGGGCTGAAAACCGGCCTGAAAGCAGCCTCAAAACAGACCGTTTTACGGGCCATTTTCAGGGCATTTTTGGGCTGTTTGGGGCTGTTTTATGGGCAAAAAACGGCCCAAAAATCAGCCTAAAATTGGACCGAAAAACAGCCAAAAATGGCCAAAAAACAGGCATACACCAGCTGCTCTTCAGGTTTCCGGTGCTCTGTCACGTGCGCACATGCACAAACATGCATGTGCGTTCCAGTTTGGGCACTCGGTGCTGAAAAGGTTCGCCATCCCTGATCTAAGCAATGAAAATTCTCTATCATGATACCCAAGAATTCAGGAACTTCCAATACAAGAGCATATTTGTAGCTTAAAGTTGGACTGAGGAGTTCTTGGTGCTCTCTGAGCTTTGGATGTAAAATGGGGCAAGCAACCCAGGGGTGAAATCTAAAATTTGTTACTACCGGTTCTGTGGGCGTGGCTTGGTGGTGGTGGGGGGTAATGTGACTGGGTGGGCGTGGCCAACTTTTTTTTTTTTTTAACTTTTCAAAGCATTTTTTCTAATGCTTTGAAAAGCCTCTCTGCCGATCAGGCAACTCAGCTGGGATCGTCAGAGACTTTTCAAAGCATTTTTTTAACCACCTCTTTGGCCAAGAGGTTGCAGAAAAAAAATGCTTTGAAAAGCCTCTGCCGATCCGGCAACTCAGCTGGGATCGTCAGAGAAGCTTTTTAAAAAATGCTTTGAAAAGCCTCTCTGCCGATCAGGCAACTCAGCTGGGATCGTCAGAGACTTTTCAAAGCATTTTTTTTACCACCTCTTTGGCCAAGAGGTTGCAGAAAAAAAATGCTTTGAAAAGCCTCTGCCGATCCGGCAACTCAGCTGGGATCGTCAGAGACTTTTCAAAGCATTTTTTTTTTAAAAAAATATCTTTATTAAATATTTACAGTAAAATTAACATATAATAATGATTGGAAAACAATATAAGAAATGAAATGTAAGGACACATAAACACAAGACTAAAACGAAACAACAAACATGACTAACTGAGAGTTAAATTCACTCTCCAATTAATATTAACTAATATCATCCTAACCAAACATTTCAATACAATCAAGTTCTTTTAATTATCTACAAAACAATTGGCCTGTTTTTTTCAAAATTATAAAGAATTATATAGCCTATTAAGTATCTATTTAATCTAATAAAACGATCTTATCACCCTAGGTTTAACCTTTTTTTAAGCCTGACAAAGCATCTGTCCCAACTTTTATTATATATTGAGTCTTTCAAAGCATTTTTTAACCACCTCTTTGGCCAAGAAGTTGCAGGAAAAAAATGCTTTGAAAAGCCTCTGACGATCCCAGCTGAGTCGCGTGATCATCAGAGGCTTTTTTTTTTTTTTACTTTTAAAAGCATTTTTTCGTCGGAAGAGGTTGTAGAAAAAATGCTTTTAAAAGTAAAAAAAACAAAAAGCCTCTGATGATCGTGTGGCTCAGCTGGGCATGGGGGGGGGCAGGGATTTTTGCTACTGGTTCTCCGAACCACCCGCCTCCATCGCTACCAGATCTGGTCCAAACCGGGAACATTTCACCCCTGACGCAACCCACTTCACAACGGGGCCTCAATTTAGCGATGGAAATGTTGGCCTCCGTTGTGGGTCATAAGACGAGGACAACCTGTG
This sequence comes from Pituophis catenifer annectens, assembly GCF_029215685.1. Classification (NCBI taxonomy): domain Eukaryota; kingdom Metazoa; phylum Chordata; class Lepidosauria; order Squamata; family Colubridae; genus Pituophis; species Pituophis catenifer. The sequence goes on from NW_027256881.1 coordinate 3,919,759, forward strand.
TTCTGAATTGAAGAGCCGCAAACAGGAAAAAAAAGCAGCATTGATCATGTGAAATCTTTGGCATTCTCCCATGGGCTTGGCCCTCTCGGCCAAACAAAACTCAGCTTGATGGATTTATATTCTGGACGGCCATGAATCAAACCACAATGTTCTTTTTCATCCTTGGATTTTGGACTTGATTCATATCTGGGATCTTCTATATCAATGTGGAAGTCCTTGGAAGGGAACACCCGCAGGAAATGGATGCACACTCCCTTGCACATATACAAACCTCTCATCTGTCCAAAGACTTGTGTCAGCACCGTTGGAAGGACCCAGAAAAGGAAGTTTATTTCTGATAAAATAAACGGACCATCTGCCAACCTTCGGCTACCCATGGCGCTGTGTCTAAACACAACCGCTCGCCAAAGAGCTGCACGTGTTTGTGGCCACCTTGAGCCAAGGGTCCCCCCCATCAGGGGTGGGTTCTAAATTTTTTTACTACAGGTTCTGTGGGCGTGGCTTATTTTGTGGGCGTGGCTTGGTGGGGGGGTAATGTGACTGGGTAGGCGTGGCCAACTTTTTTTTTTAACTTTTAAAAGCATTTTTTTCTACAACCTTAAGAGGTCGCAGAAAAAAAATGCTTTGAAAAGCCTCTGACGATCCCAGCTGAGCCGCGGGATCATCAGAGGCTTTTTTTTTTTTAACTTTTAAAAGCATTTTTTTAGCGAAAGAGGTTGAAGAGCCTTGGTAGTACAGTGGTCTAAAGCACCCTGTTATTAAGACCAGCTGCCTGCAATTACTGCAGGTTCAAATCTCGCCAGGCTCAAGGTTGACTCAGCCTTCCATCCTTTCTAAGATAGGTAAATTGAGGACCCAGTTGTGGGGGCAATAAGCTGACTTTGTATAAATATACACAAGGATGAAGGCTATTGCTTAGCACATTCTAAGCTGCCCTGAGTCTCTGGAGAAGGGCGCCATATAAATCAAAAAGAAAGAAAGAAAGAAAGAAAGAAAGAAAGAAAGAAAGAAAGAAAGAAAGAAAGAAAGAAAAAATGCTTTTAAAAGCAAAAAAAAAAAAGCCTCTGATGAGGTAGGCGGGGTAAGCGAACGGCCAGCCAATGTTATTATCGGTTCTCCGAACTACTACAAATTTTTACTACCGGTTCTTGCGAACCGGTGCAAACCAGGAGCAACCCATCACTGCCCCCCATCCAGCATCAACTTTGGGGACCCGTTATCATCTTAGAGGTTGTTTTCCATGGTCCCAGGTCCCTGGTTGTATCTGGGATGCAGGTGGGTATCCAAAGTTGGATAGAAAAAAGGAATCAAACCAACCGATTCTTCAGAGACGAGGTCCAGGTTGGGATTATCTGGTCTGGGTTACCCTCTTTAAGATTAGCCAAACGGTGGTGTCTTTTTCTGAATTTGTTCCATCTATTAGATCACAGTACCCAACCCCTGGTTCATGGACTGGCATCAGTCTGCAACATGCCAGAAGCCCAAACAAGCGAAGCCTCATCCAAGGGATGCAGGCAGCACACAAAGCCACGCCTCCTGTGGTCCCTGGAAAAACCTCTCTCCACAGAACCCGTCCCTGGTGCCCAAAAGGTTTCTGAACCTTAGGGGCTCTTAAGATGTGCAGACTTCAGCTCCCAGAATTCCCCAGCCAGCCATGCTGTCTGTCTGTCTGACTATCTTTTATCTTATCTTATCTTATCTTATCTTATCTTATCTTATCTTATCTTATCTTATCTTATCTTATCTTATCTTATCTTATCTTATCTTATCTATCATCTATCTATCTATCTTTCTATCAATCAATTAATCAATCAATCATCTATTTCATCTATCTTCCTATCTATCTTTCTATCTATCTATCTATCTATCTATCTATCTCTATCATCTACCTTCATCTATCTCAATCTCTCTCTCTCTCAATCTCTCAATCTATCATATCTCTCTCCTCTTTATCTGTCTGTCTATCTAGGTATCTAGCTAACTATTATCTATTGATCTATCATCTATCTATCTATCATCAATCATATGTCTATTTATCTATATCTATCTATCTATCTATCTATCTATCTATCTATCTATCTTTCTATCTATCTGTCTGTGTCTGTCTATCTATCTATCTATCTATCTATCTATCTATCTATCATCTATCCCTATATCTCTCTCTATCTCAATCTATCATCTCTTTCTATCTCTCTCTCCTCTATATCTGTCTGTCTGTCAATTTAGGTATCTAGCTAGCTAGCTCTATCTATCTATCTATCTATCTATCTATCTATCTATCTATCTATCATCTGTCTATCTATCTATCTATCTATCTATCTATCTATCTATCTATCTATTTATCTATCTATCTATCTACCTACCTACCTACCTACCTACCATCTATCAACTCTATCTATCTATCTATCTATCTATCTATCTATCTATCTATCTATCTATCTATCTATCTATCTATCTATCTTCTATCATCTATCCCTATATCTCTCTCTATCTCAATCTAACATCCCTTTCTATCTCTCTCTCCTCTATATCTGTCTGTCTGTCGATTTAGGTATCTAGCTAGCTAGCTAGATCTATCTATCTATCTATCTATCTATCTATCTATCTATCTATCTATCTATCTATCTATCTATCATCTATCTATTCTATCACCTACCATCTATCTATATCCAATCTATCTATTTATCCTCTCTCTCTCTCTCTCTCTCTCTCTCTCTCTCTCTCCCTCCCTCCCTCCCTCCCTCCCTCCCTCCCTCCATCTCTGGCATTTAAGAATACATGTATTGTGTAAATTTAAACTCGAATACTCCCCAAAAATACAAGTACAGACAGCAAAACTCTCTTGCATTTTTTTTATTCATTTGGTTTCCCAACCCCGAAGAAAAGCTCTTAAATAATATAAAAATACATGTGAGGTTTTGTATATTCATCCACAATATATAGACTCTAAACATACGTGTTGCTTCTTTCCCTGATTTTGCTTTTGTATTTTCCCATAAGCTCTTTGCGATTCAATTTATTGCAAGTAAGAAAAGAATTCAGCTGCAGTGTTTTTTAAACCTCTAGAGCGAGAGAGAGACAGCATAGACAAAAATACTCAGGTCGTAAAGGTCATCAAACCCTTCCATGTCAATCCCCATTGGCATTTCTGGGAGACCGAAGAGAAATTTTAATTTCTGGCTACAGAAGATCAGCAGAAGGGCCCGAAGCTGCCCTTGGTTAGTGCAAAGCCAGGCTGGCAATTTTTGCATTCAACACAGGTGACCTCAAATTATTTCCATTAAAAGTGTGTGTTAATGAATGCCAGCTCAATATCAGTAAAATAATAATAATAATAATAATCAAAAAATTACAGCAGCAGTCAGAAGGGCCAAGAAATCATCACTAGTAACCAGCAAACCTTTAATCTGTTATGCTCAAGAATGTTTCAGTTGGTTAAAAAAATGTCTAAAGAAGAAATGTCAAAGCTATGGCTTTCCCAGTAGTCATGTATGGCTGTGAGAGTCAGATCCTAAGGAAGAGCCTTGGTAGTACAGTGGTCTAAGGCACCCTGTTATTAAGCTGGTTATTAAGACCAGCTGCCTGCAATTACTGCAGGTTCAAATCTCGCCAAGGCTCAAGGTTGACTCAGCCTTCCATCCTTTCTAAGGTAGGTAAATTGAGAACCCAGTTGTGGGGACAATAAGCTGACTTTGTATAAATATACAAAAAGATGAAGGCTATTGCTGAGCACATTGTGAGCCGCCCTGAGTCTCCAGAGAAGGGCGGCATATAAATCAAATTAAAAAAAAAAAAAAAAAGGAAGGCTGAGAGCCAAAGAATTCATCATCCTCTTCTTTTAATGACCCCCATAATCCCTTGCGGGGTGGAGTCTGGGCAACTGAATGGAGCTAGCAGAGTGTTTACTGGCCGGATGCCCTTCCTGTCACCAATGCAGAGTTATATTCAGCAGATATATTCTCATCATGCCCAGAGAGACAAATATCTGCCTCTACCTAGGATAGAACTCACAGCCTCCTGATCGTGAGGCGAGAGCTCCACCTCTAGGCCACCACACCGCTCTGAGAGCCGAAGAATTGATGCTTTCAAATTGTGGTGCTGGAGAAGACTCTTGAGAGTCCCTTGGACTGCAGTCAAACCTAAAGGAAAGTAACCCTGCCTCTTCTTTGGAAGGACAGATCCTGAAGCTGAAGCTCAAATATTTTGGCCACCTAATGAGAAGAGGGGACTCATTGGAGAAGAGCCTGAGGTTGGGAACGATGGAAAGGAGAAAGAGAAGGGGGCAGCAGAGGATGAGATGCAGCAGTGGGATTCAGCCGGTTCGGACCAGTTCGGGCAAATCGGATGCTAATTTTACATCTGGTTCACCGAACTGGTAGTTTCAAGGATTGGCTGGTCCTGCCCACCCCACCCCGCCCCTCCCAGGAGTCTCCATGGGGCCCGTTTTGGATGCCAGGTAAGTGCAGTGCCCATGCTGAGGGTCTGGGTGGGTGAAAAACAGGCTTCCTGGAAATTCTGGAAGTCTGAAAACGGACCCGTTTCTGGCCTCCGGAGGGCCTCCGGAGCCGAGGGGGAAGCCGTTTTCACCCTCCCGGAGGCTCAAGAGAAGCCTCCGGAGCTTGGGGAGGGCAAAAAGGCCCCACCTCCCCATGGTGCAGGAGGCCGAGTAGGCCACGCCCATCCAGCAACCAGGCAGAGAACCGGTTGCTAAAATGTTTGAATCCCACCCCTGATGAGATGGTTAGATGGTGTCATCCATTCAATGAACATGAATTTGGACAAACTCCAGGAGACAGTGGAGGACAGATGGGCCTGGCGTCGTATGGTCCATGGGATTACAAAGAGTTGGACCCGATTTAGTGACTAAGCAACAACAAAAGAAGAAGAAAAGGTAAGAAGAACTATTTTCTTCATGGAGGTGCTTCCAAACCATCTTCAGAAGAACTGTCTTCCTATCTCTCATTTTAGAAAAAAAATGCCTCCTTGGAAATGGTGACGGCTTGTGGGACGACCCTCAAAAATTCAAGAATGCTTTTATCTCCACAGTGGATTGCTTTGTTCTTGGGCAAGTAGAGTTGGGTTTTGGCAAAAGTCTCTCCTCTGTGTGTGTGAAAGATGGAGGTTCCTTGGATTTCCTCTCTAGGACACTAGAAAATAAAGATTTCTTGATTCCTTCACTTTAGACAAGAATCCAAGGAGCAGCATTTCTTCAAGAGGGAACGCAGGAGTGGAAAATGTTTGGATTTTCAGCCTCCTTGGAAGTCAGATGAGAACTTGGCTTCAAAATTTCTTCTTCTTCTCCTTCTCCTTCTCCTTCTCCTTCTCCTTCTCCTCCTTCTCCTTCTCCTTCTCCTTCTCCTTCTTCTTCTGCAGTATCCATCATTGGATGTTGGCGATCATGTTGGCAATCATGTTGACGATCAAAATATCTGCAGGGGCTTCATTCTCCTGCTTAGAGGCATTCTGTTACTGATGAATTTTAGCTTTCTCCCCTCCCTAGGAAAGGGACTGAGAGTTTTCCTCAGCCAGTTGCCTAACCTGCTTTCGGAATGCCATTTTAGCGTCATGCTCAGTGTTTTTGGTTAGAACAGAAATATCTTGAAAGGTTTTCATTAGTAGGGTCACCCGATTTGGGCTGCAAACATTTCGATCTCCACTAGATGGTGACACTATGCCTTTCTAGACTGCCATCTAGGGGTCATGTGGAGTTTCACAGCATCCCCCCTGGTCAAGTGATCAAAATTCAGACGCTTGGGAACTGATTTATGACCATTGAAGTGTCGGGGTCATGTGATCCCTTTTTGTGACCGTCTGACAAGCAGGGCCAGATTCACTTAACAACTATGTTCCTAACTTAAGAACTGCAGCCATTCCGTTAACAACTATGGCAAGAAAGGTCGTAAAATGGAGCACAATTCGCTAAACAAAGTCTACCATTTTGCAACAAAAATGTTGGGCTCAATTGTGGTTGTAAGACGAGGACTACCTGAATTGATTAGAAGCAGGGATATTCTCAGGAACTTCCAAGATGTGGGCATGACAGATATAAAAGCCCAGTCTAGCACAATACCACTGAAAAAAAGTCACTTATCTGAAATGGTATAGGGTCTCCTGCTTGAGCAGGGGGTTGGATTAGAAGACCTCCAAGATCCCTTCCAGGTCTATTCTGATTGATTCATTTTAAAAAAAAGGAGCTGTTCAGTCATACTATCATAGGTGCCATTTTAATTTTTTTGGCCATGCTCTGGTTGGAAGTCTTCTCCAATGTTTCCTTCCCACATAACCAACTAAAACATATTTGTGTTCCAGTAAGCAAAAAAAAAAAAAAAAGGTTAAGTTCATTGCACAAATCCTGAAAAAATAAAAATTTTGGCATGCAGAAATCAGCATAGAGGGCAGGGGGGGCGTGTCTCATAGAACATATGCAGTCCCCCCAAGTCATTTTCGGCACATGTGCATGCACATGCACACACACACATACATACAAACAGACACTCTTACTTACAGACAGACACACAAAGACACATATATCACCTTGGAAGATTAGTTTGTAAATACAGATCTTGTAGAAACTATTCCATTATCAATCCAGTAATAAAAACCAGGTAATGGTGTCCAGGTTAAGCCAGCAAATTGACCAAAATGAAAATAATATTAGTTAGGACTGATAGATGGATAAACATTCTAGTCCCGTGATGGCGAACCTATGGCACGCGTGCTACACGTGGCACACATAGCCATATCAGTGGGCATGCCAGCCCAGCTCTGGTGCGCATGCGCCCGCCGACCAGCTGATTTTCGGGCATTCTGGGCCCACCAGAAGTAGGGAAACAGGCTGTTTCCTGCCTCCGGAGGGCCTCTCTAGGAGTCTCTGGAGGCTGGGGACAGCAAAAAATGTCACTTCCTGTCCAACCGGGAGTTGGGAAATGGGTTGTTTCAGGCCTCCGGAGGGCCTCCGAGCGGGTGGGGAAGGCTGTTTTCGCCCTCCCCAGATGCATAGAGGATCTGGAGCCAGGTGAGAAAGAAAAACGAGTCTACCAGGCCATCATGTGCTGGGAGGGAAGGGGGTTGCATGCACATAGGCAGGGCGGGGCGCATAGAATTATGGGTGTGGGCACGCACGCGCGAACCTCCCCCGCCCCCCCCCCCCACCTGGCACGCGATGGCGAAAAGGTTAGCCATCACTGTTCTAGTCTAAACATCTGGCTGACCGTGTGACCAATCTTTATAATAATTCAGCTTCAATATTCTTATTCCTGACTACTTAGAGATGAAGTTGTTTTGCAGCATTTTTAATGTAATCAATTGATGACAATCGGCAAACCATGATGTATTTGATTTTGAACCCACGAGAGGTTTTTGTATCACTGTAGAAAAAGCTTCCAACATTGCAGCCTTTGGGCTAAGGAACTAGTCCTCATGAGGGAGTCCTCATGGCAATTTGAAGTTGACTTTCCAGTTGAGAAGGGGGCCAGTTTTGGCTTGCAAATCCCCGTTTTTGCCTCTGATAATGCTAATTAGTAAAAAAAATACTCACACTTTGGTTTTCAAATGTCAAAGTGCAAAATCATGAGGCTGAATTAAGGCTTTTCACCACTGCTGGCATGCTTGTGACTTGAAACAAGTATCTGAAAAGTCATTAATGGAAGGTGCTACTGCTATCCAAATAATGAAGTTAAAAATCTACGCATGGACAAAATTTCTCAGAGATCCAATGGCAAAAGAAAGGAGAAGGAGAAAGAAAAAAAGGAGAAGATAGGAGAAGGAAAAAAAGAGGAGAAGGAGGAGGAAAAGTTAGAGAAGGGGAGACGAGACAGAATAAGAGATGGAGAGAAGAAAGAGGAAAAGAAGGAGAGAGAGAGAAGGAAGGAAGGGAGGGAAGGAGATGGAGGAAAAGATTGAGAAGGGGGAAAAGAGAGAGAGAAGAAGAAAATGTGGAGAAGGAGAGGAAGGAGGGAAGGAGAAGGAGGAAAAGATTGAGAAGGGGAGAAAAGAGAGAGAAGGAAGAAATATGGAGGAGAAGGAAAAGAAGGACAAGAAGAGGAAGAAGGATTAGGAGGGAAGGAGAAGGAGGAAAAGATTGAGAAGGGGTAAAAGAGAGAGAGAAGGAGAAAATATGGGGAAGGAGGAAGAAAAGAAGAAGGAGAACATCATCCGAAAATCTGTTTCTGCTATGAAATCCTGGCCATCCAGTGAAAGAGATCCTAGATTGTGGCTGTAAGATGCCAAGGTGGGGGGGGGGGCATTTGTTCAAAGGTTCCAGAGCCTCCGCTTCAGGAGATCCAAGCGGAAGCCAGGAACGCTGCAGTTGGGACCAGCAAGAGCGCAGTCCCCGGAGGCAGGAGGAGGTTTGAGTTCGATTTTTCGATAATTCGGCCACCCAGAGGCTGAACCGGTCGAAAATTGTCCACCATTGGAAGGGTCTTCCCTTTGTCGAAATACACCTTTTTCCAGAACTCTTCAATCTATGAACCAATAAGACAGACAAATATTAATTTTCTATCTTTCCAAGTCAGCATAGATAGAGGAGCTTCAGTTGCCTGAATAATAAGGTGCCAAACTATTAATATGCCTTCCTTCCTCTCTCCCTCCCTCCCTCCTTCCTCCTTTATCTATTTCCTTTCTCCCTCCCTTCCTCCCTCCTTCCTCTTTCATTCCTCCTTCCCTCTCTCCCTCCCTTCTTCCTTCCTTCCTTTCTCCCTCCCCCTCCCTCCTTCCTCCTCCTTCCTCCTTCATTCCTCTATTTCCTTTCTCCCTCCCTTCCTCTTTCATTCCTCCCTCCCTTCTTCCTTCCTTCCTCCCTCCCCCTCCCTCCTTCCTCCTCCTTCCTCCTTCATTCCTCTATTTCCTTTCTCCCTCCCTCCCTTCTTCCTTCTTTCCTCCCTCCCTCCCCCTCCCTCCTTCCTCCTCCTTCCTCCTTCATTCCTCTATTTCCTTTCTCCCTCCCTTTCTCTTTCATTCCTCCCTCTCTCCCTCCCTTCTTCCTTCCTTCCTCCCTCCCCCTCCCTCCTTCCTCCTTCATTCCTCTATTTCAATTCTCCCTCCCTTCCTCTTTCATTCCTCCCTCCCTCCCTCTCTCCCTCCCTTCTTCCTTCCTTCCTCCCTCCCCCTCCCTCCTTCCTCCTCCTTCCTCCTTTATTCCTCTATTTCCTTTCTCCCTCCCTTCCTCTTTCATTCCTCCCTCCCTCCCTTCCCTTCCCCATCCTCTCTCTTTCACACATACACACAGTCCTTCTTCTTCCTTCCTGTTCTCTGCCAGCATTCAAGGAGGTTAACAACATTTCAAAACCCACACCGCTATCCAAAACATAGAAGCAAAAAACTGCTGACACAAAAATTAACTCACAACTGAAAACCCGAGACCACAGTATCCATAGGAAGAGACCTGTTTCTTAGCCCGTGTCTCCTACCTGCTCCCACTCAAGTTCAATGGGTTTCTCAAACAAGGTCCAGACCACCTCCTCACTGCAGGCAGGGGTGGTCAGAGAGCCAGTGTAGCGATAGAAGCTGGTGAGATCCTCCTCGTCCGGGATCAGGGATTCCAGGGCCAAAGCTGGAATCTCTACTTTTTGCTCTGAATAAATGACGGAGAGAATTGAAATGTGTTTGAATATATTAGTACTGTAGCTTGGGTTGGTAGTTAGGCTGTTGCTTTGAGCTCCGTGTTTGGCAATTTGGTTGCAAACATTTCATCACCATTCAAGGAGACATCGTCCGTGTGTTTTTGAGTTGTGCTCGTCTGTCAGAACACAGGTCTTTAAATACCGTGTTTTTTGGAGTATTTATTTATTTATTTATTTATTTATTTATTTATTTATTTATTTATTTATTTATTAATTAAATTTTTATACCACCCCCTCTCCCGAAGGACTCGGGGCGGTGAACAGCCAGAATTAAAAACACACAATACAAATATTAAAATACATTAAAACAAAATTAAATTATCTTAGGCTTCTCCAATTTAAAACCCCGTTACCCATAAAATACACCCAATTAAAAATTTTTAACCCAGCCCGGCTTGCTGAAATAAAAAAGTCTTCAGGGCCCAGCGGAAGGTCCGGAGGTCTGGGATTAGTCGTATCCCTGGGGGTAGCTCATTCCAGAGGGCGGGTGCCCCCACAGAGAAGGCTCTTCCCCGGGGGGTCGCCAGCCGACATTGCCTGACAGACGGCACCCTGAGGAGACCCTCTCTGTGGGAGCGTGTTGGCCGGTGGGAGGTTATCGGAGGCAGAAGGTGGTCTCGTAAATAACTGGGTCCTAAGCCATGGAGCGCTTTGAAGATGAGAACCAACACCTTGAAGCGCACTCGGAAGACCACCGGAAGCCAATGCAGCTCGCGCAGGAGAGGTGTCACGTGGGAGCGCCATGTCGCCCCCATAAGTACCCGCGCGGCCGCATTCTGCACCAGTTGGAGCCTCCGAGTGCTCCTCAAGGGGAGCCCCATGTAGAGAGCGTTGCAGTAGTCGAGGCGGGAAGTAACGAGAGCATGAGTGACCCGTGCATAGGGAGTCCCGATCCAGAAAGGGGCGCAACTGGCGTATCAGGCGAACCTGATGTATGTCTTATCAGTGTATAAGACACACTTCCCCTCCCTAAAAGAGGGTGTAAATTTGGGTGCATCTTATACACCAAATGTAGCCCCACCCACCTGCTGGCCCCCACCCTTTGGCCCCTGCCTCCCAGCAATTTACCTCCTTGCAGCAAACAGCCCGTTTCAGCTTCAGCACAACCTGATTAGCACAAGAAAAAAAATCTGCCTCCCAGCAATTTACATCCTTGCAGCAAGCAGCAAGCAGCCCAGTTCAGCTTCAGCGCAGCCTGATTAACACACGCAGTTGATTGTCCGTTGGATTGGCCTCCCGACCCTCAGCTGTTTCAGGCTGCAGGGATTGCCATTGCCTATTGCCACGCGGGCGTCCTGCAAGCAGGCAAATTGCTGGGAAGCAGATTTTCTTTTTCTTGTGCTAATCAGGCTGTGCTGAAAATGAAAATGAAAAGTAAAGCAGGCTGTTTGCTGTTTGCTGCAACGAGGCAAATTGCTGGGAGGCAGAGGCAAATTTTTTTTTTCTTGTTTTCCTCCCCCAAAAAGGTAGGTGTGTCTTATCCAGAGAGTCTTATACTCAAAATATGGTACTTTTTTATGAGATGCAAATTAGTCTGAATGTTGTTTGTTTGGATATTTCTTTTTTCATGTTTTATTTGTTTTATTTATATAACATTCAATTTCCATCAAACAGTGTGTGACTTGGATACAGTTATTTTTAAACAATCATAATCCATGTGTTTGTTGTAGTATTCATTACCATAATATTAATAATATAATAACGATGATACATAACAATGTTCAGATATTTCTGAGTCAACCTCTGATTTCAGACTGTTTGATGGGCTGGCTGTTGACTGGCAACATTCAGACTACCGTATTTTTCAGAGTATAAGACGCACCTATCTTTTTTGGTGAGGAAAAGAAGAAAAAGAAATCTCCCTCTGCCTCTGCCTTTGCCTCTGAGCAATTTTGCCTCGTTGCAGTAAACAGCAAACAGCAAATGCTTTACTTTCATTTTCGTTTTCAGCATAGCTTGATTAGCACAAGGAAAAAAAAAATCTGCTCCAGTAATTTACCTCTTTGCAGCAAGCAGCAGAGGCCCTAGCAAAACAGCTGAGAGCAAATCAGCTGAGAGTCGGGAGGCCGATCCAATCAACTTGTGCTAATTAGACTGTGCTGAAGCTGAAAGGAGCTGTTTTTTCTTGCTGTTTGCTTGCAAGGAGGTAACTGCTGCGAGGCAGAGGCCAAAGGGTGGGGGCCAGTGGGTGGGCGGGGCTACATTCGGTGTATAAGGCGCACCTAAATTTTCACCTCCTTTTAGGGGGAAAAAAGGTGCGTCTTATACTCTGAAAACTACAGTAATTTACATCTCAAACAAAGGTACTTAAAGACCTGTGTTCTGACAGACGAGCACAACTCAAAATGCCCGGACGATGCCTCCTCGAATGGCGATGAAATGTTTGCAACCAAACTGCCAAGCTTGGAGCTCAAACCGAATGACTAATGGAGAGAATTAGTTGTATCTCAGATATTGTATGAGTTACAGGTAATCCTTCCCTTACAACGTTTCGTTTGGTGAATCGTTTGAAGTTGTAACAGCATTGAAAAAGATGACATGACCGTTATTTTTACACTTGCAACCAGGGATGAAACGCTCCTGGTTCAGACTGGTTCGGACGAACCGGTAGCGATGACGACTGGTGGTTCGGAGAACCGGTAGCGATGGTGGCTCGAGGCTCCACCCACCCAACCGGTCGTCATTACTTTCTGGTTTTAACCAGGAAGTAACCTGTTTTTTACCCTCTGTGCATGCGCAGAAGGGTTTGCGCATATGCAGAGGATCAGCGCAGGCACGTGATGTGCGTGCGCACTTCCAAAACGGTAGGGAAAGTAAGTAGATTTCACCTCTGCTTGCAACCATTACTACATCCCCATGGTGATATGATCAAAATTCAGATGCTTGGTTATTTATGACGGTTGCAGTCTCCCAGGGCGATGTGATCACCTGTAACCTTCTGACAAGCAAAATCAATGGGGAAGCCCGATTCACTTAACAACCATGTTACTAACTTATCAACTGCAGTGATTCGGTTCACAACTGTGGCAAGAAATGTTGTAAAATGGGGCAAAACTCAAATTCTCACTTAACAACATGAATTTTCGGCTCAATTGTGGGCATAAGTTGAGGACTACCTGTATGTTAGAAGCCAGTTGTGGAGGTCACAAATGGGAATCACATGACCACAGGACACGACAACCATCACAAGTGTGGGCAAACATTTATCCCTTCTGGAGGATTTCAACTTCCTCAATTCCCCAGCCAGTTTATGACGGTTATTTATGACGGTTGCAGTCTCCCAGGGCGATATGATCACCTGTAACCTTCTGACAAGCAAAATCAATGGGGAAGCCCGATTCACTTAACAACCATGTTACTAATTTAACAACTGGCAGTGATTCACTTCGCAACTGTGACAAGAAAGGTCATTAATTTTATTTATTTATTTATTTATTGGTTCGATTTATATGCTGCCCTTCTCCGGACACTCAGGGCGGCTTACAATGCGTTAAGCAATAGCTTTCCTACTTTTTGTATATACCTGCTTAGTAGGGCTTTCGGCATAACTCACTTAACTGTCTTGCTTAGCAACGGAAATTTTAATTGTAAGCTGTTCAGAATCTCCTTTGGAGCCGTGTGGCCTCGAAAATCCAATGAATTAAATCGAATGATTAAATTGAATTAAATTCACATTTGCATTAGGTCTCTTCTCCTTACCTGCAGGCCCAATCTTTTCTAAATTTGAAATGAGCGATTCATAGTTTCGATTCTTTTTGCCAACCTGTAACAGAGCAAAACATATTAAGAATTGAACCTGGAACATTTTTGAGCGGCTCAAGATTGACTCAGCCTTCCATCCTTGTGAGGTCAGTAAAATGAGGACTCAGATTGTTGGGGGTAAGAGGCTGACTCTGTAAACCGCTTAGAGAGGGCTGTAAAAGCCCTGTGAAGCCGTATATGTCTAAGTGTTATTGCTATCGAAGGCAAACTCTGCCCACTGTTAGGAGTTCGATCCTGACCGGCTCCAGGTTGACTCAGCCTTTCATCCTTCTGAGGTGGGTAAAATGAGGATCCAGATTATTGAGGACAATAGGATGACTCTGTAAACCGCTTAGAGAGGGCTGGAAAGCACTGTGAAGTGGTATATAAGTCTAAGTACTACTGCTATTGCTATTTGCTGTTTGAAGCAAGTCCAAAAAAGGAGGGTGTCCAGTTTAAGAAAAGCTTGCCTTTCTTTCTTTCTTTCTTTCTTTCTTTCTTTCTTTCTTTCTTTCTTTCTTTCTTTCTTTCTTTCTTTCTTTCTTTCTCTTTCTTTCCTTCCTTCCTTCCTTTCTCTTTCTTTCTTTCTTTCTTTCTTTCTTTCTTTCTTTCCTTCCTTCCTTCCTTCCTTCCTTCCTTCCTTTTTCTTTCTTTCTTTCTTTCTCTTTCTTTCTTTCTTTCTTTCTTTCTTTCTTTCTTTCTTCCTTCCTTCCTTCCTTCCTTCCTTCCTTAATTCTTCCTCCCTCCCTCCCTCCTCTCCCCTCTTTCTTCCTTCTTTCCTCCCTCCCTCCATCTCTCTATGTCCCGCTCTCTTTTTTCCCTTCCTTTGGGAGAACACAGTGAAAAATAGCTGTTAAATTTGGCAGGAAAGAGGAGCTGAAGAATTCTGTTGCCCCAGGAGAAAGGACTCTAGAAAAGTGCTTCAAACTTTGGCAACTTTTGCACTGTGTGGACTTCAACTCCCAGAATTCCTTAGCTGGCTGAGGAATTCTGGGAGTTGAAGTTTTCATAGCTCAAAATTGCCAAAGGTTGAGAAACTGCTCTGGGAGGAGAAAGTCGAGGTCAACAGGGGCTTTCAGAGGTTGTGGGGGGGGGGGTCTCATCCACCACAGGTGTCTCCAAAGAGGTCTGGCCAAGATATGTAAATGCAACCTGCCCTGTATAGGAGGATGGCTCAGTGAAACCACGATGGGTGAGGATTATGGGTCTTGTGGCTTCAATACAACTGGAAGGCACTGGATGAGACTGACCCAGTTTTGAGTTTGTTCAAAGTCTTGAAGTTTATTTTTTAAAAATTACAATGGAACTCAAATCTATTCCATACCTTTATAAAAAATCCCAGCACCGCTACGCCTTTTCCTTTGATCGCTGAATCTGTGCTGCTAAATTCCTCCTTAATGTGAACAATGTGAAGCTGTAAGAAAATCAGAGGCTGGATTGACTCAAGACCTTTTATTACTCAAGTCACAGTGGGTTAAAAAACACTTTTTTTTAAAAAAAATAAAATTTTATTATACATTAGAAACAAAAAACAGCCTGTGCTATACATAAGAAAGGAAGATTTGGTTCTTCGGATATATCCTCATGATCGCCAAAATCCACGTGATTTCACAGGGTGAAATATTGTATATGTTGTTTGTAATGTTAGTAATTTAAAATATAAAATGTTAAAAATAATAATAATAATAATAAAAAATAATAAAGTAATTTCAAGTCTGAAAAAAAAAAAGAAACAAAAAACAGAATAAAGACTATAACGAAAGACAATCACATACATACGACTGAGGTTGATTCAACCCCCATATATATATACAGTTTGTAAATAACATTACATATCATCATACTACAGCTTCACTTTGGTTTATCATACTGCATCTTGCATTTGTTAACAGGGTGGATTTGATTTAAATCGAGTTGATTTAAATCACAATTTAAATCATGATTTAAATAACTAGTTAAAAGGCTTGATTTAAATCAACTCGATTTAAATCGTAATTTTTAAAAGAGCAACTGTCATCTCTGCTACTCCTTTGACCCACTGTTGACTCACCGATAGTCCCTGTATATTGCAGAATATACAGCCTCATGCTACATAACTAAGCTCCATTTCATGCTGAATAAACTAAATTATTTATGTATCTTAAATAGAAAACTATCTTACGATAGATTTTTACCCCAAAAGTTTTTTATTAAAATAAATTCGCTAAGAAACAAAAAAATCCGATTTAAATAAAAAAAAATCTGATTTTTTTAAAAAAATCATTGATTTTTATCCACCCTGTTTGTTAATCTTCTTATATCTAATATCCCCTTATTTATATTTAGCTTGCTATTTACATATCTATGCTATATGTTTCCCTAACATCTACCTCATGACATTTTGACTTCTATCCATTGGTACCATTTATCCCAGCTTTGATTGAAAATTGATTCTTGTCTATCTTTAAGTATATACAGGTTAATCTATCACATTCTGCACACAAACAAAATTTTGTTGATAATCATCTGATCCGATGGTACTTCCTTCCCTTTCCAAAATTGCGCATATGAAATTCTAGCCGCAGTGGTAATGTGTATGAAAAGGTACCAGTCTGCTTCCCTTATGCCCCCAGGGTTTATTTTATTTATTTATTTATTTATTTTATTCGATTTCTATACCGCCCTACTCCCGAAGGACTCAGGGTGGTGCACAGCCAAACAATAAAACACATCCATACAAAATTTAAAAGTAGAATAAAATCAAATTAAGTAATTTTGGCTCCGACAAATTTAAAACCCCGAACTATTTAAAACCAATTTTAAAATTGAATGTATAAAATACTAAAAGATATTTAAAAATTAAAAATCTTTTATGAAAGAGGGAGAAAATTAGGCCAGGCCCGCCTGGTGAAATAACAAGGTCTTTAAAGCGCGGCGGAAGGTGCGCAGATCCGGGATCCTCCGTATCTCTGGGGGGAGCTCCTTCCAGATAGTGGGTGCCCCCACAGAGAAGGCTCTCCCCCTGGGGGCCGCCAGTCGACATTGTTTGGCCAACGGCACCCGGAGGAGCCCCTCTCTATGGGAGCGTACCGGCCGGTGGGAGGCTATTGGTGGTAGTAGGCAGTCCCGCAAGTACCCAGGTCCTAAGCCATGGAGCGCTTTAAAGGTGGTAACCAAAACCTTGAAGCACACCCTAGCAAGTAGACCTCTAGTCTCAGTTGAAAACTGACTCCTGTAATCTCCATGAGCCAAACTTTTATCTTACTTCAATAGTTTTGGGCTTGTAGACATGTCCACCATTGGTGGCAAAATGTACCCCTGGCTGACCCACATTTCCAACATTCTGCTGAGGTTCCAGGGAACATCTTTGCGATTCTTGCTGGTGGTATATGCCACCTATATAACATTTTAAATATATTTTCTTTGAAAGACACTGCCTTTGTCATTTTCCCATTTCTATTCCATATTTGTTGCCATTTTTCCAGATCTAATGAATATCCGAAATTCCTCCCCCAGACTATCATCGAGTCTTTAACTATTTCCTCAGCTACAAATCAGGACAGGAGGAGGTTATATACCTTAATAATAAAAGAGAATATTTGTAGATCAGGGTTGACATGAGGGACCTTGATGCTATCTAAGCTTGGTTGTTTTCTTGGAAACTTTTCATTACCCAACTAAGTAATGTCATTAACATTGGCTAGCTACGCCCCCGAACTGGTCCCCGGCCCGGTCACCGCTCGCTTACCCCACCTCATCAGAGGCTTCTTTTTTTTTTTACTTTTAAAAGCATTTTTTCTACAACCTCTTCAATCGAAAAAATGCTTTTAAAAGTAAAAAGAAAAGCCTCTGATAATCCCGCAGCTCAGCTGGGATCGGCAGAGGCTTTTCAAAGCATTTTTTCTACAACCTCTTTGGCTGAAGAGGTGGTAAAAAAAAAATGCTTTGAAAAGCCTCTGACGATCTCAGCTGAGTTGCCTGATCGGCAGAGGCTTTTCAAAGCATTTTTTTCTGCAACCTCTTAAGGTTGTAGAAAAAAGGCTTTTAAAAGTAAAAAAAAAAAAAAAGTTGGCCGCGCCCACCCAGTCATATTACCCCCCCACCAAGCCACACCCACAAAATAAGCCACGCCCACAGAACCGGTAGTAAAAAACTTTATTTATTTATTTATTTATTTATTTATTAAATTTTTATACCGCCCCCTCTCCCGAAGGACTCGGGGCGGTGAACAGCCAAAATTAAAAACACACAATACAAATATTAAAATACATTAAAACAAAATTAAATTATCTTAGGCTTCTCCAATTTAAAACCCCGTTACCCATAAAATTCACCAATTAAAATTTTTTTTTTTTTTTAACCCAGCCCGGCTTGCTGAAATAAAAAAGTCTTCAGGGCCCGGCGGAAGGTCCGGAGGTCCGGGATTAGTCGTATCCCTGGGGGCAGCTCATTCCAGAGGGCGGGTGCCCCCACAGAGAAGGCTCTTCCCCGGGGGGTCGCCAGCCGACATTGCCTGACAGACGGCACCCTGAGGAGACCCTCTCTGTGGGAGCGTGTTGGCCGGTGGGAGGTTATCGGAGGCAGAAGGTGGCCTCGTAAATAACTGGGTCCTAAGCCATGGAGCGCTTTGAAGATGAGAACCAACACCTTGAAGCGCACTCGGAAGACCACCGGAAGCCAATGCAGCTCGCGCAGGAGAGGTGTCACGTGGGAGCGCCATGCCGCCCCCATAAGTACCCGCGCGGCCGCATTCTGCACCAGTTGGAGCCTCCGAGTGCTCCTCAAGGGGAGCCCCATGTAGAGAGCATTACAGTAGTCAAGGCGGGAAGTAACGAGGGCATGAGTGACCGTGCATAGGGAGTCCCGATCCAGAAAGGGGCGCAACTGGCGTATCAGGCGAACCTGATAGAAAGCCCCCCTGGCCACGGCCGTCAAATGCTCTTCTAAGGACAGCCGTGCGTCCAGGAGGACACCCAAGTTACGCACCTCTCCGTGGGGGCCAATGTCTCGCCCCCAATAGTCAGCGATGGCACCAGCTGACTATATCGGGACGCCGGCAGCCACAGCCACTCAGTCTTGGAGGGATTGAGTCGGAGCCTGTTCCTCCCCATCCAGACCCGCACCGCCTCCAGGCACCGGGACATCACTTCAAGGGCATCGTTGGGGTGGTCTGGGGTGGAGATGTACAGCTGGGTGTCATCAGCGTACAGATGGCACTGCACCCCAAAACCATGGATGATCTCGCCCAGCGGCTTCACATAAATGTTGAACAGGAGAGGCGAGAGGACCGACCCTTGTGGCACCCCACAAACCAAGTGCCTTGAGGTCGACCTCTGCCCTCCAGCCAACACAGACTGCGACCTGTCGGAGAGATAGGAGGAGAACCACCGTAAAACAGTGCCTCCCACTCCCAACCCCTCCAACCGGCGCAGCATGATACCATGGTCGATGGTATCAAAAGCCGCTGAGAGGTCTAATAGGACCAGAACAGAGGAGCAACCTCTGTCCCGAGCCCTCCAGAGATCATCAACCAACGCGACCAATGCCGTTTCCGTGCTGTACCCGGGCCTGAAGCCGGACTGGAACGGATCTAGATAGACGGTTTCCTCCAGGTACTGCGGGAGCTGTCGCGCAACCACACTCTCAACAACCTTCGCCAGGAAGCGAAGGTTGGAAACTGGACGATAGTTTGCTAAAACAGCTGGGTCCAGAGAGGGCTTCTTGAGGAGGGGCCTCACCACCGCCTCTTTCAAGGCGGGAGGCAAGAACCCCTCACTCAAGGAAGCATTTATAATCCTCTGGAGCCAGCCTCGTGTAACCTCCCGGGTAGCCAGCACCAACCAGGAGGGACACGGGTCCAATAAACATGTGGTTGCGTTCAACCTCCCCAGCATCCTGTCCACGTCCTCGGGAGTCACAGGGTCAAACTCATCCCAGATAACCGTCTCAAGACAGACCTCGGACAACCCGCCTGTACCTACCCAGTCGGAGTCCAAGCCTTCCCGAATTTGAGCCCACCCCTGGTATGTATGTATGTAAATAAATATATATTTAACCGGTCAGTCCTAGAGGAGATCAACCCTGACTGCTCTTTAGAAGGCCAGATCCTGAAGATGAAACTCAAATACTTTGGCCACCGAATGAGAAGGAAGGACTCCCTGGAGAAGAGCCAAATGCTGGGAAAGATGGAGGGCAAAAGGAGAAGAAGGGGACGGCAGAGAACGAGGTGGCTGGATGGAGTCACTGAAGCAGTCGGCGTGAGTTTAAATGGACTCCAGAGGATGGTAGAGGACAGGAAGGCCTGGAGGAACATTGTCCATGGGGTCGCGATGGGTCGGACACGACTTCGCAACTAACAACAACAACATATATTTCAAATGTTTCCTGAGGCCAGAGTTTGGAGATGAATGTTTCTGGGGGCTTTTACCTCCATGGGGTACCTCTCTCCATCGATGCTGTGTTCGGATCCAGGACTCCGCGTGTTCCCCATCTCGCTTCCCCAGTGGAAATGAAACTGCACCGCCTTGTATCTCCCGTTCAGACCCCCAGACTCCACCTTCGCCGACTGACCCAGCCGGACGACGACTGCCAAGGAAAAAATGGATTCAGTACAGCGTAGTCTTCGACTTACGACCACAAAAATGAAGCCTCTCCATGTTTTGTTGCTAAGCGAAACATTGACTCAGTGGATTTTACGACTTTTCTTGCCGCAGTTGTTAAGTGAATCAATGCCGTGGTTAAGTTAGGAACACGGTTGTTAAGTGAATCTGGCTTCCCCATTGACTTTGTTTGTCAGAAGGTCGCAAAAGGGGATCGCGCAACCCCTGGGACGCTGCAACTGTCGTAAGCAGAGGTGGGATTCAGCCGGTTCTGTCCGGTTCGGGCGAATCGGTAGTGGCGACTGTGGGAAGCTCCGCCCACCCTCCTGGACATAATGCACGAGTTCTGCATATGCGCAGAAGGCCGTGCGGATGTGCAGAGGAGGTGCGCGCACTCACATTTGCAAACCAGTAGGGAAGGTAAGTGAATCCCACCTCTGGTCGTAAGTATGAGTCGGTTCCCAAGCAGCTCAATTTGGATCAGGTGACCACGGGGATGCTGCAATGGTCGTAAGTGTGAAAAAATGGACAGAAATTTTTTCAGCGCTGTTGTAACTTCGAAGGGTCATTAAGTGAACTGTTGTAAGTCGAGGACTACCTGTATTACTTCCTGGCTCATTTTAGACTTGCTTTACAACCTGCCCTTTCAGTCTGCTGAACACACCAGGAGATGCAGGACATTTAAAAGCCCAAATAGAATACAGGTCGTCCTCGACTTACAACCATTCATTTAATGACCGCTCAAAATTACAATGACACATAGCTATTTGCAAGGGGGGGGGGTCACATGATCACATTTTACGACGGTTTCGCTGAAAACCAGCAGCTGCGAGCAAATACAATTGGGCCAGCTGTATTGCTTAATGCCTGCCGGATTCACTTAACAACTGCAGATTCATTTAACAACCTTGGAAAAAAATGTGTAATACTGGGCACGATTCACTTAACAACCGCTTTTGCTCAGCAACAGATGGTCCCAAATCAAGGACTACAGATAGCCCTCAACTTACGACCACAATTGAGCCCAACATTTCCATTGCTAAACAAGACAGTGGTTAAGTGAGTTTCACCCCGTTTTACAATCTTTTTTGCCACAGTTGTGAAGTGAGTCACATAAATAAAGTGAGTTTATTTATTAAATTTATTTATTCATTAAATTTATATGCCGCCCCTCTCCGGAGACTCAGGGCGGCTCACAATACATTAAAAAAAAAACACCATTCTAAAAACATTTAAAAGATTAAAAAACATTAAAAACCTTAGAACAGTGGTCCCCAACCCCCGGTCCGCGGACCGGTGCCGGGCCGTGGAGTACCTGGCACTGGGCCGCGCAGCGGCCGGGGGACATGAACGCTGCAGCGCAAAGGCTCCTGGGCCGTGCGCAATGGGCCGTGCGCAAAAGCTCCTGGGCCGTGCCCCCACCCCTGCGCGCGCTCAGCGGGCCGCGGCGATAAAAAGGTTGGGGACCACTGCCTTAGAACACATTCACACAGTTGTTAAGTAACATGTTTGTTAAGTGAATCTGGCTTCCCTGTTAATTTTGCTTGTTAGGAGATCGGAAAAAATGATCCTGTGACCTCGGGACACTGCAACTGTCATAAGTTGATGCCAGTTGCCAAGCCTCTGAATTTTGATCCATGGGGAGTGATGCAATGGTTGAATGA
Source organism: Pituophis catenifer annectens (assembly GCF_029215685.1). NCBI lineage: Eukaryota > Metazoa > Chordata > Lepidosauria > Squamata > Colubridae > Pituophis > Pituophis catenifer. The sequence continues at coordinate 3,941,365 of NW_027256881.1, forward strand.
AAAACGGTCGTAAGTCTCATTTTTCAGTGCCGTCGTAACTTTGAACAGTCAGTAAACAAACCATTGTAACATGTCACATGTCCACCATAAATGATTTAAAAGTCCCTTCTTTACATTTGTATTTCCAATAGTCATTTGAAATCCGTTTATACATCCTGGACAATTTACCTCAGGGGTGTCAAACTCAAGGCCCAGGGGCCGGATCTGGCCCGTGGGGTGGTTAGATCTGGCCCATGGGACCACCCTGAAAACAGTGAAGGACCGGCCTGCAGTGCCTTTGCTTCACTGGCAGAGGCTTGCAGGAGGCCGTTGCAGCCGAAAACGGAGTTTGGGAGGGACACAGGTGGCCCTCGTGAGCTCCGTTTTTGCTGGCAGAGGCTTGCAGGAGACCGTCACAGCCGAAAACAGAGGTCGGGATCCCATTTTTACTGGCAGAGCACTCGGGCCACCACAGCAGGTGTGAAATGCTACTGGTTCGGACCGGTTCTGGTGAACTGGTAGTAAAAAATGCAGGTATTTCCGATGATCAGCTGGGTGGCGATCAGCTGTGACGTGTGATTTATATTAGCTAGAATCATCGGATTTCCTGCTTTCTAGCTAATCTAAACCATGTGGCACAACGGATTCCGCCCCCTCACTGTTCTACTTACTTTTGCAGATGCAGAAGGCTTCAAAATGTTCCTTTTTTAGCGCTGTGCGGGCACGCACTCAGTAGCAGACTCACAGAACCGGTAGCAGACTTCAGAGGACTTCACTGCTGCACCACAGGTGCCCCTGACATGAGTGATGTTGAGCTGGCCATGCCCCCCACAGCCCCCTCGAGGTCAAACACAACCTTGATGCAGCCCTCAATGAAATCGAGTTTGACACCTGTTGTGGTCCGCCAGCAGCCTGCAGAGCTGGCAGCGGAGTCAGACAGTGAGGAGGCTGAGGAAGAACATGGGCCAGTCCTGGAGGCTGGGGAAGACCCGGACGAGGGCTCTGTGCCAGAGGCAGAGATGGGGCCAGGGCCCATCTGGGAGTGATGTGCGGACTCCAGAGCCTCCCGAGGCTGACATCAGAGAGGCAGAGGAACAGGAGGAGCCTGTTCCTAATGCACGCATGAGAAGGCAAGAGCAGCTAAAGCAAAAAGGACAACTCAGGAGTAAGGCCAAGAGATGATTGGCCCCTCCCATAAGGCTTAAAAGACCAGCAACAGCTATTGGGCTCTTTGTCGGAAAACAACGTTGATAGATTTGTTTCTTGTCTTGCTGCATTTATTTCTTGTCGGTGTCTTCTGCTCCTGAACTTTTGCCAAGAAAAGCCTTTGGCAGGTTGCCTAATTAGACCAAGGTTGGTGATAAGGCTGAAGGATTGTGTTATGAAGAATTTGTTTTGAATTAGTTTGGACTACGCTGAGAATGAGTTAATTCTCAGCTGTTCTAATAAAGTCTGTTTGTTTAGAACTGTTTGCGTATGATAATACCTACTTAGGTTCGGGTCATAACACCACCTCTGACTTATCTGGTGTTAAATACCAACGATACATCATATTGTAAAATTTTTCCTTTAAGTTATAATTTAGTGTACATTTTAGACCTTTCGTCCACATATTCTCCCATTCTGAGGAATACCTGTATGGCTTGTATGAGGTATTCCTGCTTCTCACCTGTGTGTCCGTTGTTTTCCATGCTCCATTTGTGGTCGGATTTGACGTTGTAGTTTATAAACTTAAACGCTTTCAGAGAGTCGTTGTATGTTACCTGCCGGGTGAGAATATTAACCGGAGATTGTTTGTTGTTTCCACATTCTGAATATAGCTTCGCCCATAGGCGAGGTTCTGCAGGAGGGAGAGGAGAAAAAAGACTTTTGAATGGGACAGAAATTGGATCAAGACCAATAAAACTGTGATTTCTGCAAACTATGGTTTATGAAGTTGAAGTCTTTAGGACTTCCTGGCCTATAAACTGGAAGAAGTCTAAAAGAAGCCAGCGGGAAAACAGAATAACAGAGTTGGGAGGGATCTTGGAGGTCATCTAGTCCAACCCCCTGCTCAAGTAGGAAACCCTACACCATTTCTGACAGATGGCAGTCCAGTCTCTTCTTGAAAGCCTCCAGTGATGAAGCTCCCACAACTTCTGAAGGCAACTTCTGTTCCATCAGTTGATTGTTTCTCACTGTCAGAAAATTTCTCCTTATTTCTAGGTTGAATCTCTCCTTGTTCAGTTTCCATCCATTATTCCTTGTCTGGCCTTCGGATGCCTTGGAAAATAGCTTGACCCTCTCCTCTCTGTGGCAGCCCTTCAAATATTGGAAGATGCTATCATGTCTCCCCTAGTCCTTCTGTTCTCTTCACTAGACTAGCCATGCCCAGTTCCTGCAACCATTCATCGCATGTTTTAGCCTCCGGTCCCCTCATCATCCTGGTTGCTCTTCTCTGCACTCTTTCCAGAGTCTCCACATCTTTCCAACATCTAGTCCATCCCTTGCTCAAGTAGGAGACCCTACACCACTTCAGACAAATGGCTATTCAGTCTCTTCTTAAAAACTTCCAGTGTTGGAGCATTCACAAGTTCTGGAGGCAAGTTGTTCCACTGATTAATTGTTTTCACTGTCAGGAAATTTCTCCTTAGTTCTAGATTGCTTCTCTCCTAGATTAGCTCCGTTCATTTCAAACCATTGTATAACAATACAATCATTCCAATCATCAAAACCTAAAATCAAACTTTTGTTTTTTTCAGGCTCAAGTAAAAAGCCCAGAAGTGGTTTCCAACTCAATAAATCCTTTTCTTTAGTTAAAACAGTCTGTTTCCCGCCATCTCCTATCTATTTTCAATTTCAGTCCCTGGTCTCAGGGGTGGGTTCTAAATTTTTTTACTACCGGTTCTGTGGGCGTGGCTTATTTTGTGGGCATGGTTTGATGGTCATGTGACAATTCTTTAGGATTTAGCAGAGGTACTGGTCTACCAGGCTTTTAACTGCTTGCAGAGCTGTACCAATCTACCTATTTATTTTTTGCAGGCACCGGTCTACCCATTTGTTTTTCAAGCGCACTGGTCTACCACCACACTGCCTTTTACCACTGATCAGCTGTAGGGCGGCCCTTTGAAGCCCCGCGGCAAGAGTTTAAACAGTTTTTTTCCTTCTAGCCGATCAGCTGGGACTCGGAACGGGAGGCAGTGAATAGATTGGGGGTGGGGCCAAATAAAAGGTAAGAATTATGCGAGGGAGGGGCAGGGGGCCCAGTTCCCGAACAAAGAGAACCGGTTCAGTGACGTTATATTGTTACCGCTACCGACTCGGCCGAACCGGGCCGAACCGGGAGGAACCCACCACTGCCTGGGATCTAATACTAGCCATGACTCTAATAGACACTCATCCTCGGAACATTACAAGTAGTAGTCCTTGTCTTACAACCATTCATTTAGTGACCGTTCAAAGTTACAACAGCACTGAAAAATGGGATTTATGATCACTTTTCACACTCAACAACCACTGCAGCACCTCCATAGTCACATAATCACAATTCAAAATAATGGGCAACTGGCATGTATTGATGACAGTTGTCCTGTCCTAGGGTCATTTGGTCACTATTTGTAATCTTCTCAGCTGGGTTGTGACAAGCAAAGTCAATGGGGGAAGAGAGATTCGCTTAGCATGATTCTCTTAACAACTGCAGTGGTTGCCTTAACAGCTCTGTCGAAAAAGATGTAAAATGGGGCAAAACTCACTTAACAATGGCCTTGCTTAGCAAATGAACTTTGGAGCTCCATTGTAATTGTAAGACGAAGACTACCTATACTTGAAACCTATCTTGTCTCCCAGTTCCCCAACTGGGAGCTGCCTTAGGATTCCATGAAAACTTAGTCAGGCTATATGGTGGTGTGGTGGCTCGGTGGTTAAGATCTGGGTGTGTGGCAGTGGTGGGTTCCTTCCGGTTTGGCCCGGTTTGGCCGAGCTGGTAGCGGTGACGATATGATGTCACTGAACTGGTTCTCTTTGTTCGGGAACTGGGGGCCCCCGCTCCCCCCGCATTATCCTTACCTTTTATTTGGCCCCACCCCCAATCTATTGCTACCTCCCAAGTCCCAGCTGATCGGCTAGAAGGAAAAAAACTGTTTAAACTCTTGCCGCAGGGCTTCAAAGGGCCGCCCTACAGCTGATCAGTGTTAAAAGGCAGTGTGGTGATAGACTATTGCCTCTAAAAACAAATGAGTAGACCAGTACAGCTCTGCAAGCAGTTAAAAGCCTGGTAGACCAGTACCTCTGCTAAATCCTAAAGAATTGTCACATGATAATCAAGCCACGCCCACAAAATAAGCCACGCCCACAGAACCAGTAATAAAAAAATTTAGAACCCACCCCTGGTGTGTGGGCTGGAAAGCCAGCAGCCCAGGTTCGAGACCCAAGCACCTCGCGATGGGGTGAGCTCCCATCCTCACCTCAGCTCCTGCCAACCTAGCAGTTCGAAAGCATGCAAATGTGAGTAGATAAATAGGTATCATTTCGGTGGGAAGGTAACAGCGCTCCGTGATGTCATGCTGGTCACAGGACCGTGGAAATGTTTTTGGACAGCGCTGACTCAATGGCCTTGAAATGGAGCCCTCTGGCAACCACTAGCAGAGTAAAATCTGCAGGGACGCCTTTATCTTTCACCTTATAGTCAGGCTATTGGCAAAAGCATGAAAGAAATTTAACTTTGCAATCAGAAGGTCCTTTCAGAGCAAGACTGGAATGGCAGCAAAGCAGCCCAGAAGCTCTCCAAGAATTCAATGTTTTTATTACCATTTGTTACACTCAGCATTTCATTGCGTAACTATCCATAATAGTGGCTCTACAGAAAAGGAAATATAATAACTTGCATTTTCCCACACCTTGCCCATGATTCGTGTCTTACAGTACATTGAACTGTTGGCTTTGAAAGTTACCTTTGCAATCTGGGATTTTGCACTGTTGTGAGGCATAACACCAGGTTTTCCCTTCTGCAAAAGACAAATAGCTTTCATTGTTTAATCATATTATTCCTAACATGAGTGACAACAAAGAACAGGTATCGTTTTCAAAAGACACATTTTTTAAAAAAGGTATTAATTGATTTATAATTCTGTCATCCCTCCCAGGGATGCAAAAATTCACCTATATAATTAAAAATGGAATAGCACAAATTAACCGAGGAAACATCAGACAGACAAAATATACAATATGAAATAAAATGAGAAATGAAAGAACAAGGGAAAAACAGTAAAAATAAGAGAATAACAGGACAGAATAATAGAATAGAGTTGGAAGGGACCTTGGAGGTCTTCTATTCCAACCCCCTGCTCAATTAGGAAATCCTATACCATTTCAGACAAATGGTTGTCCAATCACTTCTTAACACCTTCCAATATTGGAGAACCCAGACTGCTAGTTTGTTTCTTCCTTTTTCGTTATTGTGTATTTTCACTTTGGAAATAAAAAAAAAAAAATTAGTGGAACAAAAGTCCCTGGAAAGCAATCTGAAATGACAATCTAAATGATTGTTGCAGTAAAATGATATTTGAAAGAGAAGGAAGGAAGGAAGGAAGGAAGGAAGGAAGGAAGGAAGAAAAGAAGGAAGGAAGAAAGGAAGGGTGAGGGAGGAAGAAAGAAAAAAGGAAGGAACGAAGGAAGAGAAAGGAAGAAAGAAAGAAAGAGAAAGAAAGTAGAGTAGAGTAGAGTAGAGTAGAGTAGAGTAGAATAGAATAGAATAGAATAGAATAGAATAGAATAGAATAGAATAGAATAGAATAGAATAGAATAGAATAGAAGGATGGGATGGGATGGATAGAGCAGAGCAGAGCAGAGCAGAGCAGAACAGAACAGAACAGAACAGAACAGAACAGAACAGAACAGAACAGAACAGAATAGAAGGATGGGATGGGATGGATAGAGCAGAGCAGAGCAGAGCAGAGCAGAGCAGAACAGAACAGAATAGAATAGAATTCTTTACTGGCCAAGTGTGATTGGACACACAAGGAATTTGTCTTCGGTGCATATGCCCTCAGTGTAAATAAAAAGACAAGATACATTTGTCAAGAATCATAAGGTACAACACTTAATGATAGTCATAAGGAACAAATAAACAATCAAGTCATATTAGGAAACAATATCAATATAAATCGTAAGGATACAAGCAACAAAGTTACAGTCATGCAGTCATAAGTGGGAGGAGATGGGTGATAGGAACAATGAGAAGACTAATAGTAATAGTGCAGACTTAGTGAATAATTTGACAGTGTTGAGGGAATCATTTGTTTAGCAGAGTGATGGCGTTTGGGAAAAAACTGTTCTTCTCTAGAAGGAAGGAAGGAAGGAAGGAAGGAAGGAAGGAAGGAAGGAAGGAAGGAAGGGGGAGGGAGGGAAGGAGGAAGGAAGAAAGGAAGAAAGAAAGAAAGAAAGGAAGGAAGGAAGGAAGGAAGGAAGGAAGGAAGGAGGAGGGAGGAGGGAGGAGGGAGGAAGGAGGGAGAAAGAAAGAAAGAAAGAAAGAAAAGAAAGAAAGAAAGAAGAAAGGAGGAGGGAGGGAGGAGGGAGAAAGAAAGAAAGGGAGGAAGGAAGGAAGAAAAAAGAAAGAGAAAAAGAAAGAGTGAGAGAAAGAAAGAAACAGTGAGAGAAAAAAAGAAAGAAAAAGAAGGAAGGAAGGAAGGAAGAGGGAGGGAGGGAAGGAGGAAGGAAGAAAGGAAGAAAGAAAGGAAGGAAGGAAGGAGGAGGGAGGAAGGAGGGAGAAAGAAAGAAAGAAAGAAAGAAAGAAAGAAAGAAAGGAGGAGGGAGGGAGGAGGGAGAAAGAAAGAAAGGGAGGAAGGAAGGAAGAAAAAAGAAAGAGAAAAAGAAAGAGTGAGAGAAAAAAAGAAAGAAAAAGAAGGAAGGAAGGAGGGAGAAAGAAAGAAAGAAAGAAAGAAAGGAGGAGGGAGGAAGGAGGGAGAAAGAAAGAAAGAAAGAAAGAAAGAAAGAAAGAAAGAAAGGAGGAGGAAGGAAGGAGGGAGAAAGAAAGAAAGAAAGAAAGGAGGAGGGAGGGAGGAGGGAGAAAGAAAGAAAGAAAGAAAGAAAGGGAGGAAGGAAGGAAGGAAGGAAGAAAAAAGAAAGAGAAAAAAGAAAGAAAGAGTGAGAGAAAGAAAGAAACAGTGAGAGAAAAAAGAAAGAAAAAGAAAGAAGGAAGGAAGGAAGGAAGGAAGAAAGGAAGAAAGAAAGAAAGAAAGAAAGAAAGAAAGAAAGAAAGAAAGAAAGAAAGAAAGAAAGAAAGAAAGAGAAAGAAAGATAGGAGCTAAGAAATGGCTTCTCTAAGTAACAGACTGGCAACTTGCAAAGTTGAAGATTGTTAAGAGGATGACCAGCTGTGAGGTGGATGGACCCAGCAGTGATGGGGGCACCGTTGGAAGATCTGAAAAAAATGGGTTGGGGACAGACCCTCCTGCAGACAATCTCTGCTTCTGATTGCTGAGAGTCAATACTGATATAATCGCATCAAATTGCAAGCTTTTCCTCTATTATTACAGGAAGCTGAAAAACTGCTTCCTTAAATACACGATTAGATAATTGCAACGTTTAAATAAATGCCAGTGGCTTTTAACCATAATCATAACAACTGGGGGGAGGGCACTTTGCTCAGAAAGAATACGTTAATATATAAAAAGATATTTGCAAATATATAAACCAGGAAGGAACTAGGAAAGAAGATAAAACGTCCTGGGGAACATTATCTGGTGTCAGATACAATAAGTGACTATAGCAACTGGCCAACCCCTGACCTCAAACAACTGAGCAAGGTTAACCTGGATGAAAAAAACATCGAAAATTTTTGGCCTTAGACAATTTAGAACTACGCCGCCTTCGGTCTGACCTAAGCGTAGTGCACAAAATTATCTGCTACAACAGTGTTTCTCAACCTTGGAAGCTTGAAGATGGGTGGACTTCAACTCCCAGAATCCCCCAGCCACGTTGTGCTACAACCTCCTACCTGTCAGTGACTACTTCAGCTTCAACCGCAATAATGCATGAGCACACAATACATACAAAACAGTGATGGGTTTCAAATTTTTTTACTACCGGTTCTGTGGGTGTGGCTTGGTGGGTGTGGTATGGCTTGGTGGGTGTAGCTTGGTGGGCGTGGCAGGGGAAAGGATACTGTAAAATCTCCATTCCCTCCCCAATCCAGGGAAAGGCTACTGCAAAATCCCCATTTCCTCCCGATCAGCTGGGACTTGGGAAGCAGAGAATAGATGGGGGCGGGGCCAGTCAGAATTTTTACTACCGGTTCTCCGAACTACTCAAAATTTCCGCTACCGGTTCTCCAGAACTGGTCGGAACCTGCTGAAACCCACCTCTGATGCAAACTCAAGGTAAACCGCTCCAAACTCGATTGCAGAAAATATGACTTCAGTAACAGAGTGGTCAATGCCTGGAATGCACTACCAGACTCTGTGGTTTTTTATTTTATTTATTTATTAGTCATATTTCTATGCCGCCCACTCTCCGAGGACTCTGGGTGGCTTACACCAAAGACAGTATACTAAATAGCATATTGCCCCCAACAATCTGGGTCCTCATTTAACCACCTCGGAAGGATGGAAGGCTGAGTCAACCTTGAGCCGGTGAGATTTGATCCGCTGATCTGCCGAACTAGCAGTCAGCTGAAGTAGCTGCAGTACTGCACTCTAACCACTGCACCACCTCGGCACCTCGGTTTCTTCCCCAAACCCAGTGGTGGGTTGCTCCCGGTTCGCACCGGTTCACAAGAACCGGTAGTAAAAATTTGTAGTAGTTCTGAGAACTGATAATAACATTGTCTGGCCACGCCCCCGAACTGTTCCCTGGCCCGGTCGCTGCTCGCTTATCCTGCCCACCTCATCAGAGACTTTTTTTTTTTAACTTTTAAAAGCATTTTTTTCTACAACCTCTTCGGCCGAAAAAATGCTTTTAAAAGTAAAAAAAAAAAAAAAAAAGCCTCTGATAATCCCGTGGCTCAGCTGGGATCGTCAGAGGCTTTTCAAAGCATTTTTTCTACAACCTCTTAAAGTTGTAGAAAAAATGCTTTTAAAAGTAAAAAAAAAAAAAAAAAAAAGTTGGCCTCGCCCACCCAGTCACATTACCCTCCAAGCCACGCCCACAAAATAAGCCATGCCCACAGAACCGGTAGTAAAAAAAATTAGAACCCACCTTTGCCCAAACCCCCAAAACTTTAACCTTAGACTGTCTCCTGTTGACCTCACCCCATTCCTAAGAGGTCTGTAAGGGGCTTACATAAGCACACCAGCGTACCTACCGTCCCCATTTATTCTTATCCATTTCCTGTGTTCATAATCATGTTTATACTTATATCTGTTATCTTATACATGTTTGACAAACTAAATAAATAAAAATAAATAAAAATCCTTGGGAAATTGAAGAAACAGCTAAGAAGCGGGCAACGAGGCAGGGATTAAATTACTTTGTTGTTATAGAAATGGCTTAGTAGAGGTAGTTCTTGACTTACAACAGTTCACTTAGTGACCCTTTGAAGTTACAATTGACACTGAAAAAAGCAACGTATGACTGGTTTTTCACACTTATGATCGTTGTGGCATCCCCGTGGTCACGTGATCAAAATTCAGACGAGAAAAGTCGTAAAATGGGGCAAAAAGTCATTTAACAAACGTTTCACTTAGCAACAGAAATTTTGGACTCAATTGTGGTCGTACGTCGAGGACTACCTGTACATCTCCCCCAAAACACAGCTTTCTTCTTTGGAAACAGTCCATTGGTCTGTCCCAAAGGTGTTTATTTCAAGATGCAACTGGACTTTCTTGTTATTCTTTGAAAGACGTTTCACTTCTCCTGCAAGAAGCTTCTTTAGCTCTGACTGGAGGGTAGAGGAATGGAAGGATTTATATCCCTCGCAGACAGCTCCCTCGATTTGCATCCTTTTAGAGAGTCGTTGAGGCCACTTGGAGGTATATCTGTGATATAGGAGAATAAACCCGCCAGGACAAGATTCAGCAGTCTATCTGTATTTAAAAGATGAAGACCGCTCTTTTGAAGACAGCAAAGTCCACATTTTGGACAGAGAGACCCACTGGTTTGAAAGAGGGGTCAAAGAGGCCATCTGTGTCCAAATTGAGCAGCCCTCTCTCAACAGAGGGGGAAGGATATGCCATCATCATTCTCCAGTCCACAACACGGTCCTTTCAACAGTTCCAAGAAGGCTCAAAGCATCTGAAGGCCAGACAGGTGGCCTCAAGGACTCTCTAAAAGGATGCAAATCAGTGATGGGAATCTCCTGGTTCGGTCCGGTTCGGCCGAGCCGGTAGCGGTGACGATATGACGTCACCGAACCGGTTCTCCCCCCCCCACGTTATTCTTACCTTTTATTTGGCCCCACCCCCAATCTATTGCTGCCTCCTGAGTCCCAGCTAATGACTAGAGGGAAAAAAACTGTTTAAACTCTTGCTGCGGGGCTTCAAAGGGCCGCCCTACAGCTGATCAGTGTTAAAAGCAAACAAATGAGTCGGGTCGTAAGTGCGAGGACTTGGTCGTAAGTGCGAGGACCTTCCAGAGATGACTCTGACCCACGCCCACCTAGTCACATGACCTCCAAGCCACACCCACAAAATAAGCCACGCCCACAGAACCGGTAGTCAAAAAATTTAGAACCCACCCCTGATGCAAATGACCAGCTGTCTACAAGGGATATAAATCTTTCCATTCCCCACCATCCAGTCAGAGCTAAAGAAGCTTCTTGGAGGAGAAGCGAAACGTCTTCACAGAATAACAAGAAAGTCCAGTTGCCTCTTGAAAAAGAAACACCTTTGGGACAACCGTGACCTGGATGACGGAGCATCTCCCTAGACCCGTGTTGGTGAACCTATGGCACGCGGAGCGATATCTGTGGACACACAAGCATTGCCCTAGCTCAGCTCCAGCAAGCATGTGCGTGCCGGCCACCTGATTTTCAGCCCGTCCGGGCCCACCGGAAGTCGGGAAACAGGCTATTTCCAGCCTCCGGAGGGCCTCTGTGTTTTGTTTGTTTTTGTTTTGTTTTTTATTGGATTTATATACCGCCCTACTCCCGAAGGACTCAGGGCGGTGAACAGCCACAGGATAAAACACATAAATACAAAAATTTAAAATAGAATAAAAACGAATTAAATCATTTGGCTGAGACAAATTTAAAATACCCAATAATTTAAAAACCTTGGTAGTACAGTGGTCTAAGGCACCCTGTTATTAAGCTGGTTATTAAGACCAGGTGCCTGCAATTACTGCAGGTTCGAATCTCGCCAAGGCTCAAGGTCGACTCAGCCTTCCATCCTTTCTAAGGTAGGTAAATTGAGGACCCAGTTTGTTGGGGCAATAAGCTGACTTTGTATAAATATACAAAAGAATGAAGGCTATTGCTGAGCACATTGTAAGCTGCCCTGAGTCTCCGGAGAAGGGCGGCATATAAATCAAATTAAAAAAAAAATAAAAATTAAAATTTACATTTAAAAGGGGAAAAGATTTAGGCCAGACCAGCTTGATGAAATAAGAAAGTCTTGAGCACGCGACGAAGGTGCGCAGATCCAGGATCCTCCGTATCTCCAGGGGGAGCTCGTTCCAGATCGTAGGTGCCCCCACAGAGAAGGCTCTCCCCCTAGGGGCCGCCAGTCGACATTGTTTGGCCGACGGCACCCGGAGGAGCCCCTCTCTATGGGAGCGTACTGGCCGGTGGGAGGCTATTGGTGGTAGCAGGCAGTCCCTGTGGAGGTTGGGAAGGCAGTTTTCACCCTCCCCAGGCTCCTAGAAAGTCTCTGGAGCCTGGGGAGAGTGAAAAACAGGCCTACCAGGCCCACCATGTCCACCGTGCCATCACTTGCCAAAAGCGTGGGGAATGTGGGGGTGCATGTGCCGGGGGGCGGGGCACATTGAATTACGGGTGTGGGCATGCAGACGCGCAAATCTCCCGTGCTCCCCCCATTTTTGGCACGCGACAGCAAAAAGGTTACCCATCACTGCCCTAGACAGTCCATTTGTCTGTGCATGCCCGTGTGCAAATTCAGTGAATTCTTGTCGTCCTTCAGTCTTGGAAAGCTTGCTGGAGATGTTACACTCCTCCTGCGTGAGCTGCACTGGCTCCCGGTGGTCTTCCGGGTGCGCTTCAAGGTTTTGGTTACCACCTTTAGAGCGCTCCATGGCTTAGGACCTGGTTACCTACGGGACCGCCTACTACCACCAATAGCCTCCCACCGGCCGGTACGCTCTCATAGAGAGGGGCTCCTCAGGGTGCCGTCGGCCAAACAATGTTGACTGGCGGCCCCTAGGGGGAGAGCCTTCTTTGTGGGGGCACCTACTATCTGGAATGAGCTCCCCCCGGAGATACGGAGGATCCCGGATCTGCGCACCTTCCGCCGCGCTCTTAAGACCTTTTTATTCCATCAGGCGGGCCTGGCCTAATCTTTTCCCTCTTTTTAATTATGTAAATTTTAATCAGTTTTTAAATGATTGGGGTGTTTTAATCTATCTGGGCCAAATTGTCTAATTCGATTTTATTCTGTTTTTAAATTTTATATTTATGTATTTTTACTGTTTTGGCTGTCCACTGCCCTGAGTCCTTCGGGAGTAGGACGGTATATACATCAAATAAATATAAATATAAATATAATATAATATATATAATATATATATAGATATATAGATATATAGATCATTCAAGCCAGCAAGCAAAACCGTTTTTCCTCGTCAGCAGAAATTCTGACGCTCCGTTCCCCTTCCTGAAGCTTCTTTTCTGCCGCGTCAGCATTCAGGCAGGTGGAAATCTAAGGTGACCGGAAGGAGTTTCTTTTCCAGAGCTTGTGAAATTCGAAGAGGGTTTGAGGCTGCGAGCTGCAAATTTTAGAGGATGGCTTGGTGAGGGGAAAAAAAAAATATTGACAAGGACAAATTTGTTTTTCTCCCTTGCTAATAGTTCTTCAGTTCTAAAGTTTCCAGATCTACTCAGCTCAGGAATGGATATTTTTCAAACATGCCCATTTGGATTAATGGAGCATCACATCAAAGGGATTGGAACTGGGAAGATAACAGATTTGGAAGGGACTTTGAAGGTCTTCTAGTCCAACTCAAGCAGGAGATCCTATATATCATTCCAGACAAATGTTGTTCTTAAAATGTTCTTTCCAATATGTTCTTACAAATTTCCAGCGTTGGAGTACTCACAACTTCTGGAGGCAAGTCATTCCACTGATTTAATTGTTCTCACTTTCAGGAAATTTCTCCTTAGTTCTAGGTTGCTTTTCTCTTTCATTAGTTTTCATCCATTGCTTTTTGTTCTGTCTTTGGGTGCTTTGGAGAATAGTTTGACCCCCCCCTTCTTTGTGGCAACCCCTCAAATATTGGAACATTGCTACCATGTCCTTCTTTTCATTAAAGTAGACATACCCAATTCCTGCAACCATTTTTCATATGTTTTAGCCAAAGGTGGGTTTCAGCAGGTTCTGAAGAACTGGTAGCGGAAATTTTGAGTAGTTCGGAGAACCGGTAAATACTGGCCCTGCCTCCATCTATTCTCTGCCTCCTGAGTCCCAGCTGATCCGGAGGAAATGGGGATTTTGCAGTAACCTTCCCCTGGAGTGGGGAGGGAATGGAGATTTTACAGTATCCTTCCCCTGCCACGCCCACCAAGCCATGCCACGCCCACCAAGCCACATCCACAGAACCGGTAGTAAAAAAATTTGAAACCCACCACTGATTTTAGCCTCTCAGCCCCTTTTTATCATCTTTGTTGCTCTTCTCGGCACTCTTTCCAGAGTCTCAACATCTTCTTTTTGTATTGTGATGTTTTGTGATGACCAAAACTGTACGCAGCCAGCTTGCTACCCAAGGCAAAGGACCTGGGCGGGAGAATAGTTCTTGCTCCCAAGCTATTCCATTCCGAGATCCTATTATTCCAATATTGAGAATCAGGCAGTGTTGTTCATAATAAATCATGTGATCTTGAAGGCGTAGAAGGCATCAGAATCTTCCATCGCAGTTGTCTCCTTCTACGTTTTGTGTCACCTATATCTGCATTTCCCACTGGAAGCAGCTGGTAAGAGAGCCCTGTGTATTTTGTTCCATTCCTTATCCCTGAAAATGGCAAGCTGACATCTTCGCTTTTATTTGTTTAAATCGGTGCTTTTCAAACTTGGCAACTTTAAGAGCGGTGGACTTCCACTCCCAGAATTCCCCAACCAGCATGCTTTAAGAGGGGTCGACTTCCACTCCCAGAATTCCCCAGCATGCTTTAAGTTGGGTGGACTTCAACTCCCAGAATTCCCCAACCAGCATGCTTTAAGTTGAGTGAACTTCCACTCCCAGAATTCCCCAGCTGGCCTGCTTTAAAATGGATGGACTTCCACTCCCAGAAATCCCCAACCAGCCTGTTTTAAGTTGAGTGAACCTCCACTCCCAGAATTCCCCAGCATGCTTTAAGTTGGGTGGACTTCAACTCCCAGAATTCCCCAACCAGCATGCTTTAAGTTGAGTGAACTTCCACTCCCAGAATTCCCCAGCTGGCCTGCTTTAAGATGGGTGGACTTCCACTCCCAGAATTCCCCAACCAGCCTGCTTTAAGAGGGGTGGACTTCAACTCCCAGAATTCTCTAGCCAGCCTGCTTTAAGAGGGGTGGACTTCCACTCCCAGAATTCCCCAACCGGCCTGCTTTAAGAGGGGTGGACTTCCATCCCAGAATTCCCCAGCATGCTTTAAGTTGGGTGGACTTCAACCCCCAGAATTCCCCAGCCAGTAAGCCCACAGATCTGAATTCATGCTGTTTGGGGAATTCTGGGAGTGGAAGTTCACCCATCGTAAAGCATGCTGGGTAAGGAATTCTGAGAGTTGAAATCCACCCATCTTAAAGTTGCAAAGTTTGCTATTTGGAAACCACTTCTAGTCGTTGTGCTGGAGAGAGAAAAGAAATGAAAGTTTGACTTTGGGAATTTGCTGATTAGATAAGCCCATTGTTCTAGAAATGGCTAGGATACTAAGTACATAAAACTAGAAAGTTGAGACGGTACCAGGCTATTTTTATTGTACGGCATTGAAAAAAGTTGGAAGATAACTCTTTTTTTTCTTCTTTTTTTTTCCTCCCCTTAACTGGCACTTCTTTTTACCTTCCCCTTTTCCCTACTATCTTTATTTGCATTTGCATTTTATATTATGAAATGTGTTAAAAATGGGAAGAAGAAAAAATGCTAAATTTGAAGCGTACTGGTTTAAAAGAAAAGGCTGTAGTAGTAAGCCAACAATTAAGATTTAGAAGGCTTTGTTCTGAAACATAGTTGGGAAAGCTTGAAGATGAAGAAAAAGCAAAAGAAATTGAGAAGAGAGAAACTTTGGAATATAGGTAGAGTTGGAAGGGACCTTGGAGGTCTTCTAGTCCAACCCCCTGCTCAGGCAGGAAAACCTATACCCGTGATGGCGAGCCTATGGCATGCGTGCCAGAGGTGGCATGCAACGCCCTCTGTGATGGCACGCGAACCATTGCCCCAATTCACCTCCGTTGCACATGTGCGCGTCAGGGGTGGGTTCTAATTTTTTTTACTACCGGTTCTGTGGGCGTGGCTTATTTTGTGGGTGTGGCTTGGAGGTCATGTGCTAGGTGAGCGTGGCTAGCTGGTGAGAGTCATTTCTGGAAGGTCCTCGCACGTACGACCAGTCCTCGCACTTACGACCCGACTCATTTGTTTGCTTTTAACACTGATCAGCTGTAGGACGGCCCTTTGAAGCCCCGCGGCAAGAGTTTAAACAGTTTTTTTCCCTCTAGTCATCAGCTGGGACTCAGGAGGCAGCAATAGATTGGGGGTGGGACCAAATAAAAGGTAAGAATAACGTGGGGGGGGGTGGGGGGGTGGGAGGGCGGGGAGGGGAGAACCGGTTCGGTGATGTCATATCGTCACTGCTACCGGCTCGGCCGAACCGGAACGAACAGGGATGAACCCACCACTGGTGCGTGTGCCTCATCCTGGCCAGCTGGTCTTCGGGTCTCTGCCGCGCATGTGGGGGGGGGACGTGGGGAGTGCATGGGGCGTGGCCTGGGGGGCGTGAACGCATATGGGGGGAGCGTGCAGGGGCCCCATGTGCAGGGGGTGGGGCCAGTGGTGGGTTTCAAAAATTTTTACTACCGGTTCTGTGGGCATGGCTTGGTGGGTGTGGCTTGGTGGGTGTGGCAGGGGAAGGATACTGTAAAATCTCCATTCCCTCCCTAATTCAGGGGAAGGTAACTGCAAAATCCCCATTTCCTCCTGATCAGCTGGGACTTGGGAGGCAGAGAATAGATGGGGGCAGGGCCAGTCAGAATATTTACTACCGGTTCTCCGAACTACTCAAAATTTCCGCTACCGGTTCTCCAGAACTGGTCAGAACCTGCTGAAATCCACCTCTGGGCGGGGCGCATGTGCGAGTGTGCGCACATTGCATTTTGGGGGTTCAGGCCCATTGGGCATTCGGTCGGAAAAGGTTTGTCATCACTGACCAATACTATTTCAGACAAATATCAATGTATAAGTTTTATCAATGCATAAATTCAAAGAAAAAGAAAAATAGGAAATTAAGGGAAGGAAAAAGAGTGGGGGAAAGAAAAGAAAAGGTCCAAGGGAAAAAAAGCAAAAAACTTTTGCTTTTGACTTCCAACTCTTTTTAGCAGAGTGCAAGATAACAAGATTGAAACCTCAAGTTTTTTATTTTTACATATCAGTATATAGCTGGGCCATTTCTATAACAACAAATCTTATCTCATCGGCAAAACCAAAGTCAACATTTCATTTTTTTCCCCTCCCAAGCACAAAATCCAGAAATGATATCCAAATAAAAAAAAAAAAAACCTAATTAAATATATTTTCCTCTTTGAATAAAGCAATCGGTTGAACCATTGATCCACCTTGTTGTGTAAATAATATATATATTTCTATTTGCACCTGATAATCTTTATCAACGGTCACCATTTATATTAACGAAATTCAAAACAAGTCACGAAACAAGTCACTTTTCACAGTGCCATTGTAACTTTGGTCATTAAACGAATGGTTGTAAGTGGAGGATTACCTGTAGTCCTCGAGTTACGACCACAGACCAGGGGTGAAATGCTCCCGGTTCGGACCGGATCACCTGATCCGGTAGCGATGGCGGCGGGTGGTTCGGAGAACCGGTAGCAAAAATCCCTGCCCCCCCTTCCCCCCCATGCCCAGCTGAGCCCCACGATCATCAGAGGCTTTTTCTTTTAAACTTTTAAAAGCATTTTTTCTACAACCTCTTCCGACGAAAAAATGCTTTTAAAAGTAAAAAAAAAAAAAAGCCTCTGATGATCACAGGGCTCAGCTGGGATCGTCAGAGGCTTTGAAAAGCATTTTTTCTGAAACTTCTTGGCTGAAGAGGTGGTAAAAAAATGCTTTGAAAAGTCTCTGACGATCCCAGCTGAGTTGCCTGATCGGCAGAGGCTTTTCAAAGCATTTTTTCTGCAACTTCTTGGCTGAAGAGGTGGTAAAAAAAATGCTTTGAAAAGTCTCTGACGATCCCAGCTGAGTTGCCTGATCGGCAGAGGCTTTTCAAAGCATTAGAAAAAATGCTTTGAAAAGTTAAAAAAAAATAAGTTGGCCACGCCCACCCAATCACATTACCCCCACCACCACCAAGCCATGCCCACAAATTTTACATTTCACCCCTGCCACAGACTAACCCCCAAGGTCATTGAGAGCAAGCACAAAGGGATGGGTTCCCACCTGCAAGCTCCATTTTTTGAGTTGGACTATCTGTTCTTTGTTGTCGGACTGCAACAATGCAAGGAAACTGCCCTGCCTTCCCCATTCCCACCCCCAAGAGGTGTGTGTCCCTGCCAGTGCTTTCACATGAATGTGGTAACAATGGAAGATCAAGTGGAGTAATGAGACGTCTGGGCTGGCTTGTTGAGCGAACAGGATAAGGGATGCTTTCACTGGGCCAGGCCAAACCGAGAGGAGTCTTTGGCCACCAGCCATCGGCTCAGATGGATTTTTTTAAAAAAAAATCACCCAAAAGGCCAGATGAAGAACAATGGATGGAAACCGATCGAGGAGAGATTCAACCTAGAAATAAGGAGGAATTTTTTTGACAGTGAGAAACAATCAACCGATGGAACAGAAGATGCCTTCAGAAGTTGTGGAAGCTTCATCGCTGGAGGCTTTCGTGAAGAGACTGGACTGCCCTCTGTCAGAAATGGTGTAGGGTCTCCTGCTTGGGCGGGGGGTTGGACTAGATGACCTACAAGGTCCCTTCCAACTCTGTTATTCTAGCTAAACAGGAGCGGGACCATTTCACGGAGTCGGTGGGAAAGACTCCGGCTTAAAAACTGGAAGTTCTGAAGAAGATGTTGGATAACCCTTTGTCTGAAGTGGCGTAGGGTCTCCTGCCTAGGCAGGGGATTGGACTACAAGACCTCCAAGGTCCCCTCCAACTCTGTTACTCTGTTACATGGAATAGCAGGGTCCTTGGTGGTCTCTGAACTGGGTGGTTTTCTTTCAAGAAACCCCCGAGCTCAGGGAGCACCCAGGACCCCAAAAGTTCAACTCTGAGCTCCCCATATTCTCTACTATTGGTTGCATTGAATAACATGGATTGAGGAATAACTGTAGATAACATCTTGATTATTACAAAATTAATAGGGACTCCAAGGTCCCTTCCAACTGTTCTGTTCTGTTCTGTTCTGTTCTGTTCTGTTCTGTTCTACTCTACTCTAATTCTAATTCTTTTCTTTTCTTCTTCTTCCTCCACCTTCTCCTCCTCCTCCTCCTCCTCCTCCTCCTCCTCCTCCTCCTCCTCCTCCTCCTCCTCCTCCTCCTCCTCCTCCTCCTCCTCCTCCTCCTCCTCCTCTTCTTCTTCTTCTTCTTCTTCTTCTTCTTCTTCTTCTTCTTCTTCTTCTTCTTCTTCTTCTTCTTCTTCTTCTTCTTCTTCTTCTTCTTCTTCTTCTTCTCCTTCTCCTTCTCCTTCTCCTTCTCCTTCTTCTTCTTCTTTTCTATTCAAATAGTTGTCCAATCCCTTCTTAAAAGCTTCCAGTGATAGAGCTCTCATAACTTCTGGAGGCAAGTTGTTCCACTGGTTAATTGTTCCCACTGTCGGGAAATTTCTCCTTAGTTCTAGGTTGCTTCTCTCTTCAATGATCTTCTACCCATCGCTTCTTGCCCTGCCACGCAGATGTTTTGGAGAGTAGGTAGACACCCCCTCCCCACTTCTCTGTGACAGCCCCTAAAGTATTGGAAGATACTGCTATCACGTCAACCCCGAGTCCTTCTCTTCGTTAGACTAGACACCTCTTCAACCTCTTCCAGTTGCCAAGCTTGGCCAACACCGCTTCAACTGTGTATCTTCCCATACTTGAATCCCTACACGTCCCAGTTTTGCAGACTTTTTCCTGAGTTTGATTACAATTTGGGCTTTGAGATAAGGGCTTTCCGAACGGCCGTTAAATATTTATATATCAGCCATTTGGTGGCTTTTCTGTGGAAGTCATCATACAACTTCTGATTCCCCAAGAATATCTAAGGGCCTCTAGGGAGTTCCCTCCCCCCCCCCCGTTTCCTTCCTCCTATTAACCTTGAGGGAATTGCAGCTAGAGTCCCTATCCTGCCCCCCCCCCCCACAACAGGCCATTTCCTAGAATAACCTTTTCTTCCTAGGTTCCTTCTGGAGAACACAATGCAAGGAGGGATGTTATTTAAATTAGGCACAAAGCCCACGTGCGATTCTATCAGGGATTTGGCATAAGGCTAGAGGAGGAAAAAGGTCATTTATAAAACTCTATCAAAAAACAAAACTTGGGTTTTTAAGTGCTTAATAATGCAAGTTGCAATAGCCTAATGCCAGACTTCTGTGCTAGATTATCGGCTCTAAAGGATGGCTGCATGTTTAGCTGGAGACCCTATATGAGTGATGGCTAACCTTTTTGCCGTCGCGTGCCAAAAGCGGGGAAGCGCGGGTGGGGTCGTGCGTGTGCATGCCCACACCCATAATTCAATGCCCCCCATGCCCTGCCCCCCATGCATACACTTTTGGCACACAATGGCAAAAAGACGGTAGGCCCGTTTTTAGTCCTCCCCAGGCTCCAGAGGCTTTTTTGGAGCCTGGGGAGGGTGGAAACAGCCTCCCCTATCATCCCCCCCCCCCGGAGATCCTCCGGAGACCGGAAACAACCCATTTCCTGACATCCGGTGGGCCTGGAAGGCCCGTTTTTCACCCTCCCCAGGCTCCAGAGGCTTTTTTAGAGCCCAGGGAGGGTGAAAATGGCCTCCACTATCCCCCCGGAGACCCTCCGTAGGCTGGAAACGGCCCATTTCCTGACATCCGGTGGGCCCAGAAGACCTGAAAATCAGCTGGCCAACGCGTGCGCACACACACGCACGCTAGAGCTGAGTTAGGGCAATACTCGTGTGCCGAAATATATGGCTCCACGTGCCACCTGTGGCACGCGCACCATAAGTTCGCCATCACAGCCCTATATCATTTCAGACAAAAAATGGTTGTCCAATTTCTTCTTAAAGAAGAACGCACAACTTCTGGAGGCAAGTGGTTCCACCGATTAATTGTTCTAATTTCTCCTTAGTTCTAGATTGCTTCTCTCCTTGGTAAGTTTCCATCAGCTGAAGAGCCGTGGTGGCACAGTGGTTAGAGTGCAGTACTGCAGGCTACTTCTGCTGACTGCCGGTTGCCAGCAGTTTGGCCGTTCGATTCTCACCAGACTCAAAATTGAGTCAACCTTCCATTCTTCCGAAGTGGGTAAAATGAGGACCCAGATTGTTGGGGGCAAGAGGCTGACTCTGTAAACCGCTTAGAGAGGGCTGTAGAGCACTGTGAAGCGGTATATAAATCGAAGTGCTAGTGCTATTCTTGTCCTGCCTTCTGGTGCTTTGGAAAATAAGTTGATCCCCCTCTTCTTTGTGGCAGTCCCTCAAATATTGGAAGACTGCTAACATGTCCCCCCTAGGCAGTGGTGGGTTTCACTTACCTTTGCTACTGTTTTGCTTGTGCATGCAGAGCATATTTGATGACATCCGAGTGGGTGGGCGGAGCCTCCCACCGCTGCTACTACCGGTTCGCCCGAACCAGGGCGAACCGGTAGCAACCCAAGACTGCCCCGAGTCCTTCTTTTCATTAAACTAGACCAGGGGTCGGCAACCTTAAACACTCAAAGAGCCACAAAGGTCCTAACCGGAAGCCCCCCATTCAATTCTGGAGCCCACCGGAAGTTCAGTTCCCCCACCATAGAGTCTCCTCCTAGCTGATGTCCTTTTTCCTCTACCCGTCCTAACCAAAAGCCAGGGGTGGGTTCTAAATTTTTTTATTACCGGTTCGGTGGGCGTGGCTCATTTTGTGGGTGTGGCTTGGAGGTCATTTGACTAGGTGGGCGTGGCTAGCTGGTCAGAGTCATTTTCTGGAAGGTCCTCACACTTACGACCACTCCTCGCACTTACGACCTGACTCATTTGTTTGCTTTTAACACTGATCAGCTGTAGGGCAGCCCTTTGAAGCCCCGCAGCAAGAGTTTAAACAGTTTTTTTCCCCTCTAGTCATCAGCTGGGACTCAGGAGGCAGCAATAGATTGGGGGTGGGGCCAAATAAAAGGTAAGAATAACGTGGGGGGGGTGGGAGGGCAGTGGGGGGGGGAGAACCGGTTCGGTGACATCATATCGTCACCGCTACCGGCTCGGCCGAACCGGACCGAACCGGGAGGAACCCACCACTGCCGAAAGCCCTATCAATTGTGGAGCCGACTGGTGACCGGGAGCCACAGCAGAGGGATGAAAGAGCCACATGCGGCTCCAGAGCCACGAGTTGCTGATTCCTGAACTAGACATCCTCAATTCCAGCAACCGTTCTTTATATGTTTTAGCCTCCTGGCCCCTAAATTCAGCTGTAGACCCCTGGTTGCTGCTTAAGAAATGAGGAATGCCCCACGTGCACATCTGCTAGAGGTGGGAGGGGGGGGGAGAAGCTGCGTGCCGAATGTGGGATGTACTTTGTACTCCACAATGGGGTGTCCTTAACAAACAAATGACGCCTCAGGAAAGGTGGAGAAACCTGGGCTCTGTTTACGCCGGTAACCTGCTAAGGCAATCAATCTTGTCCTGTATTTTAACTGAACCTCCTTGCAGCGTCTAAGCACAGCTGGGCTGGAGTTGGCTGTCCCATTGCAAGGTCACATTACAAAATGAAATAAACTTCGGTTGTTTTTTTGGCAGCCAACTCCGTGGACGTGTAAGTCTGCACGTGGGGTTTCACACGCATACAAATCCGATTGAACGTGTGTGCGCCTGTACAGGTAGCCCTCGACCCCAACTGACCCCCAAAATTCTGTCTGCTAAGCAAGACAGTCGTTAAAGTGAGTTTTGCCCAGGGGTGAAATCCAAAATTTTTCCCTACTGGTTCTGTGGCTGTGGCTTGGAGGGTGTGGCAGGGGAAGGATACTGCAAAATCTCCATTCCCTCCCCTCCTGGGGGAAGGATATTGCAAAATCTCCCACCCCACTCTGCGGCCAGCCAGAGGTGGTATTTGCCGCTTCTCCGAACTACTCAAAATTTCCGCTACCGGTTCTCCAGAACCTGTCAGAACTTGCTGGATTTCACTCCTGGTTTTGCCCCCTTTTATGACCTTTCTGGCCACAGTGGTTATTTTATTTATTTATTTATTTATTTATTTATTTATTTATTTATTTATTTATTTATTTATTTATTTATTTATTTTATTCAATTTGTATACTGCCCTTCTCCTAGTGGACTCGGGGCGGTGCACAGCCAGAACTAAAACACATACCAAGACAAAATTTTAAAATTTTTAAAAGAATTATATGACTTTGGCCCAAAAATTTAAAACATTCAAACTAAAACCCATGGACAATTTAAAAAGCTAAAAAAAGGTTAAGGGAATCGCTGCAGGGGTTAAGTTAGCCATACGGTTGTTAAGCGAATCTGGCTTCCCCATTGACTTTTGCTTGTCAGAAGGTCATTGCAACCGTCATAAATGTGAATCCGTTGCCAAGCCTCTGAATTTGGATCGCACGATCAAGAGGATGCTGCAACGGTCCTCTGAAAAAGGGTCATAAATCACTTTTTTCAGTGCTGTTGAATGGTCGTTAAACCCACGGTTGTAAGGGTGAAAGTTCGTTCTCCGAGCTTGTGGGTTCGAACGTTTCATTACCAGGCTAAGTAACACCTTCAGGGGAGTTGAAGGGATGTCAGTGTTCTTCTGTTTATAAGGGCTTTGTGTTGTCAGTAGATCTTGTGATGGGTGGGGTGTGGGTGTGTCGTGAGGGTCTTTTTTGTTTTTTAGTCAAGTTTTTAATTAATTTATAGATAAGTATTTTGAATGCAATGTATTGTCTGGGCATACTATTTTACAAAAGAAAAAAAAAGAAAAAGTAACATATAGTACCAGGGGTGAAATGCTCCCAGTTCGGACTGGATCGCACGATCCGGTAGCGATGAGGGCGGGTGGTTCGGAGAACCAGTAGCAAAAATCCCTGCTCCCTCCCCCCATGCCCAGCTGAGCCACGCGATCATCAGAGGCTTTTTTTCTTTTAAATGCCTCTGACGATCAGGCAACTCAGCTGGGATCGTCAGAGGCAATTTTCTTTTAAATGTCTCTGACGATCAGGCAACTCAGCTGGGATCGTCAGAGGCATTTTTCTTTTAAATGCCTCTGACGATCAGGCAACTAAGCTTGGATCGTCAGAGGCATTTTTCTTTTAAATGTCTCTGACGATCAGGCAACTCAGCTGGGATCGTCAGAGGCATTTTTCTTTTAAATGTCTCTGACGATCAGGCAACTCAGCTTGGATCGTCAGAGTCATTTTTCTTTTAAATGCCTCTGTCGATCAGGCAACTCAGCTGGCAACTCAGAGCCTTTTGAAAGCATTTTTTTACAACCTCTTCACTGAAGAGGTTGTAGAAAAAATGGTTTTAAAAGTAAAAAAAAAATAAAAAATTGGCCACCCCCACCCAGTCACATTACACCTCCCCACCAAGCCACGCCCACAGAACCGGTAGTAACAAATTTTAGATTTCATCACTGATATATACTGATAGTAAAAGGGATAATACAACAGAATAATTCTAACCGTATTTATAATTATATTAGTTTATTTATAATCCCATTGATTATATTAGCATACTTATAGTTATAAAAAATATTCACATTTCCCTTGAACATAACAATGCTCTTTCTTCATTTAATTTCTACCTCTTATCTCTAACTATTGATAAAACGTATTCCACGTTAAATAATACTCTGCATCTCCTTTATCTTTTATTTTCAATGTCAATCTATCCATCTCTGCACAATCCAATATTTTCCGAATTATATTTTCATCTGATGGGATGTTCCCGTTTTTCCAATATTGTGCAAATAAAATTCTCGCTGCTGTCAATACATGTAACATTAAATATATAGTCCCTTTGTCCTAACTTTCTGGTATTATACCTAACAAAAATATTTCTGGTTTTAAGGAGCCTGGATAGCTCAGGAGACTAATGCGTTGTAATTTAACTCCAGCTGTCTGCAATTAGTAAGTTCGAATCTCACCAGGCTCAAGGTTGACTCAGCCTTCCATCCTTTCTAAGGTAGGTAAATTGAGGACCCAGTTTGTGGGGGCAATAAGCTGACTTTGTATAAATATACAAAAGTATGAAGGCTATTGCTTAACGCATTGTAAGCCTCCCTGAGTCTCCGGAGAAGGGCGGCATATAAATAAAATTTAAAAAAACCAAAAACCTCTAAATGCTGCTTAATCATCTTGAGGGTCTTGTAATGGGGCTTGTGATGGGTCAGGTGTGAGTCACATCAGGCGAGGGTCTTGTGATGGGACTGGTGATGGGAAGGTCATGTCAGGTGAGGGTCATTGGGAGGTGAACCGCTGGTGGGGTGGGGGGCTTGCGGAGGTTGGTGGAGGGTGGGTGCCGTCTCTGGTTAGCTCTGTGGTTGATTTGGATTCTGAGAGGTCCGTAGGCTGGTTGTAGGTCAGTGTGTCTGTTGATGATTGTAAGACATTTCTTTTAGTGCCGTTGTCACTTCCAACGGTCACTAAACAAATGGATGTAGGGGAGAAGGCCCGTTCTCCACCAAGCTTGTGGCTTGGTTTCAGGGGTGGGTTCTAAATTTTTTTACTACCGGTTCTGTGGGCGTGGCTTATTATGTGGGTGTAGCTTGGAGGTCATGTGGCTGGGTGGGCGTGGCTAGCTGGTCAGAGTCATTTCTGGAAGGTCCTCGCACTTACGACCCGACTCATTTGTTTGCTTTTAACACTGATCAGCTGTAGGGCGGCCCTTTGAAGCCCCACGGCAAGAGTTTAAACAGTTTTTTTCCCTCTAGTCATCAGCTGGGACTCAGGAGGCAGCAATAGATTGGGGGTGGGACCAAATAAAAGGTAAGAATAATGTGGGGGGGTGGGGTGGGGTGAGTTGGTTGGTTGAGGGTTGGTGTGTCTCCCGTTGGCTGTGTGGTTGATTTGGATTCTGAGCACGGGTGAGCTGCTAGGAGTTCGGAAGAACCTCTAGCTAAGAATCTGTGCAGTTCGGACAACCCCCAAATCCCACTCCTGGCTGGCCCTGCCCTCCCCTCCCAGGAGTCCCCACGTGGCCCATTTTGGATACAGGTAAGTGCAGGGCACACACAGAGGCTTCGGGAGGGCAAAAAACGGGCCAACTGGAAGTTCGGGAAGGCTAGAAACGGGCCCGTTTCCGGCCTCCAGAGGGCCTCCGGAGTCTGGGGAGGCCATTTTCGCCTTCCTGGAGGCTCGAAGAAAGCCTCTGGAGCCCGGATGCCACCCCCCCTCCCGTGGTGCAGGAGGCCAGCTAGGCCACACCCACCATGGCCACGCCCACCCAGCAACCAGGCAGAGAACCCCTTGCTAAAATTTTTGAAGCCCACCCCTGATTCCGAGGGATTCATAGGTTGGTTGTAGTCAATGCGCCTGTTGATGGAATTGCTGGTGGAGTGCCCTAATTGTCTTGAGACTCCAACTTTCGGAAGTTGCAGGAATTTAGGACACTGGCGTCCCAAGTTAGCTGCACCATGTGGAATTAAACGTATTAATGTCCTGCTTCCTGGCTCATTTGGCGTTTCCTTCTACTTGGGACTGGCAATGCGACAAGCGAGATCTTGCAGCAAATTCTGATAAGCTTTGTTTGCTCTTGGGCTTGCTTGTTTCTCTTTCTAAGAAGCCAAGACTATACAAAAAAAAAAAAGATGTTGAGACTCCAGAAAGAATATAGAGAAGAGAAACAAAGATGATAAGGAGTCTGGAGACTAAAATGTACGATGAACGACGTAGGGAATTGGCTATGTTTAGTCTAACGAAGAGAAAAATGATAGGCAGTCTTCAATATTTGAGGCACTGCCACAAAGAAGAGGAGGTCAACCTATTCTCCAAAGCACCCGAGGGATGGAGAAGAATTAACAGGTGGAAGATCACTGGAGAGAGGTCCAACTTGGAAATCAGAAGGAATCTTCCAACTGTGAGATTTGTATAAAAGCCCAGAAAGTCTTTTTAATTTGCTTGCACAAAGAGTTTTTCCCAAATTGGAGGCTAAAACATAGGAAGTACAGTTGCAGGAATTGAGTTTGTCTAGTCCAGTGATGGCTAACCTTTTTGCCGTCGCGTGCCAAAAGCGGGGGGAGTGCAGGGGGTTGCATGCCCACGTGCCCACATGTGTAATTCAATGCCCCCTCGTGCTCCATTTTGGGCCTAACAGGCCTCCCTGAAGCTTCCAGAGGTCGGAAACGGCTCATTTTCCGACTTCCGGTGGGCCTGGAAGGCCTGTTTTTCGCCCTCCCCAGGCTCCAAGAAAGCCTCTGGAGCATGGGGAGGGCAAAAACAGCCTCCCCCGCCCCCCCAGAGGCCCTCCGGAGGCTGGAAACGGCTCATTTCCCAACTTCCGGTGGGCCTGGCAGGCTCATTTTTACCCTCCCCAGGCTCCAGAGGCTTTCGTGGAGCCTGGGGAGGGCAAAAATTCTCCCCCCTGGGAGGCCGAAAATGCCCTCCCAGAGCCTCCATGTGAGCCCAGTACTTACCTGGCATCCAAAACAGGCTGCGTGGAAACTCCTGGGAGGGGAGGGGCAGCCAAAAATCAGCTGACTGGAGCTGAGCTAGGGCAACGGCTCGCGTGCCTGCAGATATGGCTCCGTGTGCCACCTGTGGCACGCGTGCCATAGGTTCACCATCATGGGTCTAGTCTAACAAAGAGAAGGTTTACAGGGTGACATGATAGCAGTCTTCCAATATTTTTGAGGGACAGAGAAGAAGGGCTCAACTAATTCTCCAAAGACAGGACCGGAAGACAGGACAAGAAGCAACGGATGGGAACTAATCAAGGAGAGGAACAACCTAGAAATAAGGAGGAATTTCCTGACAGTGAGAGCAATTAATCGGTGGAACGGTTTGCCTCCAGAAGTTGTGGGTACTCTTAACACTGGAGGTTTTCAAGAAAAGATGGGACAGTCATTTCTCCAGAATGGTATAGGGTCCAATTCAGAGATGGATTTCAGCAGGTTCTGACCAGTTCTGGAGAACTGGTAGCAGAAATTTTGAGTAGTTCGGAGAACCGGTAGTAAAAATTCTGACTGGTCCCGCCCCCATCTATTCTCTGCCTCCCGAGTCCCAGCTGATTGGGAGGACATTTATTTATTTATTTATCTATTTATCTATCTATCTATCTATCTATCTATCTATCTATCTATCTATCTATCTATCTATCTATCTATTTATTTATTTATTTATTTATTTATTTATTTATTTAATTCAATTTGTATACCGCCCTTCTCCTAGTGGACAGCCAGAACTAAAACACATACCAAGACAAAATTTTAAATTATTAAAAGAATTACATACTTTGCCCCAAATTTAAAACAATTCGAATTAAAACCCATTGACAGATTAAAAGCTAAAAAGCTAAAAAACTAAAAAAAGGGGGGGGTTCACGCCAGCCCTGCTTGATGGAAAAGAAAAGTTTTCAGGGCACGGGGAAAGACCCGGAGATCCGATATCCTTCGTATCTCCGGGGGCAAATCGTTCCAGAGGGCGGGAGCTGCCACAGAGAAGGCCCTCCCCCTGGGGGTCGCCAGCCGACATTGCCTGGCTGACGGCACCCTGAGGAGTCCCTCTCTGTGGGAGCGTACTGGTCGGTGGGAGGCTATTGGCGGCAGAAGGCGGTCCCGCCAATACCCAGGTCCTATGCCATGGAGCACTTTAAAGGTGGTATCCAACACCTTTGATTACATGGCACATGGGGATTTTGCAGTAACCTTCCTTTGAGTTGGGGAGGGAATGGAGATTTTACAGTATCCTTCCCCTGGAGTGGGGTGGGAATAGAGATTTTACAGTACCTTTCCCATGTCACGCCCATCAAGCCACGCCCACCTTGCCCACCAAGCCACACCCACAGAACCGGTAGTAAAAAAAATTGAAACCCACTACTGTCCGATTGTTCTCACTGTTAAGAAATTTCTCCTTAGTTCTAGGTTGCTTCAATCCTTGATTAGTTTCCATCCGTTGCTTCTTGTCCTGCCTTCAGGTGCTTTGGAGAACAGGTTGACCCCCTCTTCTTTGGGGCAGCCCCTGAGATATTGGAACATATTGGAACATTGTTCCAAAGAATGGAGGCCTTTGAACTCTGGTGCTGGAGAAGACTCCTGCGAGTTTTTATTTATTTATTTATTTTTATTTTTATATGCCGCCCTTCTCCGGAGACTCAGGGATGGCTTACAATGCGTTAAGCAATAGCCTTCATACTTTTGTATATTTTATACAAAGCCAGCTTATTGCCCCCCACAAACCGGGTCCTCATTTTACCCACCTTAGAAAGGATGGAAGGCTGAGTCGACCTAGAGCCTGGTGAGAATTGAACTCGCAGTAATTGCAGGCAGCTGGATGTTAAATGCTGCCTTAGTAGGAGGCATTAGCCTCCTATGCCACTCAGGCTCCTTGGACTGCAAGGCAATCAAACTGGTCGGTCCTAGAGGAGATCAACCCTGACTGCTCTTTCGAAGGCCAGATCCTGAAGATGAAACTCAAATACTTTGGCCACCGAATGAGAAGGAAGGACTCACTGGAGAAGAGCCTAATGCTGGGAACGATGGAGGGCAAAAGAAGAAGGGGACGGCAGAGAAGGAGGTGGCTGGATGGAGTCACTGAAGCAGTCGGCGTGAGCTTAAATGGACTCCAGAGGATGGTAGAGGACAGGAAGGCCTGGAGGAACGTTGTCCATGGGGTCGCGATGGGTCGGACACAACTTCGCAACTAACAACAACAACTAGTCCTTCTTTTCATTAAATTAGACATAGCCATTTCCTGCAACTGTTCTTTATATATTTTAGCCTGCAGTCCCCTAATCATCTTTGTTGCTCTTCTCTGCACTGTTTCTAGCGTCTCAACATCTTTTTTTTTTTTATGTCGTGGTGACCAAGCTCAGCCCTGTGCTGGAAGCACCTGCTTATTCACGGAAAGATTCAAACCAGAACACAAAGTTGTGCTTGGTACAGCATAGGGGAAAGGTTGATGGGAGGGGCAACCCCCCCCCACTCACTCATTAACTCAAATTACTAAATGCAGCATGTAAACACCATGAGAAGAGAGGACAACCTTTGCACCCGCAACCTGGTTAGATAATTTTCAAGGCTCCCATAGTTCTTTCCTCTGTCTTAGAATCGAATAGAATAATGGAGTTGGAAGGGACCTTAGAGGTCTTCTAGTCCAACCCCCTGCTTAGGCAGGAAACCCTACACCACTTCAGGCAAATGGTTGTCCAATTTCTTCTTAAAAACTTCCAGTGTTGGAGGATTCACAACTTCTGCAGGCAAGTTGTTCCACTGATTCATTGTTCTCGCTGTCAGGAAATTTCTCCTTAGTTCTAGGTTGCTTCTCTCCTTGATTAGTTTCCACCAGGGGTGGGTTCTAAATTTTTTTACTACCGGTTCTGTGGGCATGGCTTATTTTGTGGGTGTGGCTTGGAGGTCATGTGATTAGGTGGGCGTGGCTAGCTGGTCAGAGTCATTTCTGGAAGGTCCTCGCACTTACGACCAGTCCTCGCACTTATGACCCGACTAGTTTGTTTGCTTTTAACACTGATCAGCTGTAGGACGGCCCTTTGAAGCCCCGCGGCAAGAGTTTCAACAGTTTTTTTCCCTCTAGTCATCAGCTGGGACTCAGGAGGCAGCAATAGATTGGGGGTGGGACCAAATAAAAGGTAAGAATAACGTGGGTGGGTGGAGGGGCGGGGGGGGGAGAACCGGTTCGGTGACGTCATATCGTCACCGCTACCGGCTCGGCCGAACCGGACTGAACCGGGAGGAACCCACCACTGGACGGCACCGACCCTCCACCAACTTCTGCAAGCTCCCCACCCCACCAGCGGTTCACCTCCCAATGACCCTCAGCTGACATGACCTCCCCATCACCAGTCCCATCACAAGACCCTCGCCTGATGTGACCCACACCTGACCCATCACAAGCCCCATTACAAGATCCTCAAGATGATTAAGCAGCATTTAGAGGTGTTTTTTTTTTAATTTGATTTTAATTTCATATCGTCACCGCTACCGGCTCGGTCGAACCGGACCGAACCGGGAGGAACCCACCACTGGTTTCCACCCATTGCTTCTTGTCCTGCCCTCAGGTGCTTGGATAGCTTGACTCCCTCTTCTTTGTGGAAGCCTCTGAGATACTGGAAGACTGATATCATGTCTCCCCTAGTCCTTCTTTTCATTAAACTAGACATACCCAGTTCCGGCAACCGTTCTTCATATGTTTTAGCCTCCAATCCCCTAATCCTCTTTGTTGCTCTTCTCTGCACTCTTTCTAGAGTCTCCACATCTTTTTTACATTGTGGCGACCAAAACTGAATGCCGTAGGCTGAATCAGTCCCATCTGCACCTGAAGGCCACCAAACATTCTGGACTTCACTTCTGGTCAAGATAGGCTAGGAACAATGGGAGTTGTAGTCCAACATCCTTGGCCAGGGGTGAATAACAGAAAAATAGAGTTTTTGGCAGTCTTCTGGTCCAACCCACTGCTCAGGCAGGAAACCCTATGCCATTCCAGGCAAATGGCGGTGCAACCTCTTCTTTAAAATGTCCAGTGTTGGAGCACCCAGAACTTCCGGAGGCAGGTAGTTCCACAGATCAGTTGTTCTCACTGTCAGGAAATTCCTCCTTAGTTCCAGGTTGCTTCTCTCCTTGATTCGTTTCCATCCGTTGCTTCTTTTTCTTGGATTGAGAAGAAGTTTGATCTCTCTCTCTCTCTCTCTCTCGTAAGTAGATAGATACTGAGGTCAGAGCTCAACCTACCATCCTGGTTTTCATACGAATGTAGAGCCTGAGAATGGGCAGAGTGCTCCAGAGGTGGGTTTCACATACTGTAACTACCGGTTCGCCCAGCACCGGAAATGTGAGCTGTGCATGCGTGCGATGTCAAACAACACGGCAATTCGCTCGCACGCACCGTCCACGCATGCGTGCCGCACAGTAGTGGGTTTCAATTTTGTTCACTACCCATTTGCTTACAGGCGCGCAGGCGCTCGCAACACTTCTGCGCATGTGTAGAAGCTTCTGCGCATGCACAGAGACGTCGGGGCGGGTGGGCGGAGCCTCCCACCGCTGCCGCTACCAGTTCGCCTGATCCGAGGCGAACTGGTAGCAACCCACCACTGGTGCAGCGTAAAAAAACACAGCGATATAGGATGGGATTGCGCCCGGCAGGTGGGCAGATCGCCACTACCGATTCGCTTGAACCGGTCCAAACCGCCTGAATACCACCTCTGGACTGCTCAACCATCCTCTGTATTGAGGATGTAGAGGGGAATATATGTCAAAATTGTGAGTACCTCATAATTTGGATTGAGGGATGAAGAAGATCTGGGTTCAGATATGATGGGTGATTTCCATTGAAGGCTTCCAGATAAGGATCAAAACTTTTTCTGGAGGAATCATGGATCACTCATCTCCCCCTCAACCAACTTTGCAGGGTTCTTGTGAAGGAAAAAGTAGTGGAAGTTGTGTTCATAGATTTCATGATTTATCCCTGGGAATTTGGGGTCTTCCAACAGTTATTGGGAATTGGGTAGCATATTTTATTATCTTTATGGTTGGTTACACAATCAGCCAGATGTTTAGTCTGGATTTGGCATTTTTATCCACCTAGCAAGTCCTTCTGAAGGACCTGAGATAGGCAGATGTTGTTGTTTGATGTGTTAAAGATTTTGTCGCAGGTTGTAAGCTGTTCATAGTAAAGCTGCCTTTTACAATTGACGGATGGTGATTTTTGTCAATGCCGATGGCATTCAAGTGATGCTCCAATTGTTTTGGAATTGCATTTAGGGCATGTCAGAGTTTGCAATCACATCCAGAAAGAGCACACAGGTAACTGATTCAGCAGGATTCATTAACTTTTCTTTATATATAATATAATACATAAAATAAATATACAATACCAAAAACAGATTTTCCAACGTGGTAGTAGTTACAGGCAAAACACAGGCAGAGGAGAGAACAGTTTCAGTTTCAATTCAGCAGTCTAGTTTCAGTTTCAGTTCTCAGCACAGCACTCAGAGCTAAGCACAGCCCAGGCTCCTTGCTGTCTCACCTCCCATTGGCTGACCTTGTTACTAAGCCCTATTCATTGGCTGCCCTTGTTACCATGTCTCCTCCAGTCGTGAATACACTGACAAGGCATTTATCAGTATTTGTATTGTAGATGAAAATAAGTATACAATCAGAATAGTGGGAAATTCTCATTATTTCAGTAAGTTGAAATCCATACCTTTTAAAGGGCATAAACAGAGGGATAGAATTAAGATCAGGGGGAAGTGTTACTACCACTTTATAATGCCTTGGTAAGGCCACACTTGGAATAATGGATCCAGTTTTGGTCACCACGATGTAAAAAAGATGTTAAAACTCTAGAAAGAGTGCAGAGAAGAGCAACAAAGAGGATTAGGGGACTGGAGGCTAAAACATATGAAGAACGGTTTCAGCAGTGGTAGGTTGCCCGCGGTTCGCACCGGTTCTATAGAACTGGTAGTAAAACCGGCAGGAGGCTCCGCCCACTGACCCCGACGTCATCAAAATGCTTCTGCGCATGCGGCCCCGTTGCAAACCGGTAGTAAAGGTAAGTAGAACCCACCCCTGGGTTGCAGGAACTGGGTATGTCTAGTTTAATGAAAAGAAGAACTAGGAGAGACATGATAGCAGAGTTCCAATATCTCAGGGGCTTCCTCAAAGAAGAGGGAGTCAAACTATTCTCCAAAGCGCCTGAAGGCAGGACAAGAAGCAACAGGTGGAAACTCATCAAGGAGAGAAGCAACCTAGAACTAAGGAGAAATTTCCTGACAGTGAGAACAATTAATCAGTGGAACAACTTCCCTGCAGAAGTTGTAAATACTCCAACACTGGAAATTTTTAAGAAGAGATTGGATAACCATTTGTCTGAAGTGGTGTAGGGTTTCCTGCCTAAGCAGGGGGTTGGACTAGAAGACCTCCAAGGTCCCTTCCAACTCTGTTATTCTAATTCTAAAGTGATCTTAGGTTGTCAAGATTACCTTCCAGGGTTATGGAGACGAGGAAGCAGGTTGCTGAAGAATTGGGGGAAAGAATTTAGATGAAAATCTCCCAAATATAAAACGAAAGGCAGTTCTGGGATATATAATTCCTGAGTCATTACAGAGACACAGGCAAAGGGACAAGAAAGGCTCATGTGCTTTGAATAAAAGCTAAGAGGCTGGGATGAGTTCCAGGCCAAAAATTTCTCCCGTATTTTTAGCTGCTGCTCCAACTCAGTTTGATAAACGGAAATGGACTTTCAAGACTTCCTGAGAGACAAGAGATATTCAATGCAATTCCCAAGAGGGTTAGGGCCGGTGTTGCCCTCATTTAAGATCAAGACTATAGCCGAGGGTGTGTACAGATGCTTTGTATTTTGTTGAATTACGATCTCTTGAGCAGAGAGTGGTTCTTTTGCGGTCTCCCATATTTTGTATGTTACATGTTAATCCTGGTTCCTGCGATTTATGCTTTGCTAAGAGCGCTTTTCACTCTTTTTAAGCAATATTTAAGCAACGGGCCTGGTGGCTCAGCAGACTGATAGCATTGTGATTAACACCAGCTGTCTGCAATTACCATAAATTCGAATCTCACCAGGCTCAAGGTTGACTCAGCCTTCCATCCTTTCTAAGGTAGGTAAATTGGGGACCCAGTTTGTGGGGGCAATAAACTGACTTTGTATAAATATACAAAAGTATGAAGGCTATTGCTTAACACATTGTAAGCCGCCCTGAGTCTCCGGAGAAGGGCGGCATATAAATCAAATTAATATATATATATATATATATATATATATATATATATATATATATATATATATATATATATATATATATATTAAAGAGAAAACAATTGCTACCAACCTACTTTCCACTGAGGACCTGTATACTGCACGAGTCAAAAAGAGGGCTGTGAAAATATTTACAGACCCCTCACATCCTCGACACAAACTGTTTCAACTCCTACCCTCAAAACAACGCTATAGAGCACTGCACACCAGAACAACTAGACACAAGGACAGTTTTTTCCCGAACGCCATCACTCTGCTAAACAAATAATTCCCTCAACACTGTCAAACGATTCACTAAGGCTGCATTACTATTAATCTTCTCATCGTTCCTGCCACCCATTTCCTTCCACTTATGACTGTATGGTTGTAACTTTGTTGCTTGTATCCTTACGATTTATATTGACTGTTTCCTAATATGATTTGATTGCTTATTTGTTCCCTATGACTATCATTAAGTGTTGTACCTTATGATTCTTGATGAACATATCTTTTCTTTTTATGTACACTGAGAGCGTATGCACCGAAGACAAATTCCTTGTGTGTCCAATCACACTTGGCCAATAAAAAAATTCTATTCTATTCTATTCTATTCTATTCTATTCTATTCTATTCTATTCTATTCTATTCTATTCTATTCTATTCTATTCTATTCTATTCCTATTCCTATTCCTATTCCTATTCCTATTCTATATTCAGTGATTCATAATCAATTAATAATATACTCAAAAAAACATAAATTCTCTTAAGCCATTAGTTTATTCATAGGTATTACTCTTTTATCTTTTTTTTGCTTGTCTCCTTTTTCGTTTGTTTTGGTGCCTTCTAGTAAAAAATATCTTTTTTTAAAAAAGAGAGACTATGGAGTTCGCAGTCTCTTTTTGAGGCAGTCCTCGACTTAGGACACAATTGAGCCCAAAATTTCTATTGCTAAGCAAGACAGGCGTTAAGTGAATTTTGCCTCGTTTTACGGCCTTTCTGTTGCTAAGCGAGACAGTTGGTAAGTGAATCGCTGCCGTTGTTAAGTTAGTTACACCGGTTGCTAAGCGAATCTGGCTTCCCCATTAATTTTATGCGTCAGACGGGGATCACATGACCTCCGGGACATTGCAACCATCATAAATACGAGTCAGTTGCCAAGCACCTGAATTTTGATCACATGTAGCATCATATTGTAGCATCACATGGGGATGCTACAATAGATGTAAGTGTGGTTTATGTTGTGTGGACTTCAACTCCCAAAATTCCTCAGTCAACATGATTTAAAGTGCATGTACTTCAACTCCCAGAATTCCCCAGAATAATTTAATATAGCCAAGGTTAAGAAACAGTGCTTTAAGCCTGTCAGGAATATCCATGAAAACAAAATGCTACACTAAGGAAAGCTTTGGCCTATGCTACTTTTATTTAACGTTGCTTACTTTTGCCATTATTTAAAATATTTTTAATTTGGATGTTGTTTTGTCTTTCTCCAAAGCGGAAACTTTCTGATCTCCATGTTTATGAACCTGTCCTTAGTTGTTAACTGGCTTTTAATAATCTTTCCTTTTTTGTCTTCGCTGGTTAATGTTTGTTTAGATCTCTATATCTGAATGACAAGGTTCATTTCCAATGTTTTTACAGCCCTTAGAAAGCTTAAAAGCCAAGAGGAAAAGTTGATGAGGTGTTTTTTTCCCCCCCTTGTCTTCTGTTAGTTTGAAAAGCTTGGTAGGACTCCAGGAAAGCCTTAGATTAATCTTTCACATTCACTGGAAAATGAACTAGTCCTCATGGTTAAACACCGATGACAAATTGGCGTTTACATGACAAATGTCAGCAAGAGACTCAGAGGCAATGATGTACTACGATATGACATCTTATTATTCCTTAATTTTGGTTTTCTACGTTTGAACTGTCTTCGAGGCAACAGCAAATGTTATATGCAATCCTAGGAGTTTTAATACAGTGTGCAAGAGACACCAGCACAACTGTTGTGCATAGTTCAAGTCCTGATTGCCATATTGTCCTTTTGCATTTTTATGCTGAATTGGAAATGTTTTTTTTTTTTGTTGTTGTTGTTCATTTATTTCCTGGAATTTGTTGAGCTACTTTAGAAAAAAAAAATTAAAAAGCAAACAAGAATGCAAATAAAATAGGCAAACGAAGAAAGTGATACTGGGTCTATATTGATTGGCTATCTGCTAAGAAATTAATTAGGGATTAGAGTGGAGTGGAGTGGAGTGGAGTAGAACAGAATGAAATAATATGAAGAGAAGAGAAGAGAAGAGAAGAGAAGAGAAGAGAAGAGAAGAGAAGAGAAGAGAAGAGAAGAGAAGAGAATAATGGAATGGAAAATAATAGGAAGAGGAAGAGGAAGAGGAAGAGGAAGAGAAGAGGAGAAGAGAAGAGAAGAGAAGAGAAGAGAAGAGAAGAGAAGAGAAGAGAAGAGAAGAGAAGAGAAGAGAAGAGAATAATGGAATGGAAAATAAGAGGAAGAGGAAGAGGAAGAGAAGAGAAGACTATATAACACTATACTACACTATATTATAGTATATTATATTAATATCAGAATAACAGAGTGGGAAGGGACCTTGAAGGTCTTCTAATCCATTTCCCTACTCAAGCAGGAGACTCAAAGTAGTATAATAAGATATGACATAGTATATGATATTGTACTATTAAGTAATATAAGAAAGAAACATTTCTATTCCAGTTCTGTGCCCGGATTTTTGTGTCCTCCTTTTCTAATTTAAACGTATTCACAGATATTTATAATATACTTTTGTGTTTTTGCCAAGTTACTATTGATAAAATTAGTTATTTATTCAAAGACTACTTTTCTCGATCCAAGGAAAACAAGCCAAGCCTTTTTTCTAACTATCTAAACAATACTGTCATATCAAGATAAGCTTTTTTTTTTATCGAAACACACTTCTCAGGAATTTAGGCTGCAAACTTCAAACATAATCAGGCCAGTACATTTCACACCATGAAACTTCCTTGCGAGTAAACATGGATAAAGTGACACAGTTACGTTAACGGAGGCACTCTGGATAATGGCCAGTCTATGGATCGTTGCATAGGAAACAAATTAAAAAGACTTTTATGCAAATCACTCCAGCTATGCTCAAACATTGGTCTGGTCTGATTTATCTATCGCCTCTCAATTTTATAATGCATATTTCAGGAGGGGAAGGAACGGACAGTCGGTGTAATCTTGCATATTATCCACCCTTTTTCTGCAGAATTCATTTCAGTGCTGAGCACATGGAAAACAGTCAGCTCTGATTTAATTTCAAACAACAGAAAATGCTGGTGAGTTTTTGGTCCGATGAACTGATTCCCCCCCCGCCCCCCCCCCAGCTCATCTCTAGCTAATTCCAGAGAAGAGCTACCTCTCTCGCTTCCTCCGCATTACCTGCTTTTTGGGGGCTGTTTTTCAACCTGTCCCTGAACTTGGGACTTTTTGCATATCACAAAAGAAGTCTGTCTGGAACCATCTTTCTTGCTAAAATGATTGTTTAGGTTTCAATGTTTATATCAATCGGTATATCAATACTGCTATCGTGTCGCTAGGGGTGACACGATGGCAGAGTTCCAGTATTTGAAGGGCTGCCACAGAGAGAAGGGGGTCAACCTATTTTTCAAAGCACCAGAGGGCAGGACAAGAAGCAAAGGATGGAAACTCATCAAGGAGAGAAGCAACCTAGAACTAAGGAGAAACTTCCAGACAGTGAGGACAATTAATCAGTGGAACAACTTGCCTCTAGAAGTTGTGGGTACTTCATCCCTGGAGGTTTTTAAGAAGAGGCTGGACAGTCACTTGTCTGAAATAGTATAGGATCTCCTGCTTGAGCAGGGGGCTGGACTAGAAGACCTCTAAGGTCCATTTCAGCTCTATTCCGATTGAGATTGATTGAGGTTTTTTTTTAAAAAAAAAATCCAGAATTTTTTTGGGAAATACTTGGAAAGAAATATCAAGGGGAACTTTTAGCAAAGTCTCAGTCTCACTGAGTCTCAATCTCTCTGCCTCTCTCTTTCTCTCTCTCTTTCCCTCCCTCTCTCTTTCTCTCTCTCCCCCCCTCTCTCTTTCTTTTTCTCTTTCTCTCTCTTACTTTCTCCCTTTTATCTCTTTTTTTCTTTCTCTCTCTCTCCTTTCTCTCTCTCTCTTTTCTCTCTCTTACTTTCTTTTTTCTCTTTCTCTCTCTTTCTCTCTGTTTCTCCCTCTCTTTCTCTCTCTTTTCTCTCTCTTACTTTCTCTCTTTTTTCTCTTTCTCTCTTTCTCCTTTCTCTCTCTTTTCTCTCTCTTACTTTCTCTCTTTTTCTCTTTCTCTTTCTCTCCCTC
The DNA here is from genome assembly GCF_029215685.1 of Pituophis catenifer annectens. Lineage (NCBI taxonomy): Eukaryota > Metazoa > Chordata > Lepidosauria > Squamata > Colubridae > Pituophis > Pituophis catenifer. The sequence continues at coordinate 3,980,008 of NW_027256881.1, forward strand.
CCTCTCCCTCCCTCTCTCTTTCCCTCCCTCTCTTTCTCTCTCTCCCCCTCTCTTTCTTTTTCTCTTTCTCTCTCTTACTTTCTCCCTTTTCTCTTTTTTCTTTCTCTCTTTCTCTCTCTTTCTCTCCCTTACTCTCCCTTTTTTCTTTCTCTCTTTCTCTTCCTCTCTTCCTCTCACTTCCTCTCTCTCTTCCTCTCTCTCTCTTTCTCTTTCTCTTTCTCTCTGTTTCTCCCTCTCTTTCTCTCTTTCTCTCTCTCTCTTTTCTCTCTCTTACTTTCTCTCTTTTTTCTTTCTCTCTTTCTCCTTTCTTTCTCTCTTTTCTCTCTCTTACTTTCTCTTTCTCTCTCTCCCTCCCTCTTCCTCCCTCTCTTTCTCTCTCTTTCCCTCCCACTCTCTTTCTCTCTCTTTCCCTCTCTTTCTCTCTCTTTCCCTCCCTCTCTCTTTCTCTCTCTCTCCGCTCTCTCTTTCTCTCTTTTTCTCTTTCTCTCTCTTACTTTCTCCCTTTTTTCTCTTTCTCTTTTTCTTTCTCTCTTTCTCTCTCTTTCTCTCAATTTTTCTCTTTCTCTTGTTCTCATTCTTCCTCTCTTTCTCTCTCGTTCTCTCTCTCTCTCCTTTCTCTCTCTTACTTTCTTTTTTCTCTTTCTTTCTCTTTCTCCCTCTCTTTCTCTCTTTCTGTCTCTCTCTTCTTTCTCTCTCTCTCTTTTCTCTCTCTTACTTTCTCTCTGTTTTCTCTTTCTCTTTCTTTCTTTCTCTCCCTCTCTCTCACACACTCTTTCCCTCTCTCTCTCTCTTTCCAGGGAGAATCTGATGTAAGGCGCATCGCGACAGCATTGCGCGCTTACAGCTAACCGCAGAGAATCGAGGTGACGGGTTATGACAGCGGCAGCTGGACGGGAATCAAACTGGAGATCGCAGGATTACTTGGCAACGCGGAGTCAAGGATCCCACCAGCCAAGCTTTGGCGAAGCTCAGAGGAACGATTGCCCCAGGACGCAGCCACACGCAGGAGAAACCACATCCAAACCAGCTCAGTCCGAATCTGCGTAAAAAAACCCCACTGAAAATAAACACTGCCCACCCCACCCCACCCCACCCCCCTTCCTGTCCTGTGGGCTTAGTCACCCAGCTTTCGGCCGACTTTCCGAAAAAGCAGCATTGCAAAAAAAGGGGAGAGAGGAGGAAAAAAAATTCTTTGCAAAAGAGAGAAACGCAGCATCTTGGCACAACCAGGCAAAAGGCAGACTTACCTTCCGAGGCTGCGGCTGCAAAGGCGGCGTAGCCCAGGAGGAAAGCCAAGCAGCGGAGGCTCTTCATGGCTTCACCGGCGGCGGATGGGCTGCAAAGACCCCGCATGGAGCCTAAACGATCCGTAACCTGGGTTTTATAGCGGAGGGAGGCA